>NC_137912.1:8982147-9029647 GCF_963457725.1 Sprattus sprattus
GGTTCTTCGAGTGGCTCATTTAATGGTGCCATACTGAGAGCTCGGCTGACGTGGAACCCCCCCCCCCCCCCCCTACGCCCATGTCCCACTCACACACACAAATGATGTCCTTTCCTCAGCACCTCCGTCCCGATGAAACAGGATGGTTTCGTAAAGTGTACCGACAGGAGGGTTACCCCTCAGTAGATCTGCTATGTGTCACAGAGAAATCCCATGTTTCCTCCTCTTTTGCCCTTGAGGAAAAGCCTTCTTGCCCTTTTTGGTGTTGCTATTGCCTCATGCACAAACACGGCACAATGCTCTATCTTCTCATGGCTATTCTAGTGCCGCCATGTGGGCTTACGCTAAACTCTGTTAAATTAAGATGGACAATGAGCAGCTGGGGGAAAAAACAAGAGTGTTGTGTTTTGAGGCATACATGTCCTCTCTTCCTCCCACTCCTTCATAGTTCTCTTTTTTTTCCCACTTGCAGTCCTGTTTTTCTGTTTTTATTTCTCTTTTTTCCTTTTTCATCAGTCTGTGTTGTGCTCTATCTTCCCTAATTTTGCTGTTTGACCCATCAAGTGTCTGTTGCTGATGCTTCTTTATTTCGCTCATTTCTCTTTATCTCTCTCTTTTCACCAACTGCTCTGTCTCTCTCTCTGTCACTCTCTCTCTGCTCCTCTCTCTTTCTGTCTCTCTCTTTCTGTCTCTCTCTTTCTGTCGCTCTCTTTCTGTCTAATCTCTCTGTCTCTCTCTCTGGTCTCTCTCTCTGTCTCTCTATGTCTCTGTCTCTCTCTCTCTCACTCTCTCTCTCTCTCTCTCTCTCTCTCCTCTCACTCTCTCTCCTCTCTCCTCTCATCTGTCTCTCTCTGTCCAACTCTGCACCCTTCTCTCACGGTTGCTCTTGTCTTGGGTTGGCTTAAAGTCTGAGTTTAATACTCCCCTCACACCTGTGACGGAGCAGGCTGTCCTGCATTGTGGCGTCAAGGCTTGCGCAAAACTGGCATTTCTCTTGTGCCAAAAAAGCTATGGTGAGGCATCAGTGTGTTCCAGAGATGTTACCCCCTGCCCCCCCTCTCTTACCACCACTACCCCCGTACCCCCTAATAAAAGCCCCTGTGCCTTCAACGTCCGTAATTTTAATTATTATTTTGTAATTTATTTTATTTTATCATTTTTTTTTATCATAACTCCTCAGTGACGACCAGTCTTACTGTCTCTGCCAAAAAGTCCAGACAACACTAACCCCTGCCCCGCCCCACCCCACCTCTCTATCCCCATAAGTGGGTGTGTTTTCCGCATGGGTTTTTGATTGGTGCACTGTGCCTCAGTGTTTGCATTGTCTGTTGTGGTCTGTACTGCTTTTTGCTGTCGATGCTACTGTGAGCCACCTGCTCCCCCTCACCCATCACTGTTGTGTGTGTGTGTGTGTGTGTGTGTGTGACCTCACTGCTGTTGGTGTTGAGTGGGGAGCCTGCTGACGTTTTGTGGGATAGGGAATCGCATCCATAAACATCTGACCCGAATTAACAAATACTAATATCTGTATTTGCCTAAGCAGTTTTTGGCCCACTGTCCATTTACACATCAGAGGACGGGTTGGGGACCGTGTTTTTACGAGAACGGAGACGAGACTAGATGAGCTCTGAGAGCGTTTGCACCCTTACACCTTTGTGCAGACGTCATTGACAGATATGTTCACCTGAGTCCAGAGCATGCTTGTGATCCCAAACCCCCTCTCACGACGGTGGGGCCCCGTCTCGCCCCGTTTCCCCCTGCTGTCCCGCTCTGCTACTGTGTGCTGTGTGTGCTGTGTGTGATGAGTGCTGGGGAGTCGTCCCTCTCTGGCTCTCCTGTGACTCCGGGAGCCAGAGAGAATATCCCCCCGCTTCGCCTCCCCAAATATACCCCCTCCCTCTGTCCCCCATCCTGGCCCACCCGCCCTCCAACTTCACTCCCAGTAATCATCACAAAAGTGTGTTCCGTCATCGTCACCTTCATCCTCATCTTCGCAGTTGCTCTGTTTGGATTCTGATACGTGTTTGTCTTCCTTCCTCCTTCTCTGACCCCTAAACCCCCCCCCCCCTCCACCTACCCCTCTCCTCCACCCCACCTTCCACCTCTCCCTCCACCTCCACCCCCTCCTTCCCCTCTCCCTCCACCCCCACCTTCCCCTCTCCCTTGTCCCTCTCCCCCCGTCCCTCCACTGCAGCTCGCCTTGTCCGGCGGCAAAACCTCGCCTAAGGACGACGGCAAGGACGAGTCGCCGTCTCTCGTGGCGCATGGGCTTGCGTAAGACGGGCAGCTACGGCGCCCTGGCCGAGATCACCGCCACCAAGGAGGCCCAGAAGGAGAAGGACACGGCCAGGCGTGATGCGCTCTGCCTCAAGCCCACGCCTGTCCTCCTCGCTGGACAACAAGGACAAAGAGAAGGTCAGTCCACCGCAGCTACAGGGTGGGGCCGGGTTCAAAGGGGAGAGGTCAAAAGGTCATTTGCAAGGTCATGGCTAGGTCGGTTAAAGGAATATCAGGAAAGAGATTTATTTTGGTTTTTATGTTCATATAAACTGTGGGAATAGACAGTAACAACAACAAGTATGAACAAAACTTGCTTGGATAATAAACAATCAATGATGCATTATTAATAGTAAACAATGAATTACCTTTGTGAAATATGTGAGCGTCATTGCCCCCCCCGTCCCACAGGAGAAGGAGAAGACCCGCCTGGCATACGTGGCTCCCACCATCCCCAGGAGGCTGGCCAGCACGTCCGACATCGACGAGAAGGAGAACAGGTGATAGAGAGACGGACGAAGAGAGCTAGAGAGAAAGATGAAGAGAGCCAGAGAGCCAGAGAGCCAGAGAGCCAGAGAGCCAGAGAGCCAGAGAGCCAGAGAGCCAGAGAGCCAGAGAGCCAGAGAGCCAGAGAGCCAGAGAGCCAGAGAGCCAGAGAGCCAGAGAGCCAGAGAGCCAGAGAGCCAGAGAGCCAGAGAGCCAGAGAGCCAGAGAGCCAGAGAGGGCAGTGGCGGGTAGGACAGTCACTGCCCTGCCCTGACCACTTGAGCACCTCCTGCTGCTCACTGCTGTGTGTGACTGCACACACAGGCGCCCAAAGCACTCTGCATGCTGTGTGTGTTTATGTGTGTGTTTGTGGGCTTATGCAGCCGCTACACTGTCTCCCAGTGTTACACTGTCACACCCTGTTAGCATGTGACATGAGCTGTTGACTACTCATTTCAAGAGTAGATCAGATTCAACGTAACCGCCATTACGATAGTACACGTACACGGCAAACATTCTAGAATCTAAATAAAAGTACAAATATAGCATAATTAACAGATAGCATCAGCAAGGAATAAAATAAACCCAGACATTGATATTTTAGGTAACTTACTACTTTAATAATCAATAGAATTAGCCAATAGAGATGTATGTAAATTCTGTATGAGTTGTGCACCCTGTATGAACACCGTATACAAACAAAGAAATGTTGTAGGTAGTTAAGTTAATAGCAGTTGGTAGCATATTTTCATGAGTGATTTTTATTAGTCATCAGTTTTATGAGTCATTTATGCAAATGAGTGCAATAATTAGCACATTACGACTGAGCGGTATTTGAGTTTTATTTTAGCCGCCAGGCACTTGTGAAAGTATGATGTGTCTGGAAACTGTGTGGAGCGCACCGGGTGCTATTGTGAGGTTCTGGTTTCCCAGGGACTCTGCCGCTAGTTTGGTACGCAGCGGCTCCTACACCAGGAGACGCTGGGACGATGACCTGAAGAACAGTGAAGGAACCACTGCCCCGAACAGAACCTCCAGCTATCAGCGCAGGTTAGCCCTCGGCACCCTCTCCGCGGAGAGAGAGAGAGAGCCCTGTTGACGTTGTCCTCGTTTCAGCCTCCCCTTTAAGAAAACCTTGGGCTCTGTTCACCGTAACCTCCCCTTTTAAGAGAGCCTTAGTTATCTGCTCGTTTCAAAATGTCCTTTTAAGAGAACCCCGGTATTTGTTAACCTCAGACTCTCCATTAAGAGCATGTCATTACCCATACCCCAGAAGTGTCTGTTCTTTAACATTAATGAGCATCTGAAGGTGCCTGCCAGTGCTTACTCTTACACTGACCTTCCCTTTAAGAAAGCTTGTGATCCTGTACTTTCCCAGCTTCCAGTTGCCCCTATAGTATTGCATCCCCTTTAAACAAGCGTCCGCTCCGAGGGCTCTGGAGTTCTATCCTCTCCATAACCATCCTCACCGTCGCAGGCTAGCTCAGGGCTAGCAGGAACCAATAACACTAGCAAGCTCATGCACCGTAATAATTATAATAATAATAATAATAATAATAATCTGAGTATTAGACATCATGCACCCCCATCAAACCTCACTCCTCTCATAGATAGTGTTTTATAGATACACAGTTATTGTGTTGTTTATGGCTAATGTAGTACTGTTAGTACTGTGCATGTATGTGCTTAATGTGCAGCTAGTCAGGTGAGTCCCATGCCTTACCCACCCCTTGCTCACAGCAGAGCCCTGCTAGTGGCCGCAGTTGTCCTGCCTGGTCCTCATCTGCAGTAGGATAAGATATCTTATCACCAATGATCCTCTAGGTGTGGTAACCATGCTGCGTAAGGGATCCTAAATGTTCTGATTGGCCCAAAGATTGAGGTCACTAAGACGGGCACAACTGCGGCAGAGCTTTAGTTGTTTTTTTGTTTCGTTCCCCTGTGATTTGGTTTTATTTGCTAATATGTGTGAGTGCTACTGCAGTGTGATATTATTTGATTATGTGTGCAGGAATGCTGGTGTGTATGAGTGTGAATGTAGGCCACATGTACTTTTGCGTGTATGTCTTTTATTTCTGTGATATATATGTGCACATATATATATATATATATGTGCTTGTGTGAGTGTGTGAGTGTGTGTGCTCTCCAGCTAACGCGCCTCTCTTGCCCACTCCCCCCCCACCCCTCCTCCCCTGCCTCCTGCCTCCTGCACGCCAGCACGTCCCACACGCTAGCGCTGGGCCGGAGCGGCAGCACGCGGGACGTGCCGGCCAAGTCCCCCTCGGCCTCCAGCCTGGACCCTAACACCTGTAACACTAAACCCTGGCAGCCCTCGTCCTACTACCAGTCTTACAGCATTCACCGAAGGTACCACAGAACTCAAGAACCCATCTCCCCCAAACCTTTAACCCCCCCCCGCCGCTCTCCAACACTCCTGCTCCTGCTCCTGCTCCTGCTCCTCCCTTCCCTTCCCTCCTCAACTCAACTCGGCTCGACTCGAGTGACTCCCGAGCCGGCACCCACCTTCAGAAACACTACCACCAGCCGGCCACTGCCGCCTACTGACACACCTCATGCCATCTGTCTCTCTGACTGCCCCTCTGATTCTCACTGACCCCTGGGTTGGGAGGGTGGAGGGTGGAGGGTGGAGGGGTGGAGGGTGGAGGGGTGGGGGGTGGGGGTCTGGCTGATT
Source organism: Sprattus sprattus (assembly GCF_963457725.1). Lineage (NCBI taxonomy): Eukaryota > Metazoa > Chordata > Actinopteri > Clupeiformes > Clupeidae > Sprattus > Sprattus sprattus. The sequence goes on from NC_137912.1 coordinate 8,987,603, forward strand.
TCTAATGCATTAATATGGGGGTTTGTTTGGCTTGCCTTGATGGGTCATTTCATTCATTATAATAGTTGGGAATTGAAAGAAAAGAAGCTGAAAGGGTTATCTTTTCCTTGGGATGGTTCTCTCTTCTTTCTCTCTCTCACCCCCCCTCTCTCTCTCTTCTTTCTCTCTCACCCTCTCTCACTAACTGCTCATCACTCATGGGAGTTTTTTTTTTTCTTCTCTCTCTTTTTCTCTCCTCCTCTTACTCCTTCACTGCTTCTCCATCTCCCTCCTCCTCCTCCTGACTTAACTCCTGTATGTGTCTGCGTCCCGTTTATGCGTAGCGGTTCGTTCGGCCGGAGGAACGAGGACTCCTCCTTGACCACCACCACCTCCTCCACCACCGGCTCCTCAAACACCACCACCACCACCACCCCCTCCTCCACCTTGAGCGGCAGCTCCAGCATCACCTCCCCCACAGGCCACCGCAGCCTGCTGTCCAGCCTGGGATCCGGTTCCTCCTCCACCTCCAGCCGCCCCAGCTCCACCAGCCTCACCAGCAGGTATTAACATTTAGTCATTTAGCAGATGCTTTTATCCAAAGCGACTTAGAAGGATGTATACAATTTTTTTTTTAACATTGACATTGATGGCACACTGCACATCAGGAGCAATTTGGGGTTCAGTGTCTTGCTCAAGGACGCTTCGACAGGGAATAGAACTAGCAACCTTGTGATTACAAAACAACTTCTCCACCTCCTGTACCGCTGGTATGCCAGCTCCATTAGCCTCACCAGCAGGTACGCCAGCGGCATCTCGGGAGAGCCGCCATGACGGGTCCCCATGACCTGACTCAACAGTAGTGCAGGGTTCTGTTCATTTACATTCAGATACATCATAAGTGAAGGGGGGACTTCAGGCATGGTTCAGTTCAGCCCTAATGCTTGTATCTATGTGGGCAAGAAGTGGTCAGCATGGTCAGAAATGCACAAGATGGTTAATTGTTGTGTTCATCCCATCATTTGTGTTACTGCCAGATGGAGCTGAGCAGTTTTACAAAACCATTAAAAAGGGCTCTCAAGGATATAGAGCATCCTTTACATTTCTATTCACACCTGGAATCCTAAGGTTGCCATGCCCACCATCAGCAGTGAGGTTAGAGTGAGTGTACTGGGCTGCTGTAGTGGGACAGGCTGGTGCTTAAACCTGCGACTAGTACTCGGCTCTCGTAGATTACTTTTGAGTATACTGCTGCTGTTGTAGTACAGTAGTGCACAGTGCACTCCAGACTCCATCACTGTGAATTGGTCACAACAGGATAGTTTGTGGTTTTGTACTGAATTATACTGCAATAAGTGAATAAGCTTACCCAGGTTGGATCTTAACTTGAGCTCGTGTCAGAAGATGGTGTATGTGTTGGTGTGTCACTAGTGAGTGTGCTGTTTGTGTATTGTGTTTTCCTCAAGAGGCAGACTTTTCAAAACGTGGAATTGTTTTCCCAAATGCGCACAGGTACTGGTCGGAGGAGAGTGCGGAGAAGGACAAGGATAAGGAGAGGGAGTCGGCCGCTGTCATCCCCACTATGAACACTGCATCCACCACTACTGGCACTCTCCTGGGCACGGAAAGCCGAGAGCGACGCAGGTCAGCCACGAACCAGTACACACAGACGCACAGACGACACACACACACACACAGACGCGCGCACACACACACACAGACGCACACACACACACACACACACACACACACACACACAGACGCACACACTCACAGACGCACACACACACACAGACACACACAGACGCACACAGACGCACACAGACGCACACACACACACACACAGACGCACACACACACAGACGCACACACACACAGACGCACACACACACAGACGCACACACACACAGACGCACACACACACAGACGCACACACACACAGAGGCACACACACAGACGCACACACACACAGACGCACATATATTGAAGACGGATTGGATGCTCAGACCCTTAGAGACACAGAGCCCCAGACTGCAAAACTAATGTATTGATGTGTTTCTCTAAGCTGAAATACTTGTTCAGTCTTGCAGTGAACATAATCGGCCTGCTCAATCATGATACATGATGTCAATGCTGTGTGCACACACACTCAAACAAGGGTTCACACACACACACACACACACACACACACACACACACGCGCACACACAGTGAAGTATAAGTTGCCAGGACATACATTATCCTACAGTTTTGACATAGACTGACTTGCCACACACACACACACACACAAATACACATACACACAAGTACATATTTATTATAGATAAAGCTGTTTGCTATACCATGACATGGGTGGGTTGTTTGCTCCGTGTGTGTGTGTGTGTTTAAACTGCCTTGCCTGCCTGCCTGACCGGAGCAGGTGGAGCCGGTTCCTCTAGCTCAGGCCTCCGGCCTCCAGCCTGGAGAGAAGAACCACCTGCTGGGGCCGGATTTTCTCTGCCTCACAGATCTCTCCTTATAAGGTCGCTCTCCACGGAATAAGCACATTTTCTCAAGGCCAGGGAGGCAACACCAGGCCAGCCATCATGAAGGAGTTCATATTTTTGCTCCAGGAGAGAAGACGACTCTTTTTAAGAAAGGGGGGGTGCACGCTATTTTAGGAGCTTCTGTATCCAGTCTCTCTTTGAGTCATGACTCTAGACTATATTGGATCTTTTTTTGTGTGTAATGTGAAACTGAAGCACTAAATGTGCTTACGGTAACTGGCTCAGGAACGAGAGGCTACTATGTGTATATATATTTTTTTTTTTGGCCATGCTCTTGCCCTGAAGATGACCCCGTGTTGAATGGCTCTCCATGGCCACCAGGCCTGCTTTGTATGTGCTGTTCTTATCTTCCCGAGGCTGCTTTGGATAACTGCTCCAGCTGAACTCTATGTAAATGCTCTGTAAATATACTCACTCCATCACCGCTGACAAACTGGAGAACAACCCCGGAGACGTCTGAATGGAGGGTTTATTAACCTCCTCAGCGCAGTGTCTGCTTCCAGAGGCTCCTAACCACAGGCCTTTATGTTTACTCCCTAGCACTTCTGTTGGCTTAGGAACAGGTTCAACCTTGCCCTTTTCGAGTGCCGTTGAATAAATGTGTGTGTGTGTGTGTGTGTTTTTATTGTTTGTGTGTGCACAGATCATACCTCACTCCTGTCCGGGATGAAGAGTCCGAGTCCCAGAGGAAGGCCCGTTCCAGACAGGCCAGACAGTCCAGAAGATCCACCCAGGCAAGTCCTGTCCTGATCCACACCTTTATCTGATGAGCAAAAAGGCAGCTCATATGACACCTCAACTGCGGCTTTTCCAGTTGGTGTATCCTATACATAGGTCAAGAAGGACACTAGTTAAACAAGTCAGACGACTTAAAGGCACCCAGTGCAACTTTATGTAAACATTCAATGAAAAATAAACATTCAATTTCTAGTCTGTTTTACACGTAGTAAGTTTCAATTACTCCATACCATTACATATCATCATTCAAGGAGCAAATGTGAGACGTCGTTGTATGGTGAGAACTGATAGAAAATCGTAAACAACAACAATCGCCGGTGGGGAGAGGCCATTTTTCCATTGACTGGAATCCTGCTGTATTTATTGTAGGTTACAAAAAATAAAGAAAATGGCGGCGATTGTTGTTGTTATCGATTTTCTATCAGTTCTCACCACACGACGACGTCTCATCTTTGCTCCTTGAATGTCGATATGTAATGGTATGGAGTTATTGAAACTTACTACGTGTAAAAAAGACTAGAAATTGAATGTTTATTTTTAAGCCTCGAAAGTTGCACTGGGTGCCTTTAAAGTATGCTATATGTACAAACATAAGAAGTAACTTTTAATTGTTCTGCATTGGTGTAACTGAAAATGATACCTCCCCCATCTATGCAAACTCACAGTTTACAAGGCAGTACATGATGGATATAACATTATTTAACCTTAAACTTAATTGTCAGTAGCACTCCATTGTGCTGGTAAAGAATGTAATATGTGCTCTTTGGGCCATTTTCTCAACACCGCTCTAGCTTTTATTGGGGTATGTCTGTTTACAAGCAGACTGTAATTAGCAGTCCCTGTTTCCCACAGATGTGCCTTTAAAAACAGAATATTTTAATGGATCAATTTAGACTTGATAATTGCCTATAAAATGTTCAATATAACTAATGACTGTGGTGTTAAAGCTCTCACTTTCAGTGTCATTAAAAACACTGTTATTTGGCTTTCAAAATGTTTGACCTTTATCGTTGACCTTCGGCGCTTTAGGGGGTGACCTTGACAGACCTTCAGGAAGCGGAGAAGACCATCGGGCGTAGCCGCCCCAGCTCGCGCCGCGAGGACGAGAAGGACGAGAAGGAGAAGCAGGACAAGGAGAAGCAGCAAGAGGAGAAGAAGGAGACGGAGACTAAAGAGGACGACTACAGATCACGCTACCGCAGCTACGATGAGGTGTGTGTGTGTGTGTGTGTGTGCATGCGCGTGCGTGTGCGTATGTTGGTGTTTGTCTTTGTGTGTGATGGAGAGCTATCTATGTGTATGTGTCCATGGCGCCAGCATGTTAAAAAGACAGATCATCTATCTTGCCCATTATACCAGAAATGGCTCTTGCAGGCCAAAGAGCAGAGATGTGAATGTCTGTCCCTTTGTGTATAAATAAGTAAAGACATAAATACATAAATAGTGATTAATAAATGGTGACTAGTATCCTCTCTGTAAATGATAAGATGTTTGGGGGTCAATCACTACATTGCTAGTTGAGTTTTATCTGATTTTTTTTAGGGTTTTGCAAAGCGACATCCTGAATCTGTTTGAGGCTTCCGCAATTGAGCTATTAGCATTTGCTATGCTGTTGTCCCATAGATATGTCCCCCCCCTCCTAGATCTAGAGAGCTTTGCCTTCATTGACCTCCCCCCTTCTCTCTCTCTATCTCGCGCTCTCTCTCTCTCTCTCTCTCCTATCAGACCTATCAGCGCTACCGGCCCAGCTCCTCCTCTGCGGCCAGCACCACGCCCAGCTCCTCGGCCTCCAGCACGGCCCTCACCACCACCTCCTCTGGCGGCTCGCTCTACTCCTCCAGCGCCCTCAACCGCCCCAACAGCCTCACCGGCATCACCTCCTCTTACAGCCGCTCCTCGCGCGACACTGAGAAAGGTGACACACACACACACACACACACACACACACACACACACACACACACACACACACACACACGCACACACGCAACCACACACACACAGACTCACAGACCTGCTACTACTTCTGTGCCTCTGAGTGAGTATGTCAACAAACTTTTTCAGTGTGCCATCAAACTCCCCCCCCCCCCCCCCCCACACACACACACACACACACACACACACACAGGTGTATGGGCACAGTTCTTCCTTTCCAACAGTGGATAAGCTTAAGAGAGACGGAGAGAAAGAGGAGTGGTTTGTATGCTCGTTGTTCCCTGTGTACACACTGTAACTGTTCAGTCCTCTCCTGTCTCCTGTCCTCCTGGTCTGAAGAAGATCAATCACAGGAATCACACAAGCCCCTTAGTCAGACATGGTGGAGTTCAGTCACAGGGCACCAAGCAGCAGTGGCATTACACAGGACTAGATGCATTACACGCACACTCAGATAAACACACACACACACACACACACACACACACACACACACACACACACACTCTCTCTCTGGCTTTCTCAGAGCATCAGCGGTAGGGTTGTGCAATTAATCAAATTGCAATTACGATTATGGCTTCCAACGTTTATGAAAACAACGTTATCGAGATAAAATGATTAATGCCACATTCTGTTTCACAATGATGCTCTGGTTTGTCCTGTGTTATAAATCCAACACACTCATTTTTTGCCACTCCTTTAAAAAGCCCAAACTCACTCTGAGCCACTGAAAAAGTAACAACACATACACACATACACACAAGCACACATACACACAAGCACACATACACACAAGCACACATACACACATACACACATACAAACACACAAACCCACTCTCTCTCTCACACACACGTGCAGTCCCTTACACTCTCTACCCGAGGTGAGCGTGCGGGCCCAGACACACTAAGCTGAAAGCCACCCAGCCTAAGTCTGCCAGACTCTGAATTCACACGGGATCTGCTGCCCCAAGGCTTAGAAATGCAGGAGGATTTCACTGCTTTCAATGGAATACTTAGAATGGAGAGACCCTTTATTAACAACACACACACATACACACACACACACACACACACACACACCCCTGCCCCTCTGGTAGAATAAACCCATAAAATATCTGAGAAGAATAGAAAGGCTTCATTCTTCACGTGTGAGCGATGGACACAGTGTGAGCTTTGTGTTCCATGAGAGCGGCCGCTCTTGTTTGCACTGAGGGCCAGCGTGCTTTTTGGTGCATTAAAGCAGCAATTGTGTTTCATAAACAATGTCCTCTTCTGATGACGGAGAGAGAGAGAGAGAGTCAGTGTCTGACTCGGATGAACCTCACCGCATATGGACAGCAGATGAGGATGAAGCCTTTTCATGTGTAAAGCACAAGTCTAGAAATTTGACATTGTTGAGTGTGTGTATAGATCAAATCTTGTACTTGTAACTCAAAGGAAACTTGATGAAGATATTGTTTAGCCAGAGGGGGGGGGGGGGGGGGTGTGTGTGTGTGTGTGTGTGTGTGTGTGTGTGAGTGAGCACTATGATCTATGGGATAGAAGACTCTCTGGAACTCATGATGTGTACAGTTTCTCTTGTATAATGTCTCTCTGATGATGACTATGAATCTAATGGAGACCCTCCCTCCCTGTTCTCTCTCGCTCAGAATCGGATAAGAAGGAGGAGGAGAAGGAGGGCGAGGACAAGTCCCAGCCGCGCTCCATACGTGACCGCAGACGTCCCCGAGAGAAGAGGCGCTCCACCGGGGTCCCCTTCTGGACTCAGGATGTAAGCCCCCCCCACACACACACACACACACACTTGCATTATGTGTCACACACACACACGGAACTACATGCTGTTTACACACACCTACTACACCAAGAGGAGCCGCTGAGCCATTCTTTACAGCTTAGATTAGGACCACTGCTAGTGCTAGTGTCAGCATTGATTCAGCTGTCTCAGTGCTTTACCTCTGTCTCTCTCTCTCTCTCCTCCACTCCCTCCCTCCGTCTCTCCCTCCGTTTCTCTCTCTCTCTCTCTCTCTCTCTCTCTCTCTCTCACTCTCTCTCTCTCTCTCTCTCTCTCTCTCTCCCTCCATCTCTCCCTCAGAGCGATGAGAATGATCCAGATCAACAGTCGGACTCGGAAGAGGGCAGTACTAAAGGCGAACCACAGGTAATCCGTCACCTCTCCGCAGTTTTTGTGATAGCCCTGCAGTCCCCTCCCAGTGTAGTCGTAACCCTTTCTAGTGCTGTGGGACTGTTCTCAGATCAGGTCAGTTATGCGTAAGCCAGGTGTAATGCCGAGTCTGATGAGAGACAGAGTACAAAGTGGGGGAAATGGTCCATGCACTGTCCGTCTCACCATCTTTGGTCAAGGACCCGCGGTTGGCCAAGCTCTCATATTTGTTCTATTTTGGAAAGTTTTGCTTCTGGCCTTTCCACCTACACGCACACACAGAAATGAAGTGGGAGAAAAAAACACGCACACACACACACACACACACACACACACACACACACACACACACACACACACACACACTCCTGGCATTTCTGCTGACTTTGGACCCGCACTAGTTTGTTTTCCCTCGTTTCCACCTTCCTGTAATTGTTCCGTTGCCAGGGTGATTTCTGAAAAGCCTAAAGCCGCCTCCGACACAGGTCAGTAAGCAAGCGAATAGAAGGGCCTGTAAGTGAAGGCGTCTGTCTACGCTACTAATTGCCCATCCACAAATCCAGCAGGGCTACAGTTCAAGTGCTCTTATTGGACAATGGGTCTCCTATAGTCAAGTAAACCACAATTAGCTGTTATTGATTTCCAAACAATGCTAATCGGGATTTTTCGTTTCCAATTGTTCAGTGGTTTGCTGGGGGTTCAAGTACAAATGTATATGCTTGCAGAGATTCAGTTCTAGGAATTTTCATTTGCTCAACACCGCTATTGGCGCTACATATTGTTGATACTACATACACGCATAGAAGACATACACGTATAGCACACTTATTTGAAATGATCTGGATTAACTGACATGTTTTAACGCAGCTGATGAGTGTTGCTGTCGTGTCAAACGAGGGGAGATGATGCGGTTGGCACACTTATTTGAAATGATCTGTATTAACTGACATGTTTTAACGCAGCTGATGAGTGTTGCTGTCGTGTCAAACGAGGGGAGATGATGCGGTTGGCACACTTATTTGAAATGATCTGTATTAACTGACATGTTTTAACGCAGCTGATGAGTGTTGCTTTCGTGTCAAACGAGGGGAGACGAGGCGGTTGGCCTCGCTGCTAACAGAGGAAGGGAGTGGCCTGAAGAGGGGAAAGAGTGGAAGCCCTTCTGGAGCCTGATCAGAACAGCAGCAGCCGGAGGAGCGCAGGGCTTTGGAGTCTGGGAGGGGTGCAGTCTGGGACAGGAAATGGATCATTAGCTTCACAGATAGATTAAGGGGAGGCGGGGTGGTGGAGTGGAGAGAGGGAGAGGGGAGTGGAGTGGAGAGAGGGAGAGTATCATTGACCCAGCCTGTTTGCCTGTTTGCAACTCCTTGTAGATTTTACAGGAAGGAAGGGGAGAAAGGATCCGATGCACATCCAAAGCTACACATTGGTTTCTCTGACTTCAAAGGGTTGAGATGTGTTGCAAATGTGTGACAGGCTTTTGAAACGTGCGTCAGAGAATGTTTTTAGTGTCAAGTTCGAGGTTTCTTACAACAAGGACTTGATGTCAAAGAGTGGCTCATTTTGTGATGTAATGTCATTTTGTCAAAGTCAAAAACAAGAATATCCTGGCTTCTCTGATAAGTCAGTTGACTGTGTGATTGTGTCCTTTGTGGAATGATGTGTTGCTTTGTGTTCACATCATGCACTAAACAGACACCTTTAACAATGACTGATGTTGTTAACAGAGAATGTTGACATTAGAGGGAAGTATATCTGTCCATCTCACCTCTCCACCTGCCACAGTGCACACATTCTGTGGTGGTGTTTTTATTCTAAGCCCTTGAAAGCTTTTATGTCAATAAAAAAAGCACCCGTTTCCTCCCGTCAAAGCGTTCTGTGCGCTCCCGACCGCTGTCGGATGTGCTGACACACAGCCCAGTGCCGGCGCGTTAGCTTCCTGGCAATCACACACTCACTCAGCCCTCCAGGAAGAGCCCTCGCCTCAACGCCACAAGTCACTTCCTGAAAGGCCCTGTCCCCCTGAGTGAGCCCCACCCCTTCACCTCCTATACCTCCACTGCTGCGCTGCTGCTCCAGAATGGCTCATATAGGTGCCGCAGTTTCCATCTTGAAACTGTCATGCCACATAGGCAGAGGTGAAACTGAGTGGCAGGCCCGGCAGTCAGCAGCACTTCCCCTAATCTTTAACCCCACTCTTCCAGACCTCTGGCTGGAGATGAATGGCCTCGGCTGAGGGCTGGGCACAGAGAGCAGGTCTAAGGCTTACGCAGGCTTGGAAGCTACTAACACGAACGAACACCAGCCCCCGTACAGATTCAAATCTACTCACTTTCTACCCCCGATTCGAATCGTTGCAGATACCGTGTGCGGATAAAGAGTGTTCGTCTTAACGATAGGGCTATCTGTATTAGTTTCGTTTAAACTTAAGCTCCGTGTAAACTTGGCTTAAGAGTACTTGAGTTTGTCCACTTGAGATGTGAAGGAGGGGGTTCTATGGGACTGACAGACTCAAATGCATTTTTCCTGTGAGCTTCATGAAGCTAATTGAATGTCACATTTTGGTTTATTCTTTGTTCAACACTCAAACAGTGTCACACACACACACACACACACACACACACACACACACACACACACACACACACACACACACACACACACACACACCCTCGCTGTGTGGACCTTTCTGTTGCTGACAGCGTGACGTCTGCCAAACACAGTCCAAATTAAATGTCCACACGGCCTGCTGGAGAGGACCCCTCTGGAGAGAGTGAGAGGAGCCTGAGGGCCAGTTGCCACGGCGGCGGCGTGTTTACTTGCATTACACCTCTTAGTTCTCTCCTGATGCCTCTCCAAATTGGCGTCGGAGAGCTGGGCGCTGTGCGACCGCGACTCGGGCACGACTCAAGAACAGCGTGCGCGAGGAGGGAGAGGAGAAACAAGAGAAGCGTTCCCTACACTGATTGATTAATCTGCATTCCAGACGCGCTCGCTGTCTAGACAGGCGCTCTGAAAATGTCATGCAGAGTTGTGTTCTCAGCAGCAGGTAAAGGCATTACTGATAAGTCCTCTCTTCTGTTTCTCTCTCTTTCAGAGCGACCGGCTGGCCAGGTATGTGATGCTTCTCTCTCTCCCTTTTTCTCTCTCTCTCCCTTTTTCTCTCTCTCTCTTTCTTTCTTTCTCTCTCTCTCTCTCTCTCTCTCTCTCTCTCTCTCTCTTATCTCTGTTATTTACCTAGAGGTCTTAAGCCTATCAACCAACTCCTGCAGTATTTCCTCCTGTTCTAATATTTGTTTTGCCGCGGGGCGATAACGATGTGCGCTGACTGTTGCTTTCTCTGCACCACCCAAGGAACGACTCCGGCCTGACTAGCACTTCCTCCAGTGACCGCTACGAGCACCTGGGGAGCCGTGGCTACGGTGAAGGGCGGAGGCCGTACACCAGCCGGCTGGATAGAGACGACAGCACTGATTATAAGAAGGTGAGGAGACGGAGACGAGTCTCGACTAATGACTCCATTGCATCCGAATCAGCCGTACTGCTAACTCGGCTTTCTACTTTCCTCTGAACTGCCTGAAGTTTTTTCTTGGTTTTCATTTGATTTTTTGTTTGTTTGTTTGTTTGTGTGTGTGTTTGTTCGACTGTGCTGCTTTGAGTGTATTCATATATCAATCATCTTTGTTTCACTATGTAGTGTAGTAGTATACTAGTAGTAGTAATACTTTTAGTATTTCAGTCTGGGGTCTATCACCTCATTCTCCAACTCTCAAACATAAAAGCCAAAGACACCGTTCGTAACCCTTAAGGCTCACAATCTTCTCTCCTGTTTCCCCCAAGCTTTACGAGCAGATCCTAGCAGAAAACGAGAAGCTGAAAGCGCAGTTACGCGACACGGACCTGGAGCTGGCAGACTTGAAGACACAGCTCGAGAAGGCCACACAGGTCAGCAATGGCTTCTGCATCAGGGGGGCTATGCCATGTTATGTTATGCTAGACAAGCTCAGTATTATAATGCACTGTACTCGACTGAGACGGGCTAATTTAATGACCATGAATAAAGGAGAGTTTGCATTTTATCTGATGTCACATTGTCCTGCAACAGCATAAGAGGTGTGTGCTGTTTAGCCTCTGGTTTTGCTCAGTGCTGGTCAGGAAACACTTTCTCTCTGTCAGGAGTCCCCCCCCAACCTTTATTTTTGTTCCATCGTGACATCCAGCAGTCACTGGTTTAACTAACGACAACAAAATGTTTTGACGCGTGTGTTGTAGTATGTGTGTTGTAGTATGTGTGTTGTAGTATGTGTGTTGTAGTATGTATGTTTTAATATGTGTGTTGTAGTAAAGGGGCTTATACCCGCCGCCAATGCCACTTCAGTCACGGCTCTATTTGTGTTGCAGAGGCAGGAACGCTTTGCTGATCGCTCGCAGCTGGAGATGGAGAAAAGGGTAAAGATTCTTTTTTTTTTTTTTTTTCTTATCTCATCAGTGTTGATATGAACATACCCAGTGCTCCTTCCAGCTCCACTTCTTATTCGAATAATGTTTATAGTAGTTCCTTAACGCTTTTTCATATATCTTACCCGTTTCAAATATACATTATGTTAACCTGTTAAATGATGCTATTAGCACTAAAGGTTAGTTTTACTGTGTGCATTCTTCTCACACAAACAGGAGATGATTTGTTGTCTGTTTTAAGTCAAAAGCTAAATTATAATCCACTTCCAACTGATTTATGTCTGAAGGGTTCAAGCAGGCCTCAGTATCAGCTGGGTGGTATGGTCCTTTTTTAGCCAAGTTCCTACAGCTCATTTGGCTCCGCTCCTGGCTGTTCACACATGCCCATCTAGCTGACGGGTGGCGGGGGTGAGGGTGGCATAGGTCCACTCCACCCCTCTCTCCTGTACAAGCCAATCACAAGCACCCTTCTGTCCACCTGTGTGTGTGTCATATAGCTCCTAGGCAACGTGTGGTCACCACTGTTGACTGTCGCTCTCTGTTAGTGACCTGGTTTGTGTGTGTTAGCGAATGAGACGGGACAGAATGCTTCTGGGGTTTGCTGTTTTTGTTTGTCCCTGAGGGAAGGGAAAAAAATGAACATGTTTATTCTCCTGCATGTGCTGTTTGGACATCATCAAGCACACCTGTAATGTTTTTGTGTTGTTTGAGTCACATTGTTTCCACCACCACCTCCGCCTTCTGGAGTTCCGCAAGCCCCGAGTCGTAACCACTCTTTTCCCGCTAATTTAGCCTCCATTTTGCCCTCCATCCAGGTCATCCATTTTGAGGCTGTGAAAAAGCTGTCTCCCTCTAATAAGACGTTTCTGCCATAGCCTAGCCTAGCCTAGCCTAGCCACGCCACCTCCCAGGGTCATAGCCATCACATTCATTCATTCATGCCCTCACATAACAGGTCTGCCTGGGCGAGACTGGGCTTCGGCTCCCTGGACCAAGGCAGCCATGCATCGCCCTCGGCCATGCATGAACGAAAACCCCTGTTGGTTCCCTTCTCTTGCCGTCCATGTGTCATTCCATACACATTCCATACACATTCCATTCTATATGATCCTCTGGAGGGATTTGTACATAAATACCCAGAAACGACTTACACTTTTATTACTCCCCCTGTTCCATTCCCACCCTCTGGCTTTATGTTCCGTGCCTCACCATCCTGCTTGTTTTTTTTTAGCTTCACATCCCTCGCTCATTCTCTCTATCACCCACCCCTTACTGTTCTCTACTCATTACATGTCACAAACTGCATCCATCCAGTCAGCCATGATCTTAACCTCTATCTAACCGTATGTGTAGTAAATCGATTTGTGTTGACACCCCAAAAAGCCTTGTCTGCAGATCTCCATTTGAATATATATATATATATATATCGGATGGGCATCGCCTCATGGTCATGATTGTAAACACATCAGCCCCTCAGAAGGCTTTAGAAAGGCTATGGATGCAGTCTGTGTGAATGCTGTGTGTGTGTGTGTGCGCTGTGTGGCATATTCATTGTGCTGTGTGTGTGTGTGTGTGTGTGTGTGTGTGTGTGTGTGTGTGGCGTATTCACTGTGCTGTGTGTGTGTGTGTGTGTGGCGTATTCACTGTGCTGTGTGTGTGTGTGTGTGTGTGTGTGTGTGTGTGGCGTATTCACTGTGCTGTGTGTGTGTGTGTGTGTGTGTGTGTGAGTGCTTTCTAGTAAACACTCTTTGTGTGTGTCCACCCCTGTAGGAAAGAAGGGCTCTAGAAAGGAAGATATCTGAGATGGAGGAGGAACTCAAGGTAAACCCTGCTGCGCTTACATAACACATCATGAGCCAGGCACCACTCTGTGTGTGTGTGTGTGCTTACTACAGCCATGGTTTAGACAGGAATGATTTGTATCTATTTGTGATGGCACATTGCTGTTGGGAATAATCTAGGATGTATGCCAAGATGTATAGACCAGTTGTAGTTGTAATGATGTATGATTTAGAATAATCAGTTTAAAAGGGTTGGGCTTTTATACCTTCGTAACTAATGTGTATGGTATGTGGGGGGGAAATGTGGGATCTGTTAGTGTGACGTACATTGATTGCATTGATTGATGTCTAAGTAGTAATGGGTGACTCTCTGTGAAGTGTCTTATCTAAAAAAAAAAAATGTAAAACAGTGCTGAAAGGCTTTATAGATTTGATGCGGCTCTGTTGTTGAAAATGTCAGTGTAAGCCTTGTTGTGAGAGCGATGTGTGTGTGTGTGCATATATACATGCATATTTGTGTGTGTGTGTGTGTGTGTGTGAGGGTATATGCCAATGTGATATTTTGAGATTGTGGCACTCAACATCCTGGAGCACAGTGTGCCCTTGTACCTGAGCAAGTCCCATTGTTTTCACAATGATGGGGCGCACTCTCAAGCACTCCGACAGTTACCCGTCTTGACGGCGCTCGTTTGCTTCCGAGAAGCTGTGTCAGATTGGATGTTCTGTCTCAGGAAGCCTGAAACAAAATCCATTATGTCTGAATCAGCGAGTGCTGTACATTTACAGGAACTGTTGTTCAATAGCTCCATATCTGCTGTGTCCTGCTTTGCTGAGCAATTCTGAGATGCAATCTCCCCTCTTTCACGTTGCTCTTTTACATAGCTAGATAGTTCTGATGGTAGTGTTCAACTTCGAGCCATTTCCACTGTTACACAAGCCTGTCCTCATTTTTTAACAATCTCCCTTTCCTGTTTTGTCTTCCTGGTTTTGTTTGTTGTTTTGTTGTCTCCCTGTTCCTTTTTCCTATTCCTATTCCTGTTTTTTTTCCGTTAACAAACCCATGTTTGTTTTTCTCTCTCCATCTCTTGTCTGCACATTGTTTTGTGTTCCCAACTCTTTGTAAATCCCACTCTCACTCCCAACTCTTTGTTAATCCCACTCTCACTCCCAACTCTCTGTTAATCCCACTCTCACTCTCATCTCTCTGTATTCCAACTGTCATTCTCTAAATCTGACATTTCCGAATTTCCCTCTCCTCAATCTCCCATTGTACTTTGTCTCCCTATCTCCCAACACCTTTCTCTCCAACTCTTTTCCTGTTAACTTCTTTGTCTCTTGTTCTTTCTCCATTCTCCCCACTAATGTCTCTCCATCCACCCTCCTCCCTGCCTCTCTCCCCCTGTCCATCGCTGCTCCTCTCTGTCTCTCTCCCCCTCTTTCTCCTGTGTTGTGGTTTTCCTGCAGAACCTCCACCAGGTAAAGCAGGTTCAGGCCCTGAGGCAGCATAACGAGCGGCTGCAGGCGGAGAACCGCGCCCTGGCGCGCGTTGTGGCAAAGCTCTCCGCCGCTGTCACCACCACCTGCAGCTCGCTGCCGGCAGTGGACCTGTAGGCACCATCGTGCCACGCGCCCAGCCCTGCCAAACTACCCCCCTCCCCCACCCACGCACCTCCCTTTGGTCCCCAAACAACAACAACAACAACAACATCGACAGCAACAACAACAACAGCCACCACCTGCCCGCACTCTCCACCCTCTTGTCCATCACCCCCTTTGTCATGCTCCATTTGTGCTCCGCCCCACACCCCTAGACAGGCAGGTGCACCCCCTTTCTTCCTTCCTCAGCCTCTGAGCCAACCCCTTCCTTTAACCCTAACCCCTCTACCCACCCCCCACCCCCACCAACTGGATTTCCCCTCTCCTACACAAGAGTGTTGACCGGGGTAGTCTTGCCCAACCCCCACTCTGAATAAGGTGTGGTCATTACTCAAAAATATCGAAAGCTAAAGCATATCAAATTATTGTGTGTGACTTTTTAAATAGGTTGAGCATATTTTCTTGGCCGTTCGTGACCAATTCTCATTGGCAAAGGCATAGTAATGTCAATGATTATTCCTACTACAACAACAAAAGAAATCAGTATTTTTTTCAGTAATGAATCACACTCCAAGTTTCTTTCATTATTTATCAGCCCCACCCCGACCCCTCCCTCTCTCCTCTCAAGCCCCTCCCCTCTGGTGTGTGGTGTTCAGAGGCCCCTCCCACTGGTTGCAGTTGCATTGGTTTGGCTTGTTCTGGCTTCTCTGCATGATGTGGCTTTTGTGGTTTTTGAGCCCACAGAGAGATGTTTTGCGTTCCTTGCCTTCCCACACACGCCCCTCCACACACACTTTGACTCTTTCTGAGACCAGATTGTACAACCAGTCCTCCAGACCCTACCTGTCTCCCCTTTTGATAAACCTAAGTCTGGCCTGTGTGTTACTGCCTGTGACCGATCTATTGCATGGTGACTGCATAGCACAACTTAAAGATATTCCCCGGGGGAAAGCGAAGGAATGTAATTAACACCCATTGATGGCTTGGAAAGTGAAATATCGTCTCCATGAATTAGCCAAAATTCCTCAGAGGAGCTCGTCATAAATATGTCCCATGAAGCCGCAGTTTTTCAGCCTGCTCAAATCCTCAGTGCCTCGCCATTGTATGTTTTTCCAGTCAATAACACTACTGCAGACACAATAAACTACATCTGGTGAGCAGTGAGACACTCTGCTCCTCTGGTAAATGGTAAATAATGATGAGGAATGGCCCAGAATGACGACCGGAATTTCGGACGATTTTAGTTTATTATGGAACGTGTCAGAGATTCTGCACAATTGGTTTTTACTGGTCGGATTCACACCAACACATCTAAATGGAAAAGATAGAAGGTTTGGAGGTTCTAATCGGATGGTTGCAGCTAAGTTCGGTGCCTTCCAGTCAAACACCCATAGAATCCATTCCGTGGAGCCTTTTTTTTACCATCGCCTGGATTGGACTGTACTGATGCAGGCGATAAAATTGTGTATTAAGTCCTGTCTTTGTGATTTTTTTCCGCAGCATTCGGTGAACTCCCACTCTTCTTTGTCAATGTTATCAGGCCCCGCTTTGCAGTAGCAGATAGCAACCGAAGTGGCATTTGACCCGATCCTTTAGCTATTCGTTCTGTTATTTTGGTTCTGGTTAGTGTAGTGCTTGTAGATGGTTGCTCTTAACGGACAAAAGAAGCCCTGTTGGTTCCACGGAAGTTTGCCCATGTCGTGACTTCTCATCTCTCTCTCTTTCTCTCTCTTCCTCTCTCTTTCTCTCCCTCTATCTCTCCATCTCTCTCTCTGGCTCCCTCTTTCTCTCTCTCTCTCTCTCCCTCTCTCTCTCTCTCTCTCTCTCTGGCTCCCTCGCTCTCTGTGTGCATGGCTGTTTGGCGGAGTTTTTGATTTTCTTTTTCCCCCTCTGTGGTTTTTGCTTTGGTTTTGTGTTTTGGACTGCAGTGTACACGCACTCTCTCTCTCTCTGTCTCTCTTTTGGTCGTTGCTGCACTCAACGTGCCGTGTGAGAGAGAAAGAGAGACCCGTTACAAAGGACAAGCCTTGCGTTGTGGTTTTTATCAATGGACAACACAGGCCGTGCAATTAACCTGCACCAGAGCTGCGTTTCAATAGGCTCTCCCTCATGACCATGGTGTCAAGACAATGTACTAACAGTATCTCTCTCTCTTTCTCTCTCCCCCTCCCTCCCTCCCTCCCTCTCTCTCTTTCTCTCTGTCTGTTTTGTTTTTCAGATGCTACCAGACTTGAAAGCAGATAACCAGAGACTAAAGGATGAAAACGGAGCCCTGATTCGAGTTATTAGCAAGCTTTCCAAATAGAACAGAACCTTACATCCCCCTCACCCCCCCACCCCCCCCCATTCACCCGCTGCCCCCCTCCCTCTGTGTCTGTGCCCCCCACCCACGGCAGCAAACTAATGGTATTGCACATCTAGATGTTAATTGCAAACAGACATGAGTGACAAGAAGGCTCCTTCTCTCCTGATCAGTCCCTTCCTTTTTTTTTCTTTTCTTTTTTTTATCCAGTTTTAGTTTTGATTTCCTTTCTTTTTTTCTCTATCTCTCCTTTGTTTTGTATCTTTTACTCGCACCCCCTCCCCACCCTTCCCTTTCCTCACTCGTCCACTGCAACACTCACCCCATCCCCTCACAAGTTCCCCGTTAGATTGTTCGTATATAAATATAATGTTTCTTTACACCGCTGCCCCTAGACAACCACTGAGTTTACAGCGAGCGAGCGAGTGAGCGGGCGGCGGTGTGGACAGCATGGAGAATGAGAAGAAACGAAAACGATAATGAAAATGAAAAACCTAGTGGGCAGGGAACGCCTCGAAAAGCTATTTAACCAATAAGCCTTAGTTGTATATAAATGAAAGAAGGAAGACAATGAAAAACACTTCGCTTTGATCTCTTGGGATGTCACAGAAGAACAGTTATATTCACCACCTAATCTTTTTTTTTTTTTTTTTTGCGCCACAGAATTTTCTTTTGGTCTTTCTTCTTTTCATTCTGTATTTTTTTTTCTTTGATGCTACCCCTTTCTTGCCTTCCCCTCCCCATCCGATGTCTATGTGTGTTAGGGGTTTCGTGCATCGCGCAGGTCCCTGTGTGTGTGTGTGTATGTGTGTGTGTGTGTGTCCGTTGTGTGTGTGTGTGTGTGTGTGTGTCCGTTGTGTGTGTGTTCCCTACACATGGCCCCTCTGTCCAAAGTGCCACTCTTGCCCTCCCACACAGCTCCTCAAAGGTCTGAAGGCTCTGACCTTCCACCATTCCCCCTCTGCTTCTGTACACACACACACACACACACACACGCACACGTCTATTTCCCCATGCCCCTGGTTATACCATTTTGTCTGTATCTTCCTCAAGGAGGGAAACAGAGTTATCGCTTTATTGAAACAGGTGGACCTGGTGGAATTTAAGCTTTCACTGTATGTGCAATATGCATTTCTTTCTTATTAAAAAATGCTTTAATGACGAGTCCATCACTAGTAAAGCCCCCCCCACACACACACACCCTCTCCAATTTTTTTTTTCTCTCTCTCTTTTTAAGTTTGTAGTGTAGTCCTTGCTTTATACTCTTAAATCCTCACTGTTTTTAGCAGGTACTGAGTGAAACTGTATATACCTGTATGTATTGTTTGACCAACACATGGCATGCATTTATGGTTCCCGTCTGTTACTATTAAAAATATACAAATTCCAGAGGACAAAAAAAGTGTGTTTTAAAACTACTCCTTCCTTTCTTGGCTTCCTTCCTTTTTATTTTTTCCTTTCTTCCTTCCTCATCTTTTATAGTCTAAAGACATTGAATGGCTGTAGAGCTGCTCCCTTCAACAAGGTTTCAGCTACAGAGTTCAGTGCATTTTTTTTCTCCTTAATTTTTAAAAAGTGTTCCACAAACATTGTGAGATGAGAATAATAATAATAATATAATTGCTTCACTACATTTCGCACATTTGTATTTAGTATCCTTGGAAGAGTGTTCATCCCCTTTCCCCATTTTGTTTTTCTCTTTTTTTTTAACCTGTAGTATTAGCAGAGGTGTTTTTGTTGTTTGTTTGTTTGTTTGTTTTTCCACTTGAGACGAAATGAAAAACCCCTTAGGTTATCACTAACCCAGTCCTGTTCCACAGATGTCTACATGCACTGTCAATGCCATGTGAGGAGTCTTGTCCGGTTCGTAGCGAACTTGCCACCATGTCGAATTCAAGTCCATGCAATGGTAAACATGTTTTTATGCTTTTTTTCAGTGGCCTTTTAAGATAAAATGAAATACTGTAGTGCAGAACACAAGTCGCTGTAGTTGGACTGTCAGCTGTCTCCTCTTTTGGTTTAGTTTGTTGTTTTCCTCCCCTTTTTAAGTATCCCATTTATCTTGTAAAATAGGCGTGTGGCTTCATACATGCAAGCTGTGCTGTGACTACCAACCACTGAAGAGTTCAATAAAAATAAACTTGTACATTGTAAACATTCTGTGTCATTTTTTACATTACAATGATCTTATCTTTATAACGTATTAATCCTGTCTTGAGAGCCACGTAAACAAATGCATCAGGGTTTTCTCTAAACCCTTCTTGGATATGGTAATGGTTCTAGCTCTCTGAAGGATAAACCAGCATGTACCTCTAGAAGCCACTAGATGGTGCTCTCCTGTCCGCTCACTTAATTCTGGTCAGCAGGAAGTACAGGGTTTGATCACACTGAAAGCCATGTACCATTAAATCAAGATTATCGCTCTCTTGCACTGAATGTTTTCCTCTTGGAATCTAAATAAGTAGTTGTCTCTCTCTGCGTGTGTGTGTGTGTGTGTAAACACATAATTAAATCTGGCTTTCTTCCTCAGGACAGAGTGTCCTCACCATAGAAATTGAGTTCCCTCAATATGATTATGCACTTCAGTCCTAAAGACATTGTTATCTTTACCGTCATAGGCAGGAGAATCTGAGTTGTCTCGAAAGATGTTTTGCCCAGAAAGCAATTCAGGTTTTGGCAACCTTTCACATTCTATTCTCATTCTTGACCCATTTACGTTTGTAATGAAACTTGGCATTTTATATTGAACGGCCCTTGTCTGATTGAGCTTTTCATCGAGCATAACAAACACTCAATTAAGAGGAGAATGTGAATATGAGCCATGGTTACACTAAGGCTTGCAACAACCACTTGGCCCTTTTCCCCAATTTTGTCTCCTTCCCGTTTTCCAGTCTTTTCAAAAGGTACACTTATTTTTCCTTGTGTCTGCCAGACTGGTTTGTGTCTGGGACATTCCTCCCGTTCTGTGCTGCTACCTCTACCAGATTGGCCTAATCAGGACCCTGACCAAAGCAAATGGGGGAAAAAGATCTGCTGGATGAGAGCCCAGACTAAAACAGGGAGTTGGAGAAAGAAAAGAAGAACAAAAAAAATCACTGCTTGAGGGTCATTACAGAAACAAACGAATTTAATTACAGTAAAACATTCATTCATTTCACAACAAACCAAACCTGGAGAGAATTACGGAAGTCTGTACTCAATTTTGAGGTAGAACTTTGAGACAAAGTGAAAGATGAGCACACTGCATTGTGTGTTTACATACAGAGCTATGTGCACTGTGCACTGTACACGGTTATGTCTACTTATGTGAATTTATATAAAATATATATGCTGGGTGAATTTTAAGAGATTGAATCCATTGGTTAGCTACACCACTTCATTTTTAAGAGGTTCTCATCACCAAGGATAAAAACCATTATGCACC
This sequence comes from Sprattus sprattus, assembly GCF_963457725.1. NCBI lineage: Eukaryota > Metazoa > Chordata > Actinopteri > Clupeiformes > Clupeidae > Sprattus > Sprattus sprattus. The sequence continues at coordinate 9,008,528 of NC_137912.1, forward strand.
CACCCACACACTAACACTGAAGGGTATGCTGCCTCACAGCCTGTGCGGTCTCTAAAACACTCAAAACAATCTAGTGCATTAAGCCCCCCCCCCTTCTATACTCACGGAAGAGGAATAACACACCGCCAGGTCTCTGTACATCTCCAGAGAGAGTGCACCCCTCCCGCTTCAACGATTCACGTCTAGATTTATTCATTTAGCAGATGCTTTTCATCCAAAAGCCACTTGCAAATGAGGCACAACAATCAAGCTACAGGATGTTAGGAGATCCAAGGATACTAAGCACCACCAAAGTACACCTGCCAAGTGCTGAAGGAGAAGTGTGTGTGTGTGTGTGTGTGTGTCTGTGTGTGTGTGTGTGTGTGTGTGCGTGTGCGTGTGCGTGTGCGTGTGCGTGTGCGCGTGCGCGTGCGCGTGCGTGTGTGTGTGTGTGTGCGTGTCTGTGTGTGTGGAGTTAGAAGAGTAAATGTGACTTGCACATACTTCATAGAGCCTGATGGTAACATTTATACAAAATGAGCCGGATAAATATGATACAAAGCAAATTGTTGTAGTAGTTTATGATACCGGTTCATCTTGAGATCTATGAGTTTATAGATTATTTAATTGTTTTTTATAAAAGCCATCATTCCTATACATCTTAATAAGCAAGAACATGGATTTTTTATAACCATATACAAAACTGCTGGCTTTAATGTTGTACGTCACTGAAAATAACATAATTATCAGTCCCCATGTATCTACCTAATAATAAAAAGCTTAGGAGAAAAATAGCACAAGGAAGATCTGAATGCCCACGTTGATTTGATACCAGGCTTCTTAAGCCAGAGCTGAGCTAGCCAGAGCAAAGCCACGATTTATTTTCTCAGGCAGACAGAGACATTAGAAATGTCCTACCCATACTATTTTCTGGCCGTGCCTAGCATCCTCTGTCACATATTTGGGCGCAAATCTCCAAAGTGAAGCTCATGATTCATCGTCTGCGTGATCCAATAGATCTCCTGATGAGCCAACACGTTTCCTGGGGTCTGAAACCATCTAGCAACAGACAGGCATTATCTTCCCTGGCACCCCTGCCAACCCCAGCACTCTCATCCCTCTTCTTTCCTTTTTTTTTTTTGCTCATTCTTTCCACTCGTCTGTCTAAAATCTTAATCTTTCCTGCTCTTCAAGCAGACCAACTTTGCTGAAGCTGCAGAATTGGGCCTTAAAGGTACAGTCTGCGGTTCTAATCCCATACGTTTGTCAAATTCAGCAAATTGTTGCTCATGGTCTTCTGTCTGTTCATTCAAATGTGTCTTAACCTGGGTAAGTTAACTCAGAGTAAGCACTAAACCTAATAGAAGAGCCCTGTGGCTTTGTTTTGTGAGGAGAAAACCAGTAGAATGCCACCCGGGTGGAACTGGTAAATAAGAAGTAAACACAGTGACTCAGACAGAGCCATAAACAATCCCAGCCAATCAGCACGCGTATTTCGGGAGCACGGAAGTGAGGGGTGTCATTTGATTGGCTGTTGAGCTCAAATGTCAACAACTTTTATCGAAACCAAAACAGAATCGCGGACTGGATCTTTAAGTGGCAGGAGCAGCAAGGGGGTCCAGTAACCCTCTCCTGCAGAATCAGACATGTGAAAGCCCTTCTCATGAAAGACAAATAGCCTCAGTTCCCCCAGCTCAAACATGTGGAATTCTCATTACTCTACGCAAATATTCTTTGAAAGGCGCAACCTCTGAACAGCGCTCACAGTCAGTTTTGTTTTTATTTACAGTGCTGAATGAGGGCCAGCTACACTGAAACAAATAAATGAAGCTAATTATATCAATTAAAAACACTGAAACCAGTTTAGGAGATGCCATTCATCCCTCGTGGAGCATGATGGATGTGTATGCAAATGCCATAGTTATGCAATGGCAAATTTCCTGTCCCTTTCCTTCCCCATCAGCCAAAATGAATATTTTTTTGATTTTTCCTTTTTTCTTCATAACAGGTTTTTGACATGACTAATCTTCTACACTATCCTTCCAGGTATGGTGGGGAACTTTAAATCTTAAACAAGTGTTTTTTTCCCAAATGTAACAGGTTTGACTTGAATGTTTGTCACTTGTTTTACGTATGATTTATGTACACACACACACACACACACACACATATATACACACACACACACACACACACACACACACACACAGACACACACACACACACACACCTCTTTTTGCAATTATATGGGTGGCGTTCCAGCCCCTCCCATGTATCAAAATGTAGACAGCCGTTAACAGTCACACAAAAACAACACAGCAAGTACCAGTCCTCCGGGGGTTAAACATGGCACAACCCAGCTGGAAAACAGCCCACAAAACTGTTTCTGCGTCCTCTGGCCAAAGATGGCACACTGGACGAGGTGGTTGACCCACTTCATTCCCCTGCTGACCACTGTGTTCACCAGATGGCATTATGCAGATGGCACCGTTGTGCCCGTTGGAGGACCGAAGGAAGGAGAGAAACGGACGTGCAGCTGTCGTTAACGAATGTTTGACACGGTGAATGAGAGGACTAGAGCCCTGGATGATATAGCTTTAGGAATACCTTCAGTCCTCTGAGATGTCTTAAAAGATGCAATCCGTGTGATTTGGTTTTCAGCTTCAAGGTTGCTGATATTTTAGCTCAACAGCCAATCAAATGACACCCCTCCCTTTTGTGCTCCTGAAGCACTGTGTTGATTGGCTGGGATTGTTTATGGCTCGGCCCGAGCCGCTGCGATTGTTTCTCATTTACCTGCCCCATCTGGGGGGTGATCCAAGTACGTGGTTTTCTCCTAGCAAACCAAAACCATAGGGGTCTCCTTTTAGGAGGTTTCCCACTTATTTGGAGTTAACTTACCTAGCTTGGTCAGTAAACCACATACTTGGAATACCCCCTTAGGTCTTGCCAGGGTATGTTGTGATTGGTGGGGCCAAAGGTGACTGAATTTGCTATGGGACTTTTACACAAAGTTGTGTAAAAATAAATGCAATCGCAAATACGCAAATCTAGAAATCCTATGACTCCCCATTTTGTGGACATTTTGCTGTAATAAGAGGCATTTTCAAACTGCAGTTGCAGAAAATCCATGAATTTGTGAGAATTTATGAAATCACAAGATTGCAAAATCCGTAAGGGACTGATTTACAGAGCCAGGGCTGTGTAGCATCATGAACACTGAATGGACAGCTAGAAGAGCAATTCGCTGAATTTAACAAAAAGTGCATTTGATTAGAATCGTGGACCGAACCTTTAAATCAACCATTAACCTGCTCCTCTCCCCTCTCTTCATGGAAAATCAAATATCCCTGTTCCACAACGTGTACCTCTCACGAGATAGTTTATCACCACCTCATTCAATTTAGTTTAGTATTTACTTCTACTGATTTTTCTACATAGATTTAAGTCAACAACAGATCATTTTAATCTGACTTCCTGTTTGAACTGTTGAACTGCTGGCCTCCATGTTTGATTTTTCAAAACCTACTTGGGAAAAAAAACCTGGAAAAAAAGATCAGACAGTGCAGACAAAGATGTTGGCAGTAGATTTTGTGACGATGCAACAATGCAATGAACAATGACATAGAGTGATGCCTCTATCTCCATCTGTAAATCGTGTTTTCTTCTCTGCTTTCAACTATACAAGATATATCACACCTAAAGTTCAAGATACAATCACTGACAACGCCTAAACTATGTCCTGAGGCATGAAAACATGCATGATCCACTCCATTATAACCGTCAAATGAGTAAAACAGTCTTGTGGTCCTCGTGGCCTAAACCCTCAGGATAGGAAAGATCATGCTGTGCTCCAAAGTGGCTCTCTCAGATATATCTAACTGAGAATTCATCCAGGGCTATCATTTATCTCACTGACTTTGAAAAATAAGAGGAAATTGGCCAGCAAAAAATACTGAAGACAAGTTAATGTTTTTTGGACTTGGGACTTAGGTTGGCTTTTTTGTAAACTAAGCACCAATCAAGGGTTGTACATTAATTGGCCTGTCCAACTGTTTATTAAAAGAACCTTGAGCCCTTGTGTGGAAAAGAGCCAACCACAATCTATAATTTTCAAAGAAGACGATACATCCTGCTTTACTTCTCGTGACGTGCGAGTTCTCCAAATGCGATTGATGTCGTTAAAAGCAAGGCAAAGTTGAGTTGGCATTGGTCCACTCTAGAGGCTATCGCCTTGCCCTCTTTTCAGCTTCGAAAAAGAGGCTGAAAAATGCGAAATATGCGGCACTGTGACCTCACTCCTCAGATCAGGCTCTATTTTTAGGCTTCTAGCTTAACCACCCCCCCCCCCCCCCCCCCCAGGTACATTTTCCCGCTCCGACAATGTGGGAAAGAACCGTACACAATCTTGGAAGCTCTCTTGGCCGTGACTTTTCTACGTGAGCAAGACGAGTGTGATTGAATTTAAATTGTGCTTTTGCATTATTTCCAATGGATCCTTTAATAACAAAAAACAAATCCAATTTATTTAGTTATATACTCTAGTTTATTTTGAAATGTGGATTCATTTATCAATAGTTTTTACCTACTTACCTTTTTACTATTGTAAATACACAATTCTTTTTATTGATTTATGAATTGAGTATGGATTTGTCAATTGATTTGTCTTTCAATTGCGCACACACACACACACACACACACACACACACACACACACACACACACACACTCACCATTATCAACAATTACTGTCACACTGCTGTGTGTTAAATTATGACATCATTGTCACAACATGAAATGAGATTTCAGACTGGTGGGGAATATGGGTTTAAATCATAGGACAAGAACAACGTGCTAGCGTGGGCTTCAAAAGACGAAGGCTGTAGAAACAGCTCATGAGGAATTCTCTAATACCTTGACATACATTCAGTTACATCCAGTTCAACATGCCAGGCACATTTGTAAATACACAGGGTGGAATAGGTAAGCATGTATCCTTTACACAAGCTATTAAGCAAACTGGTCTCTATTAAATAGCCCAATTAACCAAAATCTTCATATCTTAAATTCATTATTTTGTTCTTATGTTTCACATCATTTAGATGCACATTTGGCAGGCCTATGCCCTGTGCAGAGTACACAGTGGCTGCCAGTGAAACTATGAAAATGTAATACCAATATGAATGCCTGTCTATAAATCCATTTTCAAAAATACTTTTTTGAGATCCTCTTAGCTGAGGAGCAGACTGCCTGTGGTAAAATAAATATATATATAGCCCACTTTTATAGTGCAGAAAATGGGGATATCAAAATACATCTGTACCATACAGGGATCAGTCCATCTGTATTCGTGTTTACAAGAACGAAAAACAAATGTCTGTTGTAATGGGTTGGATGACTCATCTTTTTGCGCTCCGTGGGATCTGCGTGGGAGATCACACAGGAGCTTGTAGCCCATCAACAATAAACTGTCACTGCTATGTTATGGAACCTGACATTCCATCTATGATCTGAAGCGACTCCAGCGTTCATATCAAATCAACATGAATTGGGCAGAACACACACACAAACAAACAAATACATTTAAAGGGTGCATACCTAAACAATCACAGAGTATGTGCGAGTCTATTTTTCTTCTACATAGTCATTTGTGCACTTCCCAAAACGTCAGGACAGAGAGTAGGCTACCTGGTTCTACAAAAGAGGTCACATAGGAGTTACGATTCTACTTAAGATACTTTAAATATAGTTCGCTCCTGTTCGTCAGAGCTCGTAATAGTTCGGCGTAGCCGTGCTCCCATCGTGAGACTTCGGAAACGCTCGGCACGGTCTCACAAAGCACGGGAGAGGGGCAGAGCACTGTTCTCGAGCTCGTGTGTGACGAATGTAGTTGGCCAGTGAGTTCTCTTTACTCCTCCGGACAGATCCTGAGAAACCGACAGCGCTGCTAAAAGCACAGGTGGGTTCAGCCATCAGATATTACACTAAAAACAGTTGGAATGTAGGCTACGTTTATTTAACTGACATTTGTTTTCGGAAATGTGTGTTCTGAGTCAAGTCGATTAAGTTGGAAAAGTAAACTTCCTTATCATGCCAGCAAAAGGTAGCCTACGCTAGGCTATGTTGGATAGGGTTTTAGCGCAACAGGTCAAACTACCATGGTGTTCCACAGCTTTGGGTGACACTCGCAGCAGAACATTCTTAAATTAAAAAACATGCAATTGCCATCTGAGTATATAAGGAGACAATTACGCATACATGTATGTTCACTAAGTCAATTCGACATGGGTCGTATTTCATTCAAATATTTAAAATTGCATTAACGTGTAACGTGTTTGTTTGATACCTAGACCAACTCGTACAAGCCTACTTGGAAGGAATGCAGTGTGATTGCCGGGAATAGGGTTCCCTGCGTTCAAACGGAAGCTACAATTATTCAACAAGTGGCGTGGTTAACAAGTATAAGTGAAGTGAAAACAATTCTGCACAACGACAGAGGAAGACATGGCAACTGGCGGGTTTAGACCAAATGCAACAACGGACTTTCTCGAGGAGTGGAAGGCAAAACGTGAGAAGATGAGAGCAAAAATGCTTGGGGACATAGCAGCAGCCACAGGCGTGTGCGCTGGCAGTGGAACAGGCTCTGCTTCCCTGGGGGCCAACAATAATAAAAGTGAGACGCGCAGCGCAGCACCAACTACCGAGTTGAACAACAACGGCAATCCGGATCGTGGCAGCTCCACGCCTGTGAATTGTGTCTCAGCCTACCCTATGGCCCGGTCGTCCTCATCCTCCGCACTTAGGAGGCCCGACGATGACCCACACCTGACACCAGCCGCCAGGTGTGCCGATACAGGGAACCCGAAGAAAGCACCGCAGCCGGAGAAGGTGCCTGACATCCAGCAACCAGAAGCCATCCCGACTGCTTGCGAGGATAGCGATAAGGAAAGTCCATCACCCAGCAAAAGCAAAGAGAAGAAGAGCTCCGGGCCGAGTGCCAGGAAAGGCAAGGGACAGATTGAGAAAAGAAAGTTGAGAGAAAAGCGAAGGTCTACAGGAGTTGTCAGTATACCTTCCAATGAGGTGAGTACAACTGTCTTCTATATAGTACTCTAGTGACCTCACGTTTTCCCACCATAAATGTATGTCTGCGTTGAGGGTTGTGTAACATGTCTGGGCGTAGTGTGGCAAGACGGGACCATTGTTAGACGCATCAGGCCTACAGGTAGGCAACACCTCAGCGCACAGTTATTACGCAACAAGCAGCTGCAGCAGCTCATGAAGACCGTAAGGGAACGTAGTCAGTACTGCTGTTATCTCTTTGGCAGTGTTAAATATAAACATGTTATCTCATATAGCTAATGAAACCCACCTCGGTCTGAGTCTTGATTAATGAAATGTGGAGAAAGCAAAACAGTTCGCTAGTTGACCTGCTTTACCAAAATAACGATGATGAAAATAAAAGCCGGAAAAACAAAACTGCCATTCCACAAAACCCAGCTTGAAATCGTTCAAAAATGTACCAGCAAACACTCTACTCCCAGTGAAGTGTTTATAAAGACCTTCTGTCTGGCACCGAAATGAAAACAAGTCTTGTTCATCACTATGCTGGAAATGTGCCCAGCGTGCAGTGTTGTTATTGCAGTTAAATCATGTCACAGCGTCCGTGAATCGGATTAAAAGAACAGACGCTGATGAGAAAACGCTGTTGCAGCCGTTGCGGCCTGCCAGCCCATGCACTCAAGTATGACCGCTGTCACTGTTATAGAACACACACTTCCCAAAACCCAATTGTTTGCAGGAAGGAATGCTGTTCATGGGGTTTATGGTATGTAGACTGGCTTCTTCTGTCAACCTCCCAGCAAATGTTGCCCTCTAGGTAGTTGGTCTTGGAGGCTGACCAGTGTCTTAGTTGGCTCAGAACATCCTGTCATTATGCTCTCCTCTCTGCCAGAGTTAAGTAGTTTGGGAACTGGTTGGGGGCCAAGCGCTAAGGTTTTTTTTGTGTGTGAGGGACCATGCCAGATATTCACATCGGTACTTTATGGTTTTGCTGGGCTCATAACCGCAGAAAAATGTAAATTGGCCAATTTCTGGGGCAACATATTCATTGCTTTTGTCAAATTTTCTCTTTGCCTGCTGGCTAAATGAGGGGAATGACTGAATGGATGAGGAATGTTGATTGAAAAGTGCACACGAAACATGATAAGCTATCACACAGGAGGATGCTGAGAAGCTGCTTGACTTATCACAACGCTGCATTAACAGTCTTCTTCTCTGACATTCTTGAATGGTGTTTGTTTTCTATGGTGTCTGATCGAGGACAGAGGAGGATGTATGATGTCTGTGGTCTGTATTGACCTCTGGGGGGGGGGGGGGGGGCAGGTTCCTCCAGGCCTTGAGCAAGAGATGGTGTGAAGATAACTGAATGGTGCCGGACCCTAATGTTTGTCGTGTGTGTGTGTGTGTGTGTGTGTGTTTGTGTGCCAATGTGCTCACAATGTTGTGTCTGAAGGTGTTGGTAGAATGGAGTGTCTGAAGGTGTCCCTTGGAACTACTGAGGTTCTGATTTATGACCCATAGTGTTTTCTCTTCCTGAATGCTTAGCCTGTGAATTATGCACACCTGGTGGTGGAAATGGCCTCTAAGACTGATTCACTTTCGAATGAGTAATTTAATGGTTTTGCCCAATAGCATAACTAGTAAATAAAACTGGAATCCATTTTAGGTATCCTGTGATCAGTGGCTCCAGACATACCCTTTTCCTCTCAGCTGCTGGTCACTGTTAAACACCCGTAGATGCCACAAGGAATGTTCAAAGTTCAAGGTTGTAGACCCTACACTTACTTAAGCTTCGGTCCAGTGGTTTTTCTTTTCAATTCCTCTGATAAGGAAGTGCAAACTGCCTATTGAAGTGTGTTTCTCCCCCGGAAGTTCCTAGTAATGTCTTTCGCTACATGGGCACCAGCATGTAGTGATGGAGTTTATTTTCCTTCAGAGCTGTTAGACCAACCAAGCGCTCATAAATGGCTAGCCCATTGTTTGACAGTTGGCTTTACCTCAACGTGTTCATAACCCATTTTGTAGATAAAGTAGGATGTGTTTGGCACCTCTCCACTTAAGGCTTCCGGGCCAGAACAAACAGGCTTAGGCGACAAACAGGGAGAAGAAGGTGTTGAGTTTGAATGCAGAAGTCTATGTACTGTCAAGAGTATAATTTGGCCACTCGCTAACTCTACATGTTTTGAGGAACGGGAGAAAGCGCAAGACAAATCATATCTGGATCCAGTTATTCTCTACAGGGGGTTGTTTGTATTCTCTTTCGACTTTTTTTTTCCCCCTGTTCCATTTTCAGTGGTGATGTGGTATTCCTTTACCACATGTTATGATTGTACAGACTTGGATAGACCGTTTATCAGAAGAACAGGACATTGGGAGAAATGTTGGCATCGTTCTCAATCCGAGTGTTTCCTTTATGAGGTTTTTTTGCGAGTTCTTCTGCAGCTAGGGGTATTTGTTTACAGGAGTCTCAATAGAGTGTGCAGCAGCAGCGTGGAAAAAAAAAAAAGACAAAAAGGACAAGCTTTGGGTTTTGAAGAGCTGGATGAGTAGTGCCAGGAACCGCTTCACTGGCGGGGTGGGCGCCACCACCGGAGATGGGGCTGTGATATGTCAGCCGCCTTTGAAAGCGATAAATGCCATCATCACTGTGTTACAGTAAACAGTACGAAGAGGAGCCCTTTACAAAGGGCAGCTGTTCGACTGTGGGGGGGAGGAAAAGGTGCCCCATGGAGAGGAACCCGTATCCCAGCATCCCCCTCGCCTTCCACTTTCAGGGATGGGCGGCCATGTGTAGAACTGCTCTACACGCCCTGTCTACCTGAGGCTGGTGTCATGGCGAATCGCCCTCAGCATGATATGGAGTGCATGTTCTGAGACGATGTTAGAGCATTTGTTACGTTTTTTTTAAAACAAGTTTTTTTTTTTGTCAAGTGTGGATAACAAGCGCAGGAATCTGAACTCAGACAAGTTTAACATCTTACCCCCCAAGAAGAATTCCACTTCACCTGACAGCTAAAATTGGCTGTTTGAAATTGTACCAGCCTGAGAAGGGAGGTTACATGCCTTCCTGTCAATCTTTGTTAGTAAATGGAGCAGTTATTGATGTTGAATTATAGACAAACTCGCTGGGTGGAGGGTGTTTGACGTGTGTGTTTGTGTTTGGTTAAACTATTACACATCACTGCAAATACCTCAAGGGTTTAGTCATTAGACGTTTATTTGCGCAGGTTCTTTTTTTTTGTTCTTGTTCTCAGAACACAACAGGAATTTATGAAGCTCCACGTTGCTCGGTTCAAAGTTGTAGCCCAAACAACTAAGCAATGCCTGAGGAATGTCTTTCGCTTTGGAAGCCCCCCCCCCCCCCCCCCGCTTATTGTTCATTCCTTAATGAGGGTTGAGTGAAAAAGAAGTGCATGTTACAGGAACAGAGAAATTCCGTGTTTTGTCTCTGAGTTTCGGGAATGCCAGTAGCAAGGGGGGGGGGGGGGGGCCTTAGAAAGTGTTCATGTAGGCCTCTCGCCCCTTCCATGAAAAATCTTTTAGCACACCGTAAAACATGGCCCTTTCTCTAATGGGCTTTGCACGGGGATTTAAGGTCGTTTCTCCAGGGCACTGCATAAATGTCCAACTTCAGTAAAACCCCTTCTTGATGGGTGAGGTGTGAGGCCGTGTTCAATAGTCACTGTGCAAATCACTGAAAGAAACAGACAGGCAGCCGAGACAAGGGTGGCAGGGGGTCTGGAGCCAGAAATCATTAGCACCAATGCTCAGAATATTGGGTGATGTGAACAAACCATGAAGGAGTACCATTACTGATTGGGGTCCAATAAGCTGATACACTCCCAGGTCTTGTTTTAGAGAGGTGTACTGTCTTGGTGCGTCAGTGAAGCATGGAGTGGTATGCAAACACCTGACAATGAAAGTATTGCATGGTTATGTAACTTATCTCTCATGCTGTGTCAAACACCCCTGTATGTTAGTAAGATTGTAAGTCACTCCTTGAGGGTGGGGTGGGGTGGGATGGGGTGAATAGGTTCTGTGTGGAAGAATGGAATGTTCCCTAATAAAGCTCTCGGAGAATGCACAGTCACTTTCACTCTGCTCTGCAATGTGAAAGCTCCCTGACAGGCATGTACGAGAAATGAGAAAGAACTTGCTTTTCTCTCAAGGTGTATCTCTCTCTCTCTCTCTCTCTCTCTGTCTCTGTCTCTCTCTCTCTCTCTCTCCGTCTCTCATAATGTTACACTCTGTCCCTGACAGGCAAAAATGAGAAAGAACTTGCTTTTCTCTCTCTCTCTCTCTCTCTCTCTCCCTCTCTCTCTCAAGGGGTTACACTCTGTCTCTCAAGGTGTTACACTCACTCTTTCTCTGTCTCCCTCTCTCTCTCTCTCTCTATCTCTCTCTCTCTCTGCTTCCAGACGAGCTGTCAGTGGACAGTGGGCTACTAGAAACAGCCCTGTAGAGCTCCAGTATGTTTGTGTATGGCTGGAGCTTTCTGTTTGCGTGAGAAATAACACGCTGCCCTGTCACCGCTGGAGTTGTCACTCATTAACCGCAAGAAGCACGTGCAAGAGACAAGAGGGCATGGAGAGCGGGTTGACCCGGTGAACTCACCTGATTATTAGGTTTTTTTGTGTGGGGGGGGGGGTTGCTGAGTGAAAGGTTAGAGTTTGATCTGTGTTTTGGAGTCACGTCAATGAAGGGGCTGAAAGAGGGATGGACTGAACAAAGGCACATTTGTTCAGGTGGAGAAGGGACAGAGTGACCGTCTATGAATTCATAACCATCCCTGACTGTGTGTCTCAGCTGATAAGCGTCGAGTTTCAGGTTCCTGCTGTTTAGTCAAAGCAGGTTAGCATTAGCTTTCTCACCCCACTCCTTTCACAGAAGAGCTCTACTGTACTTGTTGGAGCGAATTAGGAGAGAAAAGGGAGAGTGGGCGAACCTGTGACAATGTGAGTGAAACAGGAAGGATTTTGGCCCGTGTGTGTGTGTGTGTGTGTGTGTGTGTGTGTGTGTGTGTGCGGGCGCTGATCTGCTCTGGGAGGCGAGTGTAAATGTAACTCGTTTGTCGGACATTCCTGCTGGTTTGGCTGTGTCGGGGGATTTCTGAGTCAGCGTTAATCAGGCCACTCTGCGTGATTAGGCATTCGGGGTCTGTCTGTTTATATTCACTGCAGTAGAATAATGCAGGCTTGGCTCAACTCTCTCTCTCTCTTTCTCTCTCTCTCTCTATCACTCTCTATCGCTCTCGTGTCTCTTTCTATTCCTTTGTTTCTGTTTCATTCTGCCTTCGTTTTTTCATCCTGACACACTTTGTGTACACTCTCCTGTCTTTGACTTTCTGTAATATTTTGCCACCCTTATGTTCTTACATATTTTCTCTTCATCCCTCTGTTTCTCCCTCTTTCTTCGTCTTTGCCTGTCTCACTCTATCCTCTCGAGTAGAGCCCTCGGGGAAACAGATCAGGTCTCGACTCAAAATGCGGACAGCATTTTTCCAAAGTCAGATTTCGCATCGGCACGGCTGACCTCACCAAAAAAAAACCAAACTGCTCCTTTCAGCAGCTGGGCGAACGCAAGCCGTCCCATCCGGGTCACTTCCTCCTTAACCTCCCGTCGTCATGGATATCTCTCAGACTTTGCTCCCTGGCAGAACAGGCCGCGGTGAAAGTGGCGACAGGTACATGCAGGCACGCAGGAGAGAACGACAGTGCCCTATAAGACAAAAGACTGGCACTCTTCACGCCAGGCCTCAACTAACGCCAGAGACGGGGATCGAGTGGGTCCTGAGCGCCATGGTAACGGGGTAGCAGCCCTCAGGAATTCGGTCGTGCACAGGTTGCCCCCGATGTCCCCCCCTGTATGCCTCTCTTGGGTGTTCGCCATTCCTGTGCATGTCTCAGGATTTAAGCCAGGCTTTAAGTCATTAAAGACACGTTTGTTTTGCCTGCGCATAGCCCGAGAAACTAATATGATTCGCTTTGAGGGGAGGGAAGGAGGTGGCGGTCAGAGGATGAAGAATGTGAGGCATTAAGGGCCCGATGTATATCATACTTCTAGGGGCAAGTTGCAGCACTGTAATGATCAGAGTCAGATTGTGCTGACCAGAATGTGTGTTTGATCTCCAGCTATTGTAGCCACGCACATGAAAAGGGACACGAGAGGCAAGTGAAGCGGCAACTGTTTGTGTGTGTGTGTGTGTGTGTGTGTGTGTGTGTGTGTGTGTGTGTGTGTGTGTGTGTGTGTGTGTGTGTATTTGGGGGGGTTATAGGGGGAATGTGACCACTAAACACAAAAAGAATGGAATAATAATTTTGGTCCCAAATAACCCACAGTCACGAAGCCCCTGATCTGAAAGCTGTGCTGCCCAAGATCTCCAGCTCTTTGGGGCAATTGTAAAGGAATGCCCACAAACTAAGAGATGCTCTATGAAGTAGTAACCTCAACAATCTGTGTGTGTGTGTGTGTGTGTGTGTGTGTGTGTGTGTGTGTGTGTGTGTGTGTGTGTGTGTGTGTGTGTGTGTGTGTGTGTGTGTGTGTGTGTGTGTGTGTGTGTGTGTGTGTGTGTGTGTGTGTGTGTGTGTGTGTGTGTGTGTGTGTGTGTGTGTTACCGATTTTAAAATACTTATTCACTTCAGCTGTGTGTTGCCACCTGTGGTGCATTTCTGGCCACAGAATTTCAGTCGGTGCTTTTGGAGTTCTTCTAGACCTGTGAGCCCAGCTTGAATGCTGTCCCATGGGGGTGTCTGCGGGGGAAAGGTCTGACCCCCCCCCCCCCTCTCTCTCTCCCCCTCTCTCACCTTCATCCTTTCCTTCCCACCTCCTCGTACTGCGCGCCTCCATTAGGTCCGGAGCTTGTCTTGTCCCACCTCCTCGTACTGCGCTCCTCTGTCTGTCAAGCCCCGAGGTTCTCCATGTGTTGCCCACTGGAGGGGGGGGGGTAGTAAAGTGAGAAGGTGTGCTTCAACGAGCACCCTGACCAGACCAGACCAGACCATGGGTTTGAGTCCCTCTGGGTCTGGGATCATGCTGAACTGAATGCCCTCACTGTGTGCTGCTGTCGTGAGCTCTCTGTGTGACGTGAGTACCAAAGGTAATGTGCAATCAGCTGTGTTTATAGCAGATGATGTCATGGGGAAAGTTCGCATCAAGGTGGCACCCTGCTGATTGTACGTGCTGGAACCCTTCTCTGATGCTGGAACCGTTGCCCACGTAACACGCACGCTGTTGTAAAGCAAACAAGGCGCCGTGGCAACGCCAGGGCAAACACAACAAACTTCACCGCCCCGTGCCACTGAGGAATCTTGACAATGTGGACACACCCTGAGCTCAGCTCTCATCAGCCCGATACGCACCACCAAACAACAGAACTTATACGGCAGTTATATGGCAGTTATATGGCACACACAGGCATACGGCTTCAGAAAAAGGCTGTTGATTTGGGCATTTTTATTAACCATAAAGCATGATTGACTATTGTTGTGAATTGGATGATGATAAACATGGTCTGCATGAATTGATAACTCCCTTTTAGTTGTTCTTTTGGTATCTTCAACGGATATGATATCCACTATCCATGGCCAAGTACTTTCAACCCTTGTTATTGGTAACTAAAAGAATGTTTCTTAGCAGGAGAAAGCATCAGACACATCAACCAAGCGCTAGCCAGTCTTGCATAAACTATCTCTTAAAGGTCACTCAAATATTTAGTTCACTGACAAATTCCAGAATACTATTCATGAATAATTATCTTTCGGTTATGCTACAGCTTTGATTGAAGTTATGACCGACATGGCCGTTCCATAAAATAATTTTCTGTTTAAGCCGTCCGGTCTCACACAACTCCTGTTAAGCTTCAGCACACACACAACCACCCGAACACTCTTCTGACACACTTTCGTTTTCCAATGATTTTGTTTGAACTTTCACCTACCTATGTGCACGGACATGCAGTTCATTTGACTGTCTGATTTCCTGAGGACAGGCCTAAATACAAAGCGTATACTGGAAAGTGGCTTCATATCTGGCCTTGATAGATGACGCACGACAGGGAGGATGTGTTCCAGGCACAGAGAGAGAGAGAAAGAGAGAGGCCGGAGCCACTGTGTGAGTGGCCTCGTCTGACACACAGTGTTGTGTGAATCTGTGTCATGTTTCGGGGCAGAGTTGCGAGGGCACAGAGTGGTCACTGTATCGCAGTTGGTTTGGCATGGCACAAACTGTGGCAAGCGTATGGATTCATTTTCCAATAGGCACAAATGCTGATTAAATTCTACAACTTCCCATGTGTAAAATGAATACAAAATTCCACCACAGAATCTCAATTGCAACTGCACAAGTGTGTGTGTGTGTGTGTATATGATTGCATGTGTGTGTGTTTGTGTGAAGGTTGTGCGTGTGTGTGAAGGGTGTGTAGGGTGTGTGTGTGTGTGAAGGGTGTGTGTGTGTGTGTATGTTTGTTGCTGTTATAGTGGTATCAGGAGAAAGCGTTTCCACTATCTCATCTTCTCCGACATCAAGTGGAGACGAGAGGCTCTTCCTTCCTCCACTTCTGTGTGTGTGTGTGTGTGTGTGTGTGTGTGTGTTTGTGTGCGTGTGTGTGTCTGTCTATGTCTGACCTTTAGTCTCATGGCAAGGTTAAGGAGGTAGCACAGCAATGCTGCTCACCCCTCAGACGTCACCTACAGTACCAGTCAAAAGTTTGGACACCCCTTTACATTTTTGGAGAAGTGTTTTGTTTACTTTTATTATTTTCTACATTGTTAATTTATACTGAAGACATTTAAACTACGAAAGAACACATATGGAGTGATGTTCTAAACAAAAAAGGGATATCTACCATATAGAAAATAATAAAAGTAAAGAAAAAACTTCTCAAAAAATGAGAAGGTTTGTCCAAACTTTTGACTGGTACTGTACATGTGATGGCTGTTTGCTTGCAGCTCTTTACAGCATGAATACATGTTCAATGAACGCACATGGGAGGTATCTCACAGAAGCAGAATTGTTAGGTGGGGGGCTAAATGGAGTATAATCAGAAGTGACACTTTTGAATTAATTCAGCGTTTATGATTTTGGGGTGTTTCCAGAGTTTACCTAGCTCACTCTAGCTAATTGTACAATTTTGTTTGGTGAGACACCCTCCTCCCAAAAGACTGTCAAGGCCTCCCTGTGTAGTGCTGAAGCCATTAGCTGAGCTCTGCAGATGGGTCCACAGCTCTCTGCTGATAGATGGGACACACACACACACACACACACACACACACACACACACACACACAGACACACAGACACACACAATGACACACACACAGACTCACACACAGACACACACACACACACAGACAGACAGACACACACACACACAGACACACAGACACACACACACACACACACACAGACACACACACACAGCAGATGGGTCCCGCTTACAGTACTACTGCACATTGCTCAGGGAGAGTCAATTGTACTGTTTGTTTTGCGCAGGTGTTGTTAAAAGTACCATGCAGGGAATCCCCAATCATCTGACGTGAGACTATTATACAGGACACCAATCTAACTTTTAATTGGCCATCTTGCTGTCATACAATGCTGTCATTCCCCCCCCCCTAACCCCCCCCCGCCCCATCCCCAGCCCTTATCGGTATTCCTCTCTGCTTTCCCCTCTCCTTTCAAAGGTGGCTGCACCCTCAGTGTCACAGACACACACACACACACACACACACACACGAACACAAACTCAGTGCAGGCTTAATTGGCTTCCTTACATAGCTGTCACCCTGAGACGCCCTGCTTTGTTGGCTGGTGCTGAAGTTTCGGTCGGGGAGACTGAGCTTCTCCTTTAATCTGTCGCCTTAACACGCCCTTGCCTTAACACGGGGAGCCAAATGGCAATTTGGGGAGATCTGTGCAGGGTTTGCCCCTACCCCCCCCTTCCCTCCTCCCTACTGCTCCTGTCCTCTCCTCTCCTCCATGTTTGCTGTGTCTACATTAACCTTTGCTCCTGGAGCCAGTCAGCCCTATTTAAAGTTGCCTGACCAGCAAAACGGCCTGGCTTTGCGTGACCGATTGGATTTGCGTTCTCCAGAAACCCTCATTGATTGCGAGTGCACTGTCCTGCATTCCTCTGCTGCTAGACCCCCGCCCCCCCCACCCCACCTCCCTGCCCTCTTCTCAGCTCTACCCTTTCTTCTCCTCTTTTGCCTCTCTGTCCTCCTCTTCTTCCTCTTTTTGTCATGCTCCGCTTGCTTGTGGGATTTGAACCCCGGCGTGGCATTTAGCCTTTGGGTTCACGTGATTTATTTACGCGTGAAGCTGGCTCCACACTCTCTCTCTTTTCCAACCTTTCACTGTTTTTCTCTTTCCCTTTCTCCCCCCCCCCCCCCTCCCCCCCCCTCCACTCCTCTTCTGCTGATTTGAAAAGGACAGTCCTTTTGGATAGCTCATCTGCAAGGCATTAGCCAGGGATGTGCTACAGCCTCGTTGTCCTCATGGCGGCGGCTTGTTTACCAGCAGATAAAGAGCGTTTCCACCCTCTTTGTGTGGCTCTTGCACATAAGTCAACATGAGCTGAGTGCCTCTGTGGCGCTTCACTCTGGACAAAAAGGTTTGGGGCCCTTTTCCAATAGTCTTTTTTTGGCTTAGGAAGGTTCCTAAGTGGCAGCCATGATAAGCCATGAGCTGGTCGAATTCTCTAAATGCTTAGGAGAGGAGCTGCAATCCAGCCTTTCGCATTACCCTTTTGCATAGGGTACGCTGTTACATCCTTTACAAAAGGAGAGGAGTTGGCACCGACCCACAATTCTTTGCAATACGAACAACGCATTCGACAAGCGTTCAACGTGACTCACATCAATAACATCCACCTTTGCATAATTAGTAGCCTAGTATACGTGCGGTCGGATTCTCTTAGCACTGCATAGCACTTCATAGCACTGCATAGCACTGCATAGCACTGCATGGCACTGCATGGCACTGCATAGCAACGCATAGCAACGCATAGCACTGCATAGCACTGCATAGCACTTCAGATACATTTCTGCTTCACATATTACCTTAACCTCATGGCACACTGTTTCGATGTCAAGAAAAGCAGGTTAAGGAAAAGAGGATAAGACGGACTCCGACTGCAGCCTTGGTCTTTTGGTTGGTTACAAATGCCACTGAACTACTGATCAGCTTTCCCTTGAAAAAGATTCTGTCCTGCCTATCAGGATGGAAGTACATATAAACAGATAGAGATAGAGAGGGGAAAGGGAGAGAGAGATAAAGATTGAAGGTTTTACGTAGGGTGTTTACTGATTAAAAAAATGAAAGCCTCCAACGTAATGCTTGCCAGGTGGCTCAGAGTGGCAATAAAGCGGACTAATATGTCTCTGGGATGTGCCTGTGTGCCGGTGATTACCTTGCGTTTGGGTTTCACCTTGGCCCATTTACATTGTTTATAGTGAAAATGAACGCTTTTCCTGTTTGGAATGTCCTCATCCAGCACACTAACAGCGTGACATTGGCCCGTAAACATGTGGTTAGCATACGGGCCCGGGCACACGCCCAAATTAGCCTTGTTTAACGACTGCAGACTAGAATGTTTTTAGAGAGTAAAACTAACACAGTACATTATATCTTCATTAGGAAAAGAGTGAGCGAGCGTGTCCATCATGGCTGGACCCAGAAGAGAGAACAGGAGGAATACAAACTAGATTCAGGAGGGCGTATCCACTCAAGGGGACACTTCCTACCACTGAATTGACCGTAGCAACTTAGCGCTTCCATGTGGTTTGCACAACACGCAAAATTGAATTTCCTGTTTCCTGGACGTTACTCATTAGCACAGCTTCCCCCTTACAGAAAGACCAGACGCCCAAGCCACATGCTGTGAGAGTAGATGGGTTTTGTTTTTTTGGGTTCTTTGCCGTTCCCAAATGTTTGGCATTTTACAGCCAAGTCTCGTTTCCGACGCACTTCTTTCTTTGGTGTGTTTCAACGTCGTCCAGTGTTTGTCAAGTTGTCCTGTGTTGAGATTGAGTCGGACGCATGTCTATCTTTGGCCTGCTTCCACGTCATCCAGTCTTGTCGAGTTGTCCTGTGTTGAGATTGAGGTGCCTCGGCCTGGGCTATTCCAGCTCCACCGCGGGCTCCCTTCACCTTTCTGGCTGGTGCTTGATCCCCAGACAGAAAGGGTGACTCACAGTCTGGTGTGAACAGCACACAATGGCCTCCACACACATAACCACAAGGCTTTTGTGTGCGTGTGCGTGTGCGTGTGCGTGTGCGTGTGCGTGTGTGTGTGCGTGTGTGTGTGTGTGAGAGTGTGAGTGTCGATCTGTCTCTCTCTCTCTGTGCGTAAGTGTGAGTGTGTTACAATGCCTGATTGGGTTTGGCCTAAACCTACTGTGAACATATTCTAGATTTCAATTTTTCGGGCTGATGTGCACCAATTGAGTATTGGCGATCTTCAATATTGGAGTTTGTATTATATGCACATCAATGGACACGTAGTCTGCTAGTATCCAGTGTCTCTTTGCTGTATAAAGACTGAGGAACGTTCAGTGTCTCTTGACAGGCTGAAAGCAGAGCTGGTTCATCCCATAAACGCCAACATCCACAAGCAGTATGTGGCATCCTCAGTTATTCAATATCAGGAACTTACATAAGAAATGGTAGTCATTGTGCTGTGTGTCTGTTACAGAGGTGATGGATGTTGTGGGTTTGGCAGCAGGAGCAAGAATGTAGGCCTAATGTCTGCGTTACTGAGTGTGTCGTGTGGGAGCGGTGTGTATTTCTGCGTTACTGTGTGGGACTGGTGTGTAGGTCTGCATTAGTGTGTGTGTCGTGTGGGACTGGTGTGTTAGCAGATCGCCCCCGGCCAGGTGGATCACACACTGAAAGGCTGGTTCTCCCACTTGTCCTGCTGTCTCCCAGTGAGAGTTTAGACTTGCTCTTGGCACCATGGCTGTGTGCACAGAGCTCCAATAAAAATACCAGGCTTGCAGATAATGAGGGATTGTTCCTGCCATTCCCTTATGCCTTCAGCGTGCAGCTATATAGGTTGCCCTCCCTCCCTTCTCTCTCTCTCTCTTTCTTTCATTTGTTTTCTCTTTCTTAAGCTCTCCACCTGTTCGCTCTCTCTCTCTATCTATTTCTTTTTCCCTATCTCACCTTCACTTACTCCCCTCTTTTTTTCACTCCCTGTCTTCCTCTGGTATAATTAATGCCTTAGTTCAGACCTGCTTATCTTCGCCCCTGTTTCTCTCTCTATCCAAACTACTCTGCTTTTCCCCCTCCTCCCACGGTGAAGCATGACGTGGCACACTTGACAGGTTCTCACAAGTGTGGGAAGAGTTCCTTGCACACTATGCATCCATCTGCACTGCCGAGGTACAACGATTTTACGATTTTACATCCGTCACAAATAGCCTACTTCAAATACGTACAGAGGTCACTGCTTTTTGCCTTCTTGGATTTGTCCCAGTTTTGACCAGTTTTCTTTACACGCTTTATTGTTTTGTATTTATTTATTTATTTATTTCAAATCTTTACAAAGTAATTTTATGATCGTTTTTTGAAGATGTTAGTTTGATGACTGTGCCCAAACACAGGCACCTTGGTTGCACTCGCTCATTCTGTGAGATGTTACAAATGGATGATAAATATTAGCCTATCCATTTGTTATCCATTATGATCCCTCCCATATTGACATAATGCCACTGTCATGGAATAGTCACAGTCTATTGTTCCGTCACCCAACACTATGCTATCAGACGATCAATTTCTATTTAAAACCTATTTTTGGACCGGCAGCATTCTTAGTCACTGATGTCAGGCTGGCTCTATTGGTGAAATATTAAGTTCCTGTGGTGAAATATTAAGTGGTCATAGTTCATGGCCATATTTCATATGTGAGTATTAGTGGCCTGTCAGCAGCGATGTGCCAGCTAAGCCGTGCGGCGTGTTGTTTTTCAACCATCCCAAGCACCAACCCTTATCCCGTAATTAAATCTCATTTCTGAAGCTGTGCTTTTCCCACAGTCATATTAATCTGATCAACATGTTTCCAGTAGGCCTTCCAGATAACAT
>NC_137912.1:9034647-9039647 GCF_963457725.1 Sprattus sprattus
TCCAAGTTCCCAACACAGTGGAATAAATTACTCTGGCACGCTATGTTGCTACACTTACATACAAACATCTCACTTAATATTTAAACACAGATTGTCGCTGATAGCTTATCAAATCATGCATATTTGTAGCAGCCTAATAGAGGTTCATGCCGGTGTGGATATTTTAAAAATGTCAAACTATTGTTGAAGCGAACTTCCTCAGTGAATCGTATGGTTTGAAGTGCTTCCATATGGCATATGCCCATCATGCCATCCTGTTTCACAAAACATGACAAGCAAGTATATACAGTCACCCCTCTCCTGTCCTCGCCTAACCTCTGGTTACTGGCTGAGAAACCCTCCTGATCACTGTGTGTGACATGAGGACACACACACACACACCCACACACACACACACACACACACACACACACACACACACACACACACACACACGCGCGCTACCATGTAGTCTGTGTTTGGATTGGAGGCACACATGTCTAGTAGAACTGACTCTTGGCCTTAAAGAAAGGAGGGAAGCAGGAGGAAGAAAATTGAGTTTTTGAAGTCATGTTTACATACTTGATCAAATTAAATGAATCAATGATTGGAAACTGTGCGTAGTACAGTAGTCTAACTGTGTGTAAGTGCCACTTAATTTAGCCTTGAATGCACCTTTTAAGTAAAGTCACAGGATGTGAATGTGAGATCACAACAGCAATATCTCTGTTCACTCTTCTATGGAAGCTCTCATCTCCTGCAGGAGCTGTGCTGGAGATGCTGAAGGTGAGAGTTGACGTGTGTGTGTGTGTGTGTGTGTGTGTGTGCGTGTGTGTGCAAGTGAGTTCAGACAAAATGAGTGTGTTTCCCACAGGCCAGATTACAGCTCAACTCTTTTCAGACAGAAACACGTGAGAAGGGAGAGTGGTGCAGGTTGTGTGTGTGTCTAGGAATGTGAAGCATCAAAGTTGCCATCTCATGCCTGAGAGTACCAGTGTGTGTGTGTGTGTGTGTGAATATGTGTGTATGTATGTGAGCGTTTATGTGTGTGTGTGTGAACTCTGTCTGTGTATGTATGTATGTGAGCGTTTATGTGTTTGCGTGTGAACTCTGTGTGTGTGTGTGTGTGTGTGTGTGTGTGTGCGCGCAGGTGTAAACAGTGTGTTTGTCTGTTTCATGTGCATGAGTGTGAACGAGAGAGCGAGTCACGGGAGAGGTGAGAGATTTTTTGTGGAGGTGTTTTTTTTTTTTTTATCTTTAGCTCTTTGCCGAAGGCTACTTGCAGCCTCATTTGAAGTCTGCTAAAGCCCTCCGCTCTCAGGATTCCATTTGGAATTTCACCAGATTGCAGCAAATGGAGTTTAAGGGTATCAAATAACTGGGTGCTTTAGCGGTAACATATAATTGAATTAGACGATGCTTAGGAGGGTAGGAGTACAGGAGGACATTGTGCTCAATTTTGGGAAAAGCTTCAATCAGTGCAAGGCAGTGATCCTAATTTGGACCGTGACTGTGAGCACCGTCATCAAAATACATCTTTTTTAACATGTTTTCATCTTATATATCCATTTATTTTTAATTCAAAGCATGTAGAGATCTGACGAGAAGTGGCTTTGATTGTTCAATAGTCTCTGGGTATTGTTCCTTCATCATACCTCATCACTGCATTCTAATGATTTTGTTAGCTAATTAAATCAAGTGACTCAACCACTTGAGTATTTTTAGTGTATGCTCTGATGTTTGGGTTACAAGAACGCTTTCATTTCATGATTTAATTCCTAACAGTCCTTAAAGGCAACAGGTAACTCTCATTCACCATCAGTTCCACCTCATGTTGGTCTATTCTGAAGTCATGTGCTGCTTATGCAGAGAGGTGATGTAGTGGGAAGTCTGTTTATGGCGGACCACAGGAAAGCTCTAATCCGTGCAAGTTCTTGGCGTGGGCTCACAGCAACATGGCCTGTGTTGTCTTTGTGTCATTTCAGCCTCTTTCCTTCCTGTCTTTGTCTTGACATGGGGAATGCCTCTCCTATTTGTTTTGTTTTGTTTTGTTTTGCCATGGCTGTTGTAAGCTAAAAGGGAACACTAGTGGATCCGCTGCCCAAATGGCATAGCCAACCTTTGCACGAGTCACTTTGTGCCTTCCTTTTTTTTTTGTGATCAATTTTGTATTGACACCATTTATGCAATCAAGACATTCATGCAGTTACAACATGCAAGACAAAAGTATATCAGAACATTATTTCCAGTCATCATCTGGTGTACATGAACTGAATCACCCTCCCCCCACCCCCCACAGGATAAACAACATACAACATACAAACCCCCCAACTTTGTGCCTTTCTGTTAGCTGGGCAGAATATGGGCAGCAGTTTAGATGAGTCCATGTGAAGGCCTGGCCATGCTGCTCCACGCCAGCCGCCCAGGGGACGCTGGAGGGCCATGAAGCTGTGCTTCTTTACGGGATGAGTAGCTGCTCCAGGCTCCCTCTTAACGATGCCATGGAACGCCTGCAGATGGTCATTACTTTCTCTTATTGCTGTTGTTAACATTTAGTAGGGGCTGTTCCTTACATGTCTCAAGTGTGTCTGGGAATGGCCACCAACTGAACCTGAGGGGAGGGGACACATCTTATCTTAGCCAGGTTCAAAGGTCAAGTTCAGACGTTTTATTAGTGTGGAGACTGCCTGGATTGGTTTTCCATTCTCTACAGTAACATCGGGGGTAGAATGTTTTGACCAATGCTGTGAATACTCAAACGTTGCTCAATATTCGGTTATTCAAATATGCATATCTTTTTAGTCTGTGTGGAGTTTATGGGTGGACAGGCCTCTCTGGGTCGTATCAGGAGCTTATGTGTGCGTAAGAGCGGTAGCTGCAACAGTAGCTCATAACAGAAGGAAGAAGGAATGGTGACAGACTGGAGCTGAAGGAGCTCTCTCCCACAGTCCAAACCGCCCGGGGATTGTTCAGTCAGGAAACATTCAGGACCCAAAGTACCCAGTGAGGTCTAAAAAAGCCAAAGAGAGAGAGACGGAGGGAAAAAACATTTGCGGACTCATTTGTGAATGCCTCATGGGCCAGTGAATTGCTGAGCTGATGTGGTTGTGTGTGTGTGTGTGTGTGTGTGTGTGTGTGTGTGTGTGTGTGTCTGTTTGTGTGTTTGTCTACAGCTATGTGTATTTTTCTTCAGGTGTGTTTGTGTTGGTGAGTGTTAGTGCGCGTGTGTGTGTATTTGTCTTCAGGTGTGTGTGTGTCTTCAGCTGTGTGTGTAAGAGAGAGCGAGAGAGAGATTGGTTGAGTTGAGAGTTGTGTGTGAGGGGAAGATGATATGATGGAAACCAAGACAGTGTGAGACTGCGAAATGATAAGCGACAGAGAGAGAGACAGACACTTCTGTGTGTGAGAGAGAGAAGGAGTTGGTGTGATTGAAGCTGAGACTGTGTGAGCGAGAAAGAGATGATTTAGAGAGAGAGAGATGTTAGAGAGAGATTACACAGAGAGGTGAGGGAGAAGGAGAGAGATGAGAAAGAGATAAGAGAGAGAGAGAAAAGAGGGAGAGAGAGAGAGAGAGAAAGAGTCCGTCAGAGGAGTGAGAGAAGTAAAGTTGCCCCTGAGCTCAGTCACATTGCTTCATTCTCTCAACTCAAATCCCCCTGAAATTCAGATGAGAACATCTTCACCGCCACCCTCCCCCCCCCCCCCCCCCCCCTCAGGAGAGTTGCCCTGATGCTTTTGTCTCGTGCTCTCATCCAGCCCTTACTGCCAAGCGAGGCTCTCTCAGGAGGCCAGCTTTCCCATCATCCTCCACTCACCGCAGTGCTGTTGATATTTTATTAAGACTCTGTGGGTTTGGAATCGTGGCGTTGGCTCGACAGTGGCCGTGCGGAATAACGGGCCCTTAATCCCTGCGCTCGTGTCCTCTGGATCCCCACCGCTGCGTGTGTGTGTGTGTGTGTGTGTGTGTGTGTGTGTGTGCTCGTGTCCTCTGGATCCCCACCGCTGCGTCTGTGGCCACGGTCCCCGCGCCAGGAGCTGCCGTCGGCTTCCTCTCAGAGACACACACACACACACACACACACACCTACACACACACCTACACACACACCTACACACACACCTACACACACACCTACACACACACACACACACACACACACATATACACTTTAATTTTCTGTCTTTCAGTCATGCGAACAGACACTTCACTTAGTGACACACTCACATGTATTACACATGCATACACACATTGTCATTTCACTGTTTTTCTGTTAAACACATGTGAACAGACACTTACTCATTCGCTCACACCCAAACACATACACACACACACAAATGTAATCACTTCACCAGGCTATGTTTTTTCATCTTAAATTGCATAAAAAAGCAGCTGCTTTTATTTATCTAAGTGTCTGCTCCTTATTTTTTTCTTGCTGAGAGAGAGATAGATGGAGGGAGCGGGATAGAGTAAGCAGGGAGAGAGAGAGAAAGAGAGGAGATCAGAAATCCCCCTCTCTCGCCCCGTCCCCTGCAGTGGGAACATGCCAAAGCAAACGCTGGGTGCAGAATGTTCTGGCGTTGTTTTGACGGCCGCAAAAAGACCCGGTTGCCACTGCTCTGCCTGGTAAGATCAATCAAACGTGGTGTTGAGTTCCGCTTGGGTTCCTGCTACTATTAACAAACACGCAGGAACCCAGAACCTTGCCCTATTCCTCAATAGGAACCCTTCGCTCAAGCTTGGTTATGCATCTCTCTCTCTCATCCTCTCTTCCTCTCTTCACTCATACTCTTTCCATTGAACTGTCTATTCCTTCTCTCTCTTTATCTGTCTCTCTTCATCATCTCTCTATCTCCCCCTTTTTTCTCTCTCTCCCTCCATGTAAGGGTTTGTTTTTTGGGCTCCCCCTTTCCCCCCCTCTCTCCTCTGTTCCTCCTCATTCTCTGGGAGCCCCTGGAGGAAATGAAAGGATGAGTGGCGTTACTGCTTAAATGAGCTGGATCACAGTCACGGCAGTGTGTGT
>NC_137912.1:9044647-9059647 GCF_963457725.1 Sprattus sprattus
AGGTCTATAACGCTAATATGCTGTGCGGGAGTGGGTTTCAGTGTGAGCGGTGCGGTACTGTGCTGTGTTCAAGCGTACAGGTCTATAACGCTAATATGCTGTGCGGGAGTGGGTTTCAGTGTGAGCGGTGCGGTACTGTGCTGTGTTCAAGCGTACAGGTCTATAACGCTAATATGCTGTGCGGGAGTGGGTTTCAGTGTGAGCGGTGCGGTACTGTGCTGTGTTCAAGCGTACAGGTCTATAACGCTAATATGCTGTGCGGGAGTGGGTTTCAGTGTGAGCGGTGCGGTACTGACGTAAGGAGGAATGGACTGTGTAATGAAAACGGGGGATGCTGTGTTCAAGCGTGCAGGTCTATAACGCTAATATGCTGTGCGGGAGTGGGTTTCAGTGTGAGCGGTGCGGTACTGTGCTGTGTTCAAGCGCACAGGTCTATAACGCTAATATGCTGTGCGGGAGTGGGTTTCAGTGTGAGCGGTGCGGTACTGACGTAAGGAGGAATGGACTGTGTAATGAAAAAGGGGGATGCTGTGTTCAAGCGTACAGGTCTATAACGCTAATATGCTCTAAGGTGCGGTACTGACGTAAGGAGGAATGGAGTGTGTAATGAAAACGGGGGATGCTGTGTTCAAGCGTAAAGGTCTATAACTCTAATATGCTCTTAGGTGCGGTACTGACGTAAGGAGGAATGGAGTGGAGGGGAAGTGTGGCTTCCAGTGCTGAGGGAGTGGGTTTCAGTGTGAGTGGTGCGGTACTGTGCTGTGTTCAAGCGTACAGGTCTATAACGCTAATATGCTGTGCGGGAGTGGGTTTCAGTGTGAGTGGTGCGGTACTGACGTAAGGAGGAATGGAGTGGAGGGGAAGTGTGGCTCCCAGCGCTGAGGCACAAACTAGATTAAGAGGGCAGACACAACACTGGTTGGGCCCCCCGCTGCTGGAGCACTCAGTCTCCCCCGACAGCGTATCATTAGCGCGGGCTCTGCAAGGATAGTATTCATTACCAAGCTGGACGCTCTCCACTGCTGCTCCAGAGTGCTTTTACAGCCTCCTCACCACGCGCGCCCAGTCCATTCTCATGTGATGGACTCTCTTCCCCTCTCTCCTTTTCCTGAGACTCTCTCTGTCGCTCTCTCTTTTTCTCTCTCTTTGTATAAAGCTCTCTTTCTCTCTCTCTCTCTTTCTGTCTGTCTCTCTCTCTCTGTCTTTGTATGTACCTCTCTCTCTTTCTCTCTCCCTCTGTGTATATAGCTCTCTTTCTCTCTCTCTTTCTGTCTCTCTCTCTCTCTCTCTTTTTGTCTGTCTCTCTCTCTCTCTTTGTATGTACCTCTCTCTCTTTCTCTCTCCCTCTGTGTATATAGCTCTCTTTCTCTCTCTCTTTCTGTCTCTCTCTCTCTCTCTCTCTTTCTGTCTGTCTCTCTCTCTCTCTCTTTGTATGTACCTCTCTCTCTTTCTCTCTCCCTCTGTGTATATAGCTCTCTTTCTCTCTCTCTCTCTCTCTCTCTCTCTCTCTCTCTTTTTGTCTGTCCCTCTCCCTCCCTCGCTCTTTAGTTAAGGTTACAGGGCCATTTCCCTCTGTGGTAGGAAGGAGAGCAGCTGGTAAATGGATTTGGCTGAAGGCTGGCTCTCGCTCTTGTCTCACAGATAACTTGCCTGCGCTGGCGGAGTGGCGCTTCATTGGCCCACACCATAGACAGAGGTTAAGTGACTCTGGCTGCATACGTTGAGGTGTTGTTTGCCAACACTTGCAGAGTTGGCTGTGTTTTCTGACCACCTATCAAGGGTAACTGGAATCCTTCAGATTGATACAGGGTGTAGTACAAGGATAAAAAAAAAAGCCCCACATGTTCCTTCCCTGTTCTGTTTTTCTTGCCTTTGCTCCTGTGTGGTTTTCAAAGGTTCAGCCTTTTATATGAAGGACTTGGAACAGTAGTTTATGGAATAAATAGAAATGGGAGGGGTGCTGTTGAAGGACTTCACTGAAATCAGTCCATTAAAAATGTCCTTCCCTCAACTTGAAGTAGTTATTGAAATGGTTGCACCTGGCTGCACTGAAAACCCCTTGTCCTTGTGTTATACTCTAATAGCAACAAACATTAAAAATTCTATTAAATAGCAAAACACACTTTTTTTTTTTTACTTTCAAAGACATTTAATATTTATTTGTTCTTTTGATGCCAAGACAACTGAGAGCTGCGGTTCTGGAAGGTCCTGCTCCTTCACTATGAAAGAGGTAGACTGAGCGTTTGTCTCGAGCATGTCTGTCAGCAGGGGTGAACTGGGCACAGGTCTGTTTGCAGTCCAAGCTCTCTCTCCTCCCTGGTCAAACACAAAGGATGACAAACACAAGACTTCCTAATGGAGCTCCGTTTATCTTCCAACCTGCTCCGAGGAGAGGCCCGCTGTCAATCATGGAGTGTTCTAGAACAAACTCCCTGAAATATGCACACCTGGAACTTAGAAAATGAAATGCACCTTGAAATGCAATATATATAAAATATATATAAAAGAAATACACACATCTTTTAAAATTATAATTACAAAGGTGGCCTTAAAAGCAGAGAAAAACAAATATAAAATTAGCAAAATTTGTCTGAATGTTAAGTTTAAAAACGCCTCTTTTACTTTTTTGAGGCATTATGATGCTCTCAGTCCAGGTGTTGCTGTACCTCAGCTGGTGGAGCCAAGGTAGTAACATCACTTAGGTTAATGGTTCAATACCCAGTGAGAACACATTCATGTATAATTGTTCAATCCTCTAAATTGCTTTGGATGAATGCGTCTTTTTAGATTACTAAAAGAGAAGGTAATTGTAGGTCTTCAACTAGTCAAACCCTCATCTTGTGTGACAAACGGTTGCTTGTAAATGAGACCTTACCCAGTTAAACCAGCACATTAAAAAGTCATATCTGTCTGTGGGGACTGGGCCCTCCTGCTTCCCATACACTTCTGTACGTTCTAGAATGATCCAAATGACCTTATATTCCCTCTGGGTCTTAATTCTGAGGCCTGGGTGAGACATGACCCTAAACATGGATGCACTATGAGCCCCAAATGTGTCTTCACTCATGCCTGTCTCTGCTCGCTGTGTGGATGCAGAAGCGTCATGGCTGCTGAAAGGCACTGTGGAAGAGGGAGGAAACTGAACCAACTGTTGTAGACCGCTGCTCTCCCATGCCCACATCCACGGCTGAAGTGCCCTTGAGCAAGGCACCTAACCCCGATCACTGCTCCCCGGGCGCCGCCAATGGCAGCCGACTGCTCCGGGTTAGTGTTACTTCACTTCACTGTGTGTGTGTGTGTGTGTGTGTGTGTGTGTGTGTGTGTGTGTGTGTGTGTGTGTGTGTGTGTGTGTGTGTGTGTCACTTCCCTGGATGGGTTAAATGCGGAGGTTCATTTCAGAGTGTGTGTGTCTACACCACCTCTGCCATAGAGAGGACTTTCACTTTCACTATAACAAACAGCGTAAGTGCTGTCTGTCACCCCCTCAACATGCCTAGTCGCGCAAAGACTGAAGTGGCACTGAGAGAGAGGGAAGGAACTCCGGTCGTTCGTCATAACATAATGCGTTCTCCATTCCTAGAAATCCATTCCCATCCCATCCAAGTCTGGTTAATGTCCATCCTCTCTGTTTTCACAAGGATTTTGCAAACAAAAACCATGTAATCAGTCATTTTCTCCAATTGACTAGAAAATGACACAGTGCTAACGTGTGATCGCTGAATTTCATGCGTGCATAAGATTTCACACTACAGGCTTCTTGAAAGGATGTATTCTTTCAGTCTTCAAATTCAGTTGGCATTCTTTTGGGTTATTTAGAAAATCGCTTACTTCCTTCGAAATGATTTTCCGCTTCTTCTCTTTCTCTGTTTCTGCCTCTCTTATTCCCCCCCCTTCCTGGCCCGCCATCTCTTCATCCTTCACTGTCTCCCCCTTATTGAGTGAGCTACTCTATTCATTAGCTTGGAGAAATATACTGGGAACAACTCACAAGAGCAAGGGTTTCTGGGGGGAAAAAAACAGTGTGCGCTGAAAGGATTTGGCAAAAGAGCTATGGTGAGGAATTTGGAGAGCTGCATTTGATTCTCCTGAGTTAGTTGCAGGGTTATAAGAATGCTGTTTTTTTTTTTTGCATTTCTTTTGGGAAAGTATTTTCATGGTGGAATGTACGCTACCATTTTAGGCAAAGGACTTGAAGCTCTTAATACCATCCTTCCCTTGTGGCTACTCGCCACCAAAGCCTCATGCCAGGCCCTCTCAGCGGATCAGATCAAATGAAAATCAAATCATAGGTAACCTCTGTAGCGAGGGACAAGGAGAGTTGAGTGTCCATTTGCTAGTATCCCCCTGGCTGATGCATCTTGTGATGCGTGGATTTGTATGCCTTTCTGCTTATACGGGTGGTGATGCAGCACTGGTCCATATGAGTGGGACTTGGGACCAAAGGTTTTGTTGCCGGTTCAATCCCCTGGAAAAAAAATGCTCCCTGGGCGCTGAGGCTGGAGTGGCTGCCCATTGCTCTCAGTGTGTGTGTGTGTGTGTGTGTGTGTGTGTGTGTGTGTGTGTGTTTGTTTGTGTGCATTTGACCTATCCATTGGCAATGAACACAGAGTCCTTATTTCCCTCATAGGATTAATAAACAATCTAAACCCCTCTTTGTCACTACATATGGCTTTAGCTGATAGGTTGCTTCAAATAGGACTTTTCCTAAATGATAGTCCACACCTCATTTACCACATGCAGTCTCATTGGTGTAATGATGCATATCAGTACAACTGAGACATCTTAATCCTCACAGCAAAACACACAGTACCTGGATAGGAACAGTCCATTCTGCTGGCCCAACATGAGCAGAGTTTGTGTGGTCTAATCCATCACTACTCCCGCAACGGCAGAGTGCGGTTCTTGAGGGGTTGATTATTAAAATGATGTACTTCCGCGGCGGAACGCAGAAGAGACTTGCTCCTCCGCCTCTGACAGGCCTTAATGCCTGCTGATGTCCCACCCGCGTATCAAGGGCTCATTTCAAGCAAAGACTCTGGGGGTCGACTGAGCGCCATAAACCCTGGCCATAAATGCTGATTTAAACTCTCCCCGCATCAGCTCAGGAAGCCTGGAGCCGAAGAGGCCCGGCAGTCTTTGAACCACCCAGGTCCCTGCACACGGCAACGAGGGGGCCGAGCCCCGGCAACCGCTTTCCCAGAGTTCTCTTCTTCCTCGCTTTCCAGAGGAATGTGTGCTGTGCAGAGAAATGAAAGAATAACAGATAATTCAGTCAGGGAGAGGGAGAGATGGAGAGGGAGAGAGAGGGTGAGGGAGATGGAGAGAGAGGGAGAGAGAGCGGGACAGGCAGAGACAGGCAGTAAATCCAGACAGTGGGGGCTTTGGAGACTAGGTGGAGGATGCTTTATGGTGGAGGTGTGCTTGCCAGAAACACTTCCCTCCAGCCACAGTCTGCTACACGAGGAGCTACTCACACTGTGTGGGGATGTGTGTGTGTGTGTGTGTTTGTGTGTGTGTGTGTGTGTGGGTGTGTGTGTGTTTGTGTGTCCCCTTCATACTAAATGTGCCTTTATGGTGAAAATGCCTACTTATGTTTGAAGTGTCCAAAGCCCCTTGATTTAAGGTATATAAGATCTTACAAGGCTTGGGGTGTGGGTCGGAGTGTGTGATCTTTTTTTGAGTGTGTGTCTGTGTGTGTGTGTGTGTGTGTGTGTGTGTGTGTGTGAGGGGTTATGCAGAAACAGTTCACCTCCTTCCTGGCTCACTGACTTGACCTCTTTCTGAATGTACTGTGTGTATGTATGTGGCCCGTAACATCTGATAACATCTAGGTCATATCAAGAAGGTTCACCGTCATAATAGAGCAGCTTTCACATTCCCTGTTTGGTGAAAAGCACATGGCCACCGTGACCCCCAGCGCTGCGTCCAGAAGCTGAGGAAATCACCTTGACTTGGCAGCCTCGGGTGCTCCCTGCATAGGAGAACAGTCTGGGCAAGGAGCTGCGTTGGCCTTCGTCTCTTCCTTTGGCGGCTGAGGTCAATAGCCTCCGGGCTCTGCCGGCCTGTCGGTCGGTCAGTGAAATGGGCGGACAGGTGGGACTAGGGGCAGGTTGAGTGTCAGCGGTGATTAACGGACAAGCCAGCAGCAGCATCGGCAGTGTTGGAGGCACCTGGGGTTGCCGCAGATTGATAATCCCTCATTTAAATGAACTCTCGGGGCGGGGGGGGGGGGGGGCGGGGGGAGGGTTGAGGGGCGGTGGTGAGGCTGCAAGTGATTAACGCGCCGGAGCCATTAACGTCCACCCCCGGGCACCGCCGGGCACCGCCGGCAGGAGCGGAGCGGAGCAGAGTGAGGCTGCTGTTTATTATTAATAAACTAACCAGACAGGGGGTGGATGGGGGGTACGGGGAGGTGAGCGAACCGCCTCGCTAACGAGGTCGCACATGCCAACCGTTCCCCTCATCGCAGGTGTAACAAGTGTTATAAAATCGTGTCAGGACCCACGTGGGCTTAAAATGCATTGGGTAGAATTCAGTGCCCATTACAAAAAAATAGAATAACATCCAGACAGTTCCTGCGAGGGCGTTTTGAGCTCTTCTGACTTGTAGCAAATACGAATCCATCGTCTGTGCCAGTTGCTGCCCACGTAATTAAGTTGCCACGAAAGTAAAAGCTTACCGTAGGCGCTTGTGTACTTTGTGACTGAACGTTGGTTCTGAGGCAAGTTTATCCGTCAGCTCACTTTACCCGTCCTGGTAAGATTTGCTATCTGCTCTTGGCTGTCAAGGCAATAACACGTCTTGTATTACACTCTGTGCCGTCAGGGAAACCACCAACAGAGATGGCAGCGATAGTAGCGGTCGGATAAGAGAGCGAGTCGTTCGTCTTCTTTCGCAGACGTGCGTCAGGCCTGACGAGTCGAGCACAGAGGCAGTGACAGCCAGGGGTGCAGAGGGAGCATGACAAATAGCGGCTTGTTTTTCCACCGAGGGGCCGCAAGACTTTCCAGCCACACACACACACACACACACAGGCACGCATTCCTGTTACAAATCTGCAGAACTGGCCCCAGATGGAGCAACTTAGAGAGGCCTCTCCAGCAGGAGTGTGTTTGCACCGCCTTCTCTGTTTGAAGATGCTCAAGGTGAAGACCTCTCACACAACCTCTCTGACCTCCCCTATGAACACACACACACACACACACACACACACACACACACACACACACACACACATTTCTGCACACTATCCCTCTCCCAACACATCTCCTTCCGGCCTCTTGCTTTTGTAAACAGGAAAGCAAAGGAATGTCAGTGTCAGCCGCTTCTCTGTGGATCACACACACCCACACACGCACGCACACGCAGACACTCACATATACCCCACACACACACCCACACACCCATTTACACACACGTCTGTGTAAGAATGTGTCAGAAGCCTGCTACCAGACAGTCCGTATCCTTGTTCGACCCCACGCTGCTCCCCTCCCTGCCTCCACGGCGATGCGGGTGTCTGGGTTCCTGGGTGTTGAGCTTGTTAGTCGTCTGGCCATGTTGGAGCAGAGGTCTGTTTCCTGCCTGGGATTGCAAAAGTGCAAAAGCAGCCAGCAGCAAAAGAACTTGTTTACTAATGCTCTCAACCTTTTTGGAATAGTTTAGAACTTTTTCATTTTAGAAAAAAATAAGCCTGCTTGTGGTGCTTCTGTCACAGTAAAAACTTTAGCCCCTAAAAATCTAAAGTCTCTCTAAGCTGCCCCCCTCTCTAACCCCCCCCCACCCCCCTCACCCCACACTTTTTCTCAGTGTCCATCTAATCTGGTTGCGCAGAAAGACTGCCATTGGCTAGGGGCCCTTTTACTGGCAGCCGACCAAGAGAGGGGAGGTTGAGGAGATGACAGGCGTGTGTGTGTGTGTGTGTGTGTGTGT
This sequence comes from Sprattus sprattus, assembly GCF_963457725.1. Classification (NCBI taxonomy): domain Eukaryota; kingdom Metazoa; phylum Chordata; class Actinopteri; order Clupeiformes; family Clupeidae; genus Sprattus; species Sprattus sprattus. The sequence goes on from NC_137912.1 coordinate 9,052,577, forward strand.
GGGTGTGTGTGTGTGTGTGTGTGTGTGTGTGTGTGTGTGTGTGTGTGTGTGTGTGGGAGATATGGATTTCTCAAACGGCTGTCTTCATTACTTTTTGTCAGTGTGCGTGCCGTCCCGCCCTGCCCCCGACCAGCCGCCCAGAGATGGATGAAGGAGGAGAGGGATGCAGGCCGCTCTCCAAACACACACACACACACACACACACGTCCATAACACAAGTCCATAAAAGGCTCGGTTCACCCTCTCCTGCTGCATATGGAATGTGAAAAATGTGAGGCAATTTTAGGTGAAATAGTGAGAGTGGGGGGGGGGTGGGGCTTCCTAAAGTAAACCTGATGATCGCCACCACATGTGTTCCAATTCGTCTTATGAACCAGACTACATTAGTGCAGGTTGAGCTTCTTGTAACGACTAATTAGGTGTCCATTTGTTGCAGGCGTAAAGCTTGGGCATTGAGGGCTGGTTGAGTAGCATGCTGGCCTTCCCCATGTGTGGCTCTGTTTACTGCAGAAGGGTGCAGACAGGAGGGGACACTTGTGGCAGAGTCACCAGAGTTTGGCACGACTGAGCGGCCCGAACATCCCCGGTCCTCTGTGAGGTCAAACAGGAAGCTGCAGACTGAGCATAATGCTCCCGCTGGGAGCGCTTGATAGCTTAGCAACACACTGTCAGTCTGCAGTCACATCTGTGTGTGTGTGTGTGTGTGTGTGTGTGTGTGTGTGTGTGTGTGTGTGTGTGTGTGTGTGTGTGTGTGTGTGCGTATGTGTCTTCCTGTGTGTGTGCTTGCGCTTGTGTCAGCTGAAGTTTGGAATATCCAAGCAAGCGAATGTAGGGATGGATGACTGAGCACATGTCTGTAGTTGTGTTTTAATATGCACTGTGTGTCACTGTGTGTTTGTGTCTGTGAGCTTGGCAGCCGAGCACTTTCGAGTTTTGTCTCACGGGGTGTGAGTTTTAGAGAGCTCAGGTCGGGGTGTGTGTGTGTGTGTGTGTGTGGGTCTGGCTTATCCCCAGGGGTGCTGATAAATCGTCTGGCAGGAAAGTCTTTGCAACTTTTTGCATTCCTCCTCGGCCTCGCGCTGCTATTTTTACCCATCCAGTGCCTGTTTCTCCTTCTTCCACTCCCAGTGTGAAACAGGAATGGCTGCTTCGTGTACCCAAAGGAAAGTCAATTTTTTTTCCCTTCCCCGTCACCTCTGTGTGTGCCTGCTGAATCTAGCACTGACGTGGCGTCAACCAGAGAACAGCACGACACGCACAAGCCAGAGATAGAAACGCTGATACGGGGGAAGTTTGCGAGAGATAAACCAAAACAATCTGGAAATGTCCTCATTGTTGCCATGCTTTGGAATCCCCCAGTGTTTGCTGGGAGAGTTCGCCAGTCCCTGAAAATTTCCCCCGAGACGAACTTGGACGGCAAATAAGATCTCAGTTTCATGTTGCTCGAGGTCACGGTTTGGTTGCATCAGTCCTCCCCGAAGGAACGCTAATGCTAACAATTGACACTAGCAAACAAGTATATTATAATGAAAAGCATCTGTAACCATGGAATGGACTGTCAAAAGTCCTCTTTAATGTTGATTGATGGGGGGGTGGGAGGGTTGTTCTTTGTCATTTCATTGCAGCTCAGTTAACAACTCAGAAGAGAATTTACTCAAAAGGCTGACGATGTAAATTCAAACCTCTCAGCCACACTCTGCTGTGTCACACAAAATTGACCTCATCTTCAGGTCATGGAGTACCATGTGTTCCGAACGACTGGAGTTATCATCGTGATCGGCGTGTTTATCTGTTCCACACAGTGGAACTTATTGATCGTCCTGAAAGCCTTTGCGATTCATCTGACTGAGCACTCTTTGCACAGCTTATCAATTTTGGCCTCCGGGCCAAAGCACTTCACAGGTTACTTGAAGTATCAGGTTATTATTATTTTTTTGGTTCTTATACTTGTGTGTTTCTCTCTCTCTCTCTCTCTCTCTCTCTCTCTGGCAGAGTCTGGACGAGCTGGACGACGATGACAGCGTGCCGAAGGACCGCAAGCAGGACGAGGAGCTGACGCAGCAGAACACGGTCCAGAACGAGACAATGTCCTCGGAGCACCCACCAGCTCACCTAACTCAGGTAAGCCAGGGTTTCTGAGGAGGAGGAGGAGGAGTAGGAGGAGGACCCCCCCCTGGGAAGATTCTGGAACTCTTTGACTAGAACCATCCATCTGCTGGCCCAGTTTGACAGCTTGTTGTTAAGACTCGAGTTCAGCCCAGATGGGAGTGAGTTCTCCAGTGGTGATGTTGCCTCTGTTCTGCCTAGCAGAGGCACTGTTGGCCAGAGAACTGCTCTGAGTCACATCACCACAGGGACCGGCTGGTAAACAACACTGGCTTTTTACACACATCACTTGAGTGATCTTACACAACACCAAGCAAGCCTGGCAGCACAGGATGAGGCTGTTTAATTCCGTGGCCCTGAGTTCAATAGAAGTTGTAGTGGAGGTCGGTTAGTTACTTAGTTTCAAAAAATGTAATGTCTTGTCTAAATGTAATGTTAATCCACATCTGGAAAACTGTAGTTTTCTGTAGGCTTACACAATGTCTGACCTCAAAGAATCTCACCATCCACTCAGTCACATTGACCTTACCTCTATACTTAACCAGCGGTATTGCATATGTATATACAGTTAGAGAGAGTGCTACTGGGCCACCATAGCGAGTGCTGTACTGCAATGTCCATGTAGTCCAGGTGCCACATCTATTAGGGTTGAATTTAAAGCAGGCTTCAGTGGTTTTGTGGAGATCATAGCCTTTCCAGAGCCCACCCTGCAATCAGTCTGCAGCCTCCAGACAGCTCCCGATGCATCAAAGGCCCACCAGGAGAAGTGCTCTGTATCCATGCAAGCATCGCGTGTGGAAGACGGCCTTGTTTTCATGAGCAAAAGTCGCCAAGAGATACATATATGTAGCTCAGAGATACCCACAGCTGCTGTGTCCCTTTTCTCATATGCTGAGATGAGAACACTGTATATTACATAACAACCGCACTTGAAATTTGAACAGTAATTTATTCCACTTGTTCCCAAAGACCCCCGGTCCGTGCGGCGTGTGAGTAGAAAGGAGATGATGTGATTAGGGTCTATGTAATCACATTTGATTGAGTGAGCGGCTCGTCGTCGGGGGCGACAAACGCGCTACCTCTTGTATTGCATTTCCCCTTTGGAGAGAATCATTGCGGTGCGTTCAACTAGTGTGAAAATGCAGTGGCATCAACGCTGTTATACTCCCAAGTATGGAAAATGACAACGCCACGCGAGTTATATATTTGATTTATGGAGCTTGTGCCTCTCAGAAGACACAAAGACTGCTGTTTTTTTTTTTAAAAACTGGGATTCAGTGTTTTATGTTCAAGGGAAGCCGTTAAAAGTAAACCTCTTCGCTGGACTGCATTGCAGACTTCCTCTGCTCTGTTTATTTTGAGCCGTGGCGTCTGTTGTGCATCAAATGGCAGCAACTTTAAAGCTGTTTACAGGCCTCACATCCTTTCATTTGATGAACGATCAGGATTACTTGACTCAGTTTGAACTTCTGTATTTTCCACATAATCGGCGGTAATGAATGCCTTGATTGCAATTCTTCAGCCACATACACAGAAACACAGATATAATACGGATACACTGAGCACGCTAGAGGGAAGGAGAGAGACGGAGAAGTACGCTTTCCCATTAAGTAAAGCATCGATCATTCAATGTGAAAAGGGCATCTAGCCGCAAGCCTCACTGGTGGGCTGTAACATGAAGCAGATGTGACTCTGCGCTGTTGACACACTAGGAGGTCTTTTATTGTTCTCACACACACACACACACACACACACACACACACACACACACACACACGTATATATATATGTCTGCCCACGCTGCCATTGACTTTGCTTGGATGATGTTCGTTAGTTTAGTCTAGTATCGCTGTGACCACAGCGGGAGACGATGGAAAGAGCATTCACCATCCGTAGAGGTGATGGAGGTGGGAGAGTGAGGGGGGGGGGGGGGGCGGCAGGCAAAGATTTACCGTTCACCATCAGACAAACATCTGTGGCGAGAGCGAACAGCCCAAAAATGTGTGCTCCCAGCCTGGAGGATCCATCACTCAGACAAACCTCTGCTCTGTGTGTGTGTGTGTGTGTTGTGTGTGTTGTGTGTGTTGTGTGTGTTGTGTGTGTGTGTGTGTGTGTGTGTGTGTGTGTGTGTGTGTGAGTGTGTGTGTGTGTCTGCCGCGATGCACAGGCCTCCATGGAGCTCAGGGCACGTCTCCGCGCCGGTGTTGGATGGACTCACAGATAACTAGATGCAGTGCTACAGTACGCAAGAGAAAAACAAGCACTTCTCCAAATGTTTTAGTGGAGGGCTTACTAGTTTAGACTTTTAGAGGAACTTGAAGATGATGCAGAAGAGGGAGATCATAGCCTGATGTCTATGGTGTGTAGCCAATGGCTTTGCGACTGTGCTGGTTTCTAATGGGTTGTGTCATTTCGTAGTCTTTGTTTTAATTTGTCAAGCCATAGTCATCATTATCAGCCCATTATGTCTTCAGGATTTGATTCAGTCCTAGAAATGGAAATAGAAAAGAGAAGTCTTTCATGAAAATGGTAGAAGAATGCAGTCCTTCGGGGTCTTGGCAAAAACATCTCCTCTTCAATCCCGGCGCGTTCCCATAAAGTCGAAACCGAGGGCAGAGTTTGGACAGAGATCACAACAGCACTTTTAATATTAGATCTGCCTTATCTCCCACTTCAAAATCCTGCCATCGGAAGGTTTTAGCCCTGTCTAGAAAAACCCTAACCCTAACTGACAACCTTTCATAAAGGGACGTTTTCTCCGGAGGCTGGTGGTCACACAGACACACACACACACACACACACACACACACAGGCTGGTGTCAGTGGGTCGTGCTTGGCAGTGTCACTGTGGGCTGTGATACGGGAGAAGTGACTGAGCCTTTGAGATGTGATTGCTGAGGCCGTAGCAGGGCAGTCTGGGCCGCCTTCAGACGTCAAGGTGCTATATCTCTTAAGGCATATCTCACACACACAAACACACGCACACCCACACCCACACCCCCCCCCCACACACACACACACATATACACACACACATATACACACATGCACACACACCCACACACCTACACACACACACCCACACACCTACACACACACCCACACACACACACACCCACCCACCCACACACACACACACCCAGCCACACACACACATATGCACAGCACTCTTTATGCCCTAAAGCGTTCACAGAATAAAATTCAGCCCCATCAAAGTGATGACTGGGGTGGTATAGATTCTACCCCATGATGGCGCCCCCTTCTTCCCTTCGCCCAACTACTTCCTCCCCCTTTCATCTGTTTCTGCCATCCATCCTTCCATCCTTCCTTCCTGCCTCCCTCCATGTCTGTCTTTAATGAAGCCCATCTCAAGCTGGGCCCCTGCATCTGCTTCTGGTTATCAGGCTCTACCTTTCCATCGGTGCGCTCGCTCGGGCCCTAGATGGAAAAAGCTCCCTCACACTGCGGCTACGTGCACGGCTGAACCCCAACCCACAACATTCCACAGTGGTTTCTGCCTCTGATGTCAAAGCCTAGTTTAGAATGCATAGTGCTTACATCCTTAATACCCCCCGACCCCCACGCCCCCCACAACCACATACAACACACACTCACTCCCACACCAACACACGGGCACACTCTCACTCTCTCTCTCTCTCACTCGCTTTCTCTCACACTCTCACACACACTCGCTCTTCTTCTGTTTTTTCTCCCACATGCGCACACACTCTGTGTCTCACTCGCTCGCTGCACACTTTGTCTCTCTCTCTCTCTCTCTTGTCACTCTGTCACTTTAACTCACATGCACACACACACACACACACTCACTGTCTCTCAGCTCTCAGTTTAGGAATTGCACCGGTGCCTTGTGGCTCCTAACAGTTCTGCTGTGCTGTTTTTTAATTCGCACCTTTCACTTTAGATGCAGTAATTGGCTCCGAGCCACTCTGTGCCCTCCTCCTACGCGCCGCTGTCTCCAATCCTTTAATGCATCCACTGCAGACCCTACCACTCTGTAATTTGTCAGTTTCACCAAGAGAAGAAGGAAGGCGGAAAGAAAAAACCTCTCACACCAGGCCTCCGTTGACCTCAACGTGGGAGAACTGTGAATGACCCACACCAGCCCAAGACTAATTCATAGTTCATTCAACTTCATAATCGAACTGTGATTCAGTGTGGTTGTGAGACATTGCTGTTAGGCCTCCCACATCAGTGAACTCCTAGTGTGAGGTCTTTTTCCTTTTGGAATGTCCTTCTTCCTCTCGTAAGCGGGATGAAAGCTGAGCCAGAGGCGGAACTGCAACCTTTATCGGATTAATCGGAAGAGATCTGGAATTCAGAGCACCTCGACAGCCATCAGAGAATGCTAGAGAAGTTCTGTTGTTGATTTTATCTTTTCTTTTCTTTTCTTAGCACTATTCCATCAGAAATCCTCAATTTTTAATGAGCTGTCAACATCCAAACACCTGTCAGATCACAAACAAGCTGTAAATTCCTCTTTGCACAAGTGCATGTGGTTTATTAGACGAGAGAATATTGGCCTGATTTACACAGAGGAGAATTGTGCACGCACACACGAACATAAGCACACACACACACACACACACACACACACACACAAACAAAGCACAGAAACACAGATGGTCATATCTAAATGGACAGCAATTCACTGTTTGAAGTGCACCTGTGTCCCAGTCAGCCTTGTGTACCGAAACTCTTAGTTAATTATCCGAGACGGCATCATAACACGTTCAGACGAGGCTGCAGCCATCACAGAGTACAAACATGTACTACATAGGGCTGGGAAGCCACTGCAATACCATGTTTGGTGGTAGTATGAGCTGTTCCCCAATACTGCTGTGCAGAATGAAGTAAGGTACCCCACCGAGTTGTGAATTAGTCATCAATTCGATGCTTTTATAACTAGAGAGAGGGGAAGAGGGGAACATGAGTGAGTCTGGGAGT
>NC_137912.1:9064647-9087147 GCF_963457725.1 Sprattus sprattus
ACTGTCAGCCTTAAACGTCTGGGGATCCACAAGCCTGTGTGTGTGTGTGTGTGTGTGTGCGCGCGCGTGTGTGTGTGTGTGTGCGTGTGTGTGCGTGTGTGTGTGTGTGTGTGTGTGTGTGTGTGTTCCAGCCAAACTGTACTTTCTGTTCAGGCCTTTACTCTAGCTCTTGGTAAGCGGGGCTGAAAAGATTGTATTTGGCTTCAAATTGTGGAGCAATTATATCCAATAGTTCTTCTGCTTACCAAACACTCAGTCCCACCCAGGCATCCCTATTAGTTAGGTCGTTACAGTAGCCGCAGGCGGAGTGTTATCTTTTGAACTGCGCTCGAGAACAGAAAAATCTATTCCAGCGAGGTGAAGGTCTTCCTGAAGACTGAGGACTCACCCGTAGGCCTGAAACAGTGCCTGTGTGTCCTCCTGCAGGCATACAGACAGAACAATTAGCCCCTTCTGAGCCGGCCAATAGGCCCAATCTGAGCCTCAATCTGGCCATGTGATTCTGGCTCTGCCTGATTGGCCGGCTTTGAATGCAAGGGGGGCCTGCCAATTGGATGCTACCAAATAGCTGAAATAAAGAGATTACCGATACCCTGCGAGATGTCATTTCGCTGTGGTTTTGTTTCTAAATCACAAAACCCCATATTAACAGAGGAATCTCTCTGTCAGGGGGGAGATATCTGAAGCATTAGAGATTGATAATCATAATAATCACCCAGTCTTAGTGCTTCCAGTAGTTAGTCCATGGCTAAGACTGCCGTGGATGTGCCATGTGAAGAATGAGGCTCAGTGTGGTTCACCCTCAGGGTATAGTGCACCAGTTTATCCCCTCAAAATGTCAATATGAATTCATAAATCATGTGTTTCAACGTGTAAATCAACGTGTTTTCATTTCGGCCAAAAAGAGAACCTCCTGCATGAAAGCCCAAATAGACGCACTGCTCCAGGTTTTTATTAGTCCTCACTGTCAGTCTCCCTCCCTTCTCTCTCTCTCTTTATTTTTTTTGGCTAACCCCACACCCCCCACCACCCCACACTGCCCGCCACCCCGCCCCGTCTGGGCTACAGGAGTGCCTCATTACTCCCATCTCCCATCCCGCAGGGCGCTAACAAGCTCGGAGTGGCCCGCCGTGCGCACATGACACGGACAGCACCGCTCCGCTCCGAAGGTTTCCCAGCGGCCCAGGGAGGCCTGTAGGGGACCGGTGGGTGGGTGGGGGTTGGGGGGGTGAGGGGTTCCTGCATGAGTGTGTATGTGTGTGTGTGGGGCCGATACTTGCCAGTCGTGATCTCAAACCCCACACCAAGCATTTTTTAAAGAGCCTTGTTTGCCCAGCAGCAGTCGTTGCTGCTGTGTTTGAAACCGGCCGACAGTAGCAGCAGACTGGGTTGGTAAACACCTCAGCTGGGAACTGGAAGGACATCTTCAAACGTACGCACACTCACGGCCGTGACTCCCAGAGAGCAGGTGCCCATTAGGAGTTAGCAACAAAGCACTCTGCTGGGATGGATCCTTCAGCTGTTGTAAATGCCAATGTAAAGTGAAGAGAAGAACTTTTTTTTAGGACTTTGATTGTTGAAGAAAGGCTGCAGAGGAAAGACTGACTGACCCGACTTGTGTGGGTTATCTCCCTGATACCGCAGCTTTGCGGGGTTATTAAATTGTATGTTTCTCAGCTGGAGTTTTATTGATCCCTCCACCACTTTATTTTGGCCTTGGAGCCGTTAAAAATCTTTTTCTCTTGTTGTTTTTTTTTCTCTGCAGCGAGGCTGTGCCTTTTTGATATTCCCCCAGTGTTGTCCAAGACTCGTCCATGTCAAACATTTGTACAGCTCAGGTTCCTTTGGTCTCCTGGCAAAAAGAAAGGCTCTCATATTTGTGCCATTATTTCTTGTTTAAGCCATTCTGTAACACTATGACCTGTTTACACAGCTGTCTGTCAGACACAGGGTGCCTCTCTCCTCCTCCTCCTCAGTGTCTGTGAAAATGAACTTGTTCTGTTCATCCTTCACTACTTCTTCTTATTCTTCCCTTCTTCCTCTTTTTATGAATCTTTTTTGAAGTCTCTTTACTGAAATATATGCAGACCTCAGTCTCAAACAATGCTCTGGGCCTTTGGCGGCCCACTAATTTGATTCCCAGAGTGGGTTCTCGACTCTGCGGAGTACGGTGGAGGAGAGTTTGCTCCGAGTCCGCGTTGCCGGTAATTACTAAAGTAAAGCCGTCAGGAAATAAGTTCCACATGAATATTCCCACTTTGCTGTGAGCCAGAAGAGAGAAAAAGGAGTGAAAATAACTCCGAGAAGGGGAGGGAGGGAGATATGAAAGTGGGATGGAGAGACGTTTTTGTTCTTGCCTAAGGTTTCATTCTTAAGTGGTATAACAACAGCTACTGATGGAAGGGAAAGTTGTTGCCGCACTGTGAGTTGTAAATGTGTTTATTGGACTTCAAAGTCTTTTTGAAATATATTTTTTAGATTTTTTCATTCCTTTCTTTTCCTCCCCATTTAAGTTGAATGACTTAACAGACTCCGGCGTCTCCAGAGCATGGAAACCCGGAGACCTGCGGCTAATAGGTGCCTTTAAATGCCTCGCACGTATTTCAGCGACGCCTCCTTGAATAGCCAGTGATGGAGCATGTTGGGGGAGAATATGTGTAAACAGCCTGTTCTTTTCACATCTCCTGCTTGAGCCCAGTCCATTAGAGCTCTTTGTGGCTGGCCCGAGCCTCTGCCTCCAGCTTGTAAGGTGTGTGTGTGTGTGTGGTGTGTGGTGTGTGTGTGTGTGTGTGTGTGTGTGTGTGTGTGTGTGTGTGAGAGAGCGAGAGAGACGTTAATGCACTAACATTAACAGGGCGCACCAGCATGCTCTCTCATGTTCGCCTGAGTTGTACATCCAGATAGAAATAGTCAATTTAACAGCATAGTGAAGCAACAAGCAAGTGAAATCATGTTTCAGAAAAAGACTCGTCATGGTGCAGGAGAGAACAGTGTGGATTCTCACCCTCATCTAACATCATAACCTTCTTACCTTTGGGTGTGTGTGTGTGTGTGTGTGTGTGTGTGTGTGTGTGTGTGTGTGTGTGTGTGTGTGTGTGTGTGTGTGTGTGTGTAGCTCGACAGGCTCTGAAGAGGAGATGGGAGGTAACAGTCGTCAGCGCCAAGGTTACAGTCGCCATGGCAGTGCTGGAGTTCCTGGCAGCCTGGAAAAGAGACTTGAGGAACTGGAGAGGGTAGGCTTCCAACAAGAACATGATTTCATGGCCTGTTTATACTGAATACCTTTTATATCTATGTATTACAACACTGACTGTATTCAACTAATCTGATACGGTACACTGGAAACTGTCCATGATGTATGGTAATCATAATGTTATGTTATGTCATGTGATTGACATGTTTTATGCCCAGAGAATGCATTTAATGTACTGTGACATGTTAGTTTCATACTTGCCGTCATGCACGTTTGTACTCGTGCTTTCAGATGAAATCTCTAAACAGTATAGCAGGTTTGGAGTTTAATGTCATTTTATTCTTTGTATCTCAGAGAAAAATGGGCTAGTGTACTTGTTTAAAGGTCTGTCTGTCTTTCACCACCCCATAGTCACTGTTTTTAATGTGCGTGCCGTGACCTGCTTTATGAATTTTCCAAGAAAAGGGAAAGGGCAGCAAAATGCAGTCTTTGTCCCAATAGTATGGGAAGGCATACAGCGACGCACTGTATGTAAAAAAAACTAAATCCTTTTTGAATGTATAGTTAAGCCCAGGCAGAGCAGAGCCATATGATGGCAGATCAGCCGTACCCCTCAGGGGGAAGCTCACCCAGGGGTTACATGTGTAACGTGGCCCTTGAGTTATGTTTGGAAACGCTCCTGGCCCTGTGATTCATCATGTAAAGGCCACATGAAGGTCTGGTATTGTGCGAGCGGGCCCAGAGAAAGCGCTGCGTCCTTGGGTACCGAAAACAGGCCAGGCGGGCTGAGCGTGGAGGACCATCTGTGATGAGTTTCTTTAACCAGGAGAGCAGTGCTGTTTGAAAAGAGTCTAAAAGAGGGAGTTTTTTTGAACGAGGGTGGCAAAGGTGGCACAGGTGGCAATGGAGAAGTGTGCGTAGACGCTTTCTCATTTCCTTTCAAACGTTCTTTCGTTTCTCTGACTCCCTCTCTCTTTCGGGTCTCTCACTCTATCTCTTTTCTCACTCGCCTTCATCTTTTCACTCATCTGAAATCGGAAAATCTTCTCCTGAGCAGCAATAAATCCTCTGCTCAGCCAGAGATGACATTTACAGGGCAGACATTTTGCTCTCCACCTCTCTCATGAAGCACACAGAGCACCCTTTTTATTATCAAATGTCACATAGTCTTTTAAAGAAGATCCTACCCCACACACACACACACACACACACACACGCATACAAACGCATACACACACACACAGTACTGTACATACACAAATATATTCACACACACACACACACACACACACACACATACATACACTCACACACACACACACACAGATATACACACACACATACATACACAAATATACACACCCACATACATACACAAATACACACTCACACACACACACACACACAAACACATATATATATATATACAGTATATATACACACAGATACACACACACAGATAAAGAGAGAAATGCACCCAGTCTCTCATACATCCCATGCTCACTTTAGCAGTTATTTATTAACTCTCAATCATTGGGTTGATTGGTCTCTCATGGTGTATTGGCTTTAAACACATACTAAAGCTTCAAACCTCCATCTGCCTTTTCACAACCCACTGCTCTGCTCTCTCTGGGATATTTAACATGCTCAGAAGGGACTTCCAGCCCGACTCTGAATGGGTTTAACAAGAGCTGAGGTAACTGGAGATACGGCAGCAGCACGGAGGCCAGCCCCAGCTGTTGAGGCAGTAGTGTGCTCGGTGCACCTGCTGTCTGGCTAGCATGCCAGGAGCAGAAACATTAGCATCATTAGATGTTGTCTTTAGAGGAGCGAATGACGGAATGATGATGACCCCGAGGTGATGTTGGTGTATCCCGTTAAAAGTGTATCCAGTGGCAAATATGAAGCAGATTAAAATAAATAAGTAAATATGCTGACTATTATACCACTGAATTTGTTTGGTATAGTAATATTACATTTAGTATAGATTAATCAAGCTCCGCTGTGCTATTCCCCAAATATTCTGTTTCCATATTTTTGTCATTAGTATTTAGAACATGCATATTTTAAACACATTATGATAATAATGGTTGACTTGGATAGATGGATAAAGTATGTCCATCTGTGTGTTGTTTTCTTTGTGTGTGTGTGTGTGTGATTTGCCAAAGACTCGACGTGAAAGCTGCTCTGTTGTCCCTCTCCTCTGGGGCATGGGCTGGCTGGCTCATTCAGTGCTCATCAAGCTGTAAGCTCTCTAAATGAGTATCTGTGTCCTCATCGAGCGCCTCTGTGTGTGTGTGTGTGTGTGTGTGTGTGTGTGTGTGTGTGTGTGTGTGTGTGTGTGTGTGTGTGTGTGTGTGTGTGTGTGTGTGTGTGTGTGTGTGTGTGTGTGTGTGTGTGTGTGTCAGGAGCTGAGCGCCGAGAGGCAGGAGAACACTCGACTGCTGCAGGCCCACCAGGACCAGGACGAGCTCATCGGGAGGCTGAAGGAGGAGATAGACCTGCTGAACAGGGTGAGAGACCGGGTGCATTTCTCTCTTTATCTGTGTGTGTGTGTGTGTGTGTGTGTGTCTATTTGAAGGAGGAGATAGACCTACTGAACAGGGTGAGCTGCCGCCTGGATTCGTTCACTTCTGCACCCGACAGGATAACGTATTGATTAGTTCTAGGAAAGAATCCTGAATATTTATTATTAATAATAATAATAATAATAATAATGCATTCAATTTATAGCGCACTCTTCAGTACATAGTTAAAACAAACTATAATTAAAAAAATAATAATTAAAGCGTAAAAATAAGCATAATAACAGTGAAGAACACAAACTCAATAGATATAGCAGGCAGCTTCGTATAGATGCATTCTTCCTCGACACCTGTAATGCATACTGGAAGGGGTTGAAGGGTTCTCCATTGTGCAACAACCAAACTCCTTGAAAAACAAAAGACTGGCTCCCAAATGTGTTCCTTTAACACATTGTCCCAAGTTATCCAGGTTGAGTATTCAATGAATACACAATAGAGTGAGATGACTGGTTAACCTTGTGTGGGAAGCTCTGATGAAGCAGTTTTATACACAGATAAGCAGGTTATGAGTCAGACAAAATCGTCAGTCTTCATTGTAAGCCTGGGATTGTGACAGTTCAGCACAGGATCATTAATGCAATTTAACTTTTAATGTTGAGAGTGTGTTAACAGTTACAAATTCAATTAAAAGTAATATTTCAATATGGTATACCTGGGACAAGATCAAATATTTTTTTTCAATAAGACAACTTCCCTCACTTTCTGTTCACCTATACTCTATTACCTATTGTGTGTGCGTGTGTGTATGTGTGTGCTCGTGTGTGTGTGTGTGTGTGTGTGCTTGTGTGTGTGCTTGTGTGTGTGCTCATGTGTGTGTGTGTGCTTGTGTGTGTGTCCACGTGTCTGTGCCTGTCTGTGTGTCATCGCCTGTATTGAGTAGTCTCCCGCAGCTGTGTCCCATGAAGCCGGAAACTAAATAGAAACTATTGCCAAATAAGCACCTCGCTATCTCCCGGCAATCAGCCTGATATTGTGGAGCCGCTTCAAGGATAAGCAGGAGATTACAATTATCCCCCATTTGGAGTTACCCTTGCGCAGGTCTCCTCTAAAGCACTCTCCACTTCCCCGCGCACCTGCATCTGTCCCTCTCCGAGTTGGATCTGATTGGTATTTGATAAACACTTTAAATTCAAGGCATGCTGTAGCAAGGGAGGCTTTATGTATATGTGTGTGTGTGTGTGTGTGAGAGATGCATGTGCTTCCATGTCTGATACTATGTATCTTTTAGTGTTATTGTTAGAGGTGTGTGTATTTATGGTCGTATCTACGTTTGTGTGTGATTGTGGTTTTGTGTGCATATCTCAGGTGTGTGTGTGTGTGTGTGATTGTAGTTTTGTGTGCATATCTACCTCTGTGCGTGTGTGTATCTCACTCTCACTCTCCCAACTCATCTCTGACACCGCTGCCATAGTTGTCAGCTCTCAGACAGAAAGCCCCACATAGCACCCCTTCCACTGTATGTTAATCATCCAGTTACATTTACAGTCCTGCTCACCATTATTGGCACCCCTAGTGAATATGAGCAAACAGGCTATGAAAAAATATGTATTTGCTGTTTATCCTCTTGGTCTTTCACTCAAAATATTCACAAAAATCTTACCTTTTCCTTGAGGTAAAATAATTGAAAGATTGTTAATTTTTTTTTAGCCTTTTTGCTATTCACTAGGGGTGCCAATAATGGTGAACAGGACTGTATATGAGCACATATTCACTAGGGGTGCCAATAATGGTGAACAGGACTGTATATGAGCTCATATTCACTAGGGGTGCCAATAATGGTGAACAGGACTGTATATGAGCTCATATTCACTAGGGGTGCCAATAATGGTGAACAGGACTGTATATGAGCTCATATTCACTAGGGGTGCCAATAATGGTGAACAGGACTGTATATGAGCTCATATTCACTAGGGGTGCCAATAATGGTGAACAGGACTGTATATGAGCACAGGGAAGCCCCTTCCTCTGTGGTCAAGGAAACATTTCATGTTTAGCCCCTCTTTAATGTTTAGTGTATAGCATGCATAGTTTACTAACTTAAAGGAAGACCATATGTTCATGAACGTATGACTTATTCTGTTGCTATATCTCACCCTGACCACATACTAGGAGGAGAGGGTCTAACACATTCTGAAGGTTTAGCTTCTCGAGCAAAAAGGAGCAATCAGAACATTCATTTCTTTTAATTGCTTGATCCTGAGGGGCCGGTTACGCAAAATGGCTTCTAATCTCTTTCAGTTGGCACAAAATCATGCCCAGAGGACTCTTGAGGAAAACTTTTGAGGAATCGTGTTCTAGGAATGGCATTCTCCTTTTTGCAGTCTCCAGACTTCCTACCTCTGGGTCTTTTTGAGAGTAGTTTATTTTTCTGTATTTAATTCGTACACCTGAAGGATTTTTTCTAAATTCTCTGCAATGTTATTTCCTTCCCTCCTCCCTCTTACCTTTGGCCTAGAAGATTGTATTCACTTACTGCCTTTTTGAGTCTTAATAGAACATTGTCTCTTGGCACGAGCAATGAGGGAGAGTCCAAGAATGGCCCCGCTTCTGTTTTTCCTCGCTCGTTCTCTTGGCCCCCGAATTCGCCAAGACTGGGATGGGAGGCCACGGGGTCCGCCAGACCACAGAATCCTCGGGGATCCAGTAGCGCGGCACTCCCGAGTTGGCGAACAAACTTTCCCATCGTGTGATATCCGATGTCCCAATGCAGGGTCAACAGTTGGTGGCCTGTCTGGCATTCCAGCTAAGGGGAATCCCAATAGGAGGAATAGTTTACATGTCCAAGACGGGGGCAAAAGAATCCTCGGAACAAGGCTTTGCCGGGACTATTGTTCCCATCATAGTCCAAAGAAAATAGCCGACTTCAGGGCGACTGCCAAGAAACACGAACTGGCTAGCACTAGTCGGTAGGCGCAGTTTTGAGAGATGAGATTGTCCAGAAGGACTCGTCTGAGTTTGTTTTGGTCCAGCACATCTTTACTGAATGATGATTGATGAGCTTCTGAGATCAAAATGCGTCGGTGGAGCACAAAGAGTGCAGCATTGGTATTAAGGTCAACAATCGGAAGCAATCATAGTGGTTATATCACTAACACTTCCTTGGGAGGTTTTCACTGTCTATTGTTGGATTGTGGAGGATAACCGTGGTTTCACATCTGTCCAGAGACATTGCAAAATTGTCTGGAAGTCTTTGCTTTGGACCAAACTCTTCAGAGGAGGTCAGAGAGTCATTTTGGGATTTCATCAAGAGGAAATAAGTATGTACCCGTGTATTGTTTTTTTTTTTAATCACTTGTAGAGCTTGCAGGCCAGCACGCAGTGCATTGTGGGTTATGATGGTCCTCGCTTTTTTTTTGTTTTTGATCAAGCTGAAAAAAAAGGAAATTAAATTGAATGAACAATGAAGTGTACAAAACAAGTTTTTTTTAAATCAAGCAAGAAAATCAGGTTATTTGAGGCCAATTAGATGAACGGATCAGATAAACTTTGGGATACAACACCCATTTTCTGCTCCAAAAGAGTAACAAGTTCTTTGTTTCCTGGAGGTCCAACAACAAAGGTTTTTTTTGTCTAGCTCAGTAGATCAAGCAGCCATTAGCTGTTAAATGAACAGTGTGAACTGCGCTGCGGGGGCCAATGGCAGACATTAATATCTCGTCACGACCCCCCCCCCCCCCCCCTATTGGCTGCAACCCCCTCAACCTCCACTGTTTGACTTCCAGGCCGTCTCTCCCTTTTCAGTTCCCCCCGACCAGCGCTGCGTGGCTGATTTAGATGACGGCCTGTCGTGTCCATTAGTGATGGAGCCACACGAAAATGAGAATTGTCATTTCAGTCCGAGTCCTTGATGAGTTGGAGGGGAAGGGGGGTGGGGTGACGGAGGGAGGGAGAGGAGAGGAGAGGTGGCAGTGGGTCTCCTCATTTGTGGCTAATTAAAACTGTTGATGTTTAATTTGTTATTATTACGGCAGTTCCACTGAAGAGGGAGACCCAGTTTGGAGGGCGTTATCTTTCTCAGCAGATAACTCACCTGAAGAAAATGACCAAAATGCAGAGACCACTAATGACTCACAGTGGGTCTTCAGTGGCCTGTAACAAATTCCTAATCAACTGCATCAATTAAAACCCAGTATGTCATTTATGGCATCTGGGATCACACAGCGGAGGTGTGTGTGTGTCATCCCAGATACCATGAATGACATACTGGGTTTTAATTGATGCAGTTGATTAGGAATTTCTTGAGTCTTGCCATGTCACCCCTAGTGCTTAGTCTTCTCTTTCAAATTACTTTCCTGGTTACTCAAACAAGCAAAGGAACAATTTTTTTGTATTATATAATTTTGTATTATTATTTCTTTCTTTTATTTCCATATCTCTCTGTCATGCCATGTCAAGGGGCAATGGATGAAAACTAGCTAACCAAGCTAATTCCGGTGCATTTACATTATCTGGGAAATGTTTATCAATGTACACTGTCCCTTTTCAAATAAACGCATAAACAAAAAACAAACAATCAACTCCTACATAATCTTCAGCATTTGGCTAAAAGTCAGATTAGGGACCAGCACTCAATTCAGTATGAAACATAGTGTTGGTTTGGGTTTTATCCTCAGTTTAGTGATGGTGACTAGGGTTTGAGTGAAAAGATGTACTGTCCTGGATTGACAGCCATACAAAGCATTTCTATACATTCAGAGCTAAGCATTTCCCCTAATATCCCAGGTGCTTATAAAGTAGTACGCAGACCTCCCCTCTGGAAATTGAACCGCAATAGAATTAATTTATGAAATGATGGTCAAATGATGCAACATTTTCGCACCACCTCAGGAAGGTGTTTGTACAGGTTGAGGTAGTAACTGACAACAACTGATAACAATGTAAACTTCTACAAGAAGTGCATTGCACCCTTAACCATTATTGATTGATACATTTGTGGGATACAAATGTATGAACTTAAGTTCTTTTTACCTAAGGAAATGTATTCTAAAGTGCAAGTAGCATTCCTAAACCTGAGATCATTCTGTCTTGTGCTTGTGTTCCGAGCAGGATCTGGATGACATTGAGGATGAGAATGAGCAGTTGAAGCAGGAGAACAAGACTCTTCTGAAGGTCGTGGGCCAACTGACCAGGTAGAATCACAGCGCAGCCAGACGACAGGAAGAAAAAGAAGAGAGAAAAGCAGAAGAAATCATAGCCCACGCCCTTAACACCTGGATCAACCGCTTGGGGCAGTGGCGGGGAGACAAAGCCTGTGTGTGTGTAGATGTTGGTGGATGGGTGGGTGGCTTTGGCAGGGGCAGAAGTGGGGCATCCTGTTTAATTGTCTTTGTTGTTTATTTTGTGTTTGTTTGTTTGTCTTTGACCCTTAGTGTCACATGAGGATCGTTGTTCCACACACCTGATGCGACTGCCTGACACGAGCAGCACTTGTAGAGCTCGCAGGACGGCACGCAGTGCATTGTGGGTTATAATGGTCCTCTTGCAAAATCAGATGGGGCAACTAAAGTAGGGGCTACACTATTTAATGTAAATGTTTTGTATATAGGCTTTTTGTTTTGTTTTTGATAAAGCTGAAAAAAAAGGAAATTAAATTGAATGTACAATGAAGTGCACCACCAAGCGCTAGCTCCGAGGGAGAGCCATGTGCCCAGCGTTGAATCACCAGGGGTAACATGCAGCAGGCATTGAAGGCTGCCTGTAGCATTGTTATCCCACAATTAAGACATGTTCGAAGCCCTTCATTGATGGCATTAGCCCCCCAAAAAACACACACAAAACAACAAGGTCCGCAGAGATGATCCTGTGCCATTAAGACCAAATACAAGGCGAAATCACTGCTTCCATCAACCGAAGTGGGAATAATGTCCTGCAACTTTTGTCTGTATGCTCTCGAAAAACACATCGGGGCCATCTCCCTGGGTAAAGCGAGGGGCTGATTCTTCTGCTGAATTTGTTTCAAATCCTGCTTTCTCTTTATTTCAATTGGCATTAACTGCAAAAAATTAAAAACACATTATCATTAAAGTCTTGAAGACTTTAGAAGTGTATTAGCTCAGAAAAATAGGAAGTACTCCAAGTATCTCCCACAATCATGCAAGCATTGAAGAAGCCACTTCGGTGGCTACAGATTATATATATTGTGTCATAGAGATATTATTAATGTTGTATTTCGTGGCGTTTACAAAAAAAAAACCTTCTTAAGCCTACTTAAATATCAATAGAGGAAGCCTGTTCGTGTCGCAAGGTGAGCAAAAATATATAGAATAGGATACTGCAGTGCATTTGTTTTGTATATTTACTCTATAGCCAAATCAGCAAAAAAGGAAGGACCATGCTTAGGTTAATACCATGCCTTGTCAAGAGCATCTCATTCAGCAGCGAAGTGTCTGCAAATAGCAATGTGGGCACGGCACGGCACAGCACAGCACAGCACAGCACAGCACAGCGGGCCTGCGACTCTCACAGGCTGCAATTTAGATGGTTTGGGCTTCTTTGCCAGAACTTGTCAAACACAGCACATCTCCAGTTCAAAGTACTCGCAGTGTCGAGAAGTAGGAGGGGGAGGTGAGGGGTGCTGATGAAGAGAGAACGAGCAGAGGAACATGGAAGAAGGGGTCGTTTTTTGTTTTGGGTTGGGGGGCCTAGGAAACAGAGGCAGAGGTCCGCTCCACTCCTCTCTCTTTCATTCCCTTGATGTTGTGGATGTACAGAAGATGAAGTCATTTAATAAAAGTTTGATTCTCTCCCTTCTCGTGGCCTCGTTTGTGTTCATTAAGGCTAAGTTGATGAGATGTTGCCGTGGCGATGAGTTGGTAATGTAACGTGACGGGCGGCACTGGGGCCTCGCCAGCAAGTGCACAACAATCTGTGCACTCACACTAGGTGTATGAGTGTGTGTGTTTGTGTGTGTGTGTGTGACACTTCTGATGAAGTGTGGGTGAGCAAATGCGGTTGTCAGTAACCATTTTGAGGGCGGGTGTGTGATGTGTGTGTGTGTGTGTGTGTGTGTGTGCCTGTGCATCCGCAGGCCCCCTTCCCATCACCCTGCACCTACCTGTCAGCCTCATCACCATGAGTCCCTTCACAAGGGCCTTTGTAGTACCTGCGACAAGGCGCCTCCATCACATCGTGACTAGTTGAGTCGGCAGTGCCGTTATTAGCATTCCCTTTCCCCGAGTCCGAGGAGCACGCAGCAGGTCTTCCCCAGTCCCTCTCTCCCCTCTAATGCTCAGGTAATTGCTTCATCCTCTCCCACGAAATCCAGGACAATCAGTCCTCACCAATTTGGCCTTTAGTATTTGCATTTTTATTGAACGGCTTGGACTTTTGATCTATTTCCTCCCCAAACGTATAGCATTCCAGTTAACCCCTTCACGTTTGTTTGTTTCATGTCTGTCTGATTCTCCCCTGACTTTCCATCACTATTTTCTTTCAGTTTTTTTTGCCAGCTATAGGGAGAACAGAGTTGTGTGGCTGCACTCTGTGCATGTCTATGCATATATGATGGGGGCAAGATGAAGTCTGGGTGTGATATCACGTCCAACCATGCCTGGAATGTCCCCCTCATCCGCTTGAGACAGTGTCAACACACTCCCACACACCGGATACACATAAACAGCCCTCTTTCCTTAAAGGACCATATCTGGTGTTACAGATTAACAGGGGGGGACCATTTTAACTAGGGGTAAGAGACCACAACAACACAGTTTTACGTGGTTTTACCTTATTCCGATCAGCTGTGGCGACTGATTCGCCAAACAGGGAAGGCATTACGCAAACCAAGCACGTGTGTGGATGCTTATTAAATAATTTCTTGCAGTTTCATGTTCCTCAGACTATTAACACATTCTACATTCACAGCGTACCTGCAATGCCGGTTCGTTTAATAGGGTGAAGAGGCCAGGCTCCAAGTAGGCTAACCTTCATTTAACGTCCCACTCTCCTAGGTTAACATGGGCATGTATGGGAAACTTCCTTGTGTAGGCCTAGATTGAATTTGCAAGACATACTGAAGATTGTGTTCTGTCTTTTTAATTATCATGGGCACAAAGGAAGATCACATTGTTAAGAAGTGCGTATCATTTCTTTGTAACACAACACATAATAACCTAATGAACTTGTATGCAACAGTTTCACATTTGTCAAATCAGTGGTATAAGCGACACCTTTGAGTTTGACAGTTTGGTTCCAAATCTTCAGGATGTAGGAGGTTATCCAGAGGCCTACCAAATCTCTCAACCGATGGTAATGTTTTAAGCATCAGCCATTCATAATTTGAAAAACCTCATTAAAGTTGAGGAACATAATTAAAGTTTAAGACTAGCTATACTTCCGTATGAGTGTTGGTGACTGCGATAGTAGTGCATGTAGGCCTACTGATTGTGAGGGCCTCACTTGGGAAGGAATGACATTTCTTCGTCATTGCTCTCAAACAGACCTTAAAGATTCACTTTCAGATGGGGCGCCTGGCAGGAAATTGATACGGACGTAATAGTCTGAAATGGCCAGAGCATGTCCAGCCGAATGCATTTGATTCTGTGCAGCTGATAAAAAAACAAAACTCTTATCTTGCTCTAAAGAGAAGCCCATATGTCATTATCTAGGGTTTCATGAGGCTCGGTCCCAGGCTTCAATCTACTTTATCTCTTCTCATCTCACTGGGCCAGAAGCAGCCCGAAAATACTCAAGATGGAGGACACAGGGAAAAAATATATAAATTATACCATCGTTATATATATATATATATATTTTCCTCTCTTGCAGCTTTGAGAATGAATCACTTTGAAGGCCAGAGCACCATGGCAGTAGGTTGAGAATGTACCATCTCACATTTACTATAGAGGCCATTTGAAGATGGACTAGTTTTTCCCTTCGAGGTCATACATGACCTTGAGCGGGAAATGGTCTGTAACAATTTCATACATGGCAGGCAATTGGGCTTTAACCTTGGTGTGCACCTGTTATTATTATGTTACATTAGGTTTTCACAGAGAATTACATGAAAATATAATGCTTTGTGGCAGCCATATTGTGTAGCTGCCGGCTTAGTGTACTGTGGCTGTGTAGCACGGTATGCCTTCGCTATTGTGCAGCTCTTTGCCTTCATGGCTTTGCGAAGGCGGTGACTGCAAAAACACTCTCTGTTTCCCTCCCTAGGCTTTCCACAAAGGTCAGACTTCCACAAATGCCAATGTCATTTATCAGCGTTAACCCCACCAGGGCATCCCCTCCTGTCACAGCTACACAGCCATCTTGCCCACAAACCTCTGTGCTCTCTGCGGTCGGCCTAAAAATAGAACAGGCCACTTCCCTGCCTATCGGTTTTCCCTCCACATGCTTGCCCTTTGTCACATTGATAGTTACTTGAAGGAGCCCTGCCGAGGTATCAGGTGGTGCTGAGATGAAGGTGCTTTGTCCCTGAAAGTATGCCCCCTAGTGGGACTCAGCAGCACTGTCAGAACATATCAGTATCGTTAATCATCTGTAGTTCCCAAGATGGCTTCAGATCTGGCTCAGCAGAAGTGGGCACTTTTGATACAGGCATTGGGAGGTATGAGAGGGCAGCAAAAAAAAGTATAGATTCTGGCTCAAGATCTCACCAGATACCGTCTATACCTTCGAGGGATATGATATTAATATGAATACATCAATATGATATTTTTTTTCTGTAATTTATTGTAATTCAGCTCAGAGGCTCCACCTCATGCTCCTCATCACTGCCTTTTCTGTTTACTTAGCAATGTTCTTTATGTCAGGAACAGCATATCAATATACTACAGTACTGTATATATTACACTACATGCACTGTGACCTCTTCATATGAGATATAACCCTCTGAGGTTTAATGGTACACAAATGTCATATTCAAAACCCTTCCCACCTGGGTTAAAACCTCTGCCTAAACTAAGAGAACTGATGAAAGACAGATAAGGTGCCTTGTCTTCCCAAGAAGTAATTTGCTCTAAGAAAACACTGAAATGGTTTTCTGTATCAACAGGAAATAAAACATTTTTATTGAACATTTGTGTATATGAAGTTATATAACAACAGTCAGAAAACTCCACAGAGTGAATCACTACACAAAGTGAAACGAAATTGTAAAACACCTCGCCAAAAATGAAGGTATACACAGCAATATAACTGTCAGCTCACAGTCGTCGCGAGCGATATGGCAGGAAAAAACACTCCAAACAGATCTACAAGATTACAGAGAAACTTTCCACGCACAGAAATTACTCAAGCAGGCAGTTGATATACACAAAGGCAACTAGGATCTTTCTACAGCATCAAGATTCTATTCTTTACACAGCTCTTCCCGCGTAGCGTCCGACTCCGGCGCGGATCTGACTTTGATCTGGTCTGCATGCAGCAAACCTGCGTCAGATCTGTTCTGTAGTCAGTCGCTAATCGGGGGTTGTCTTCAAAAGTTAAGTGTGGCTTTTTGTTTGTGTTGCTGTGGCAAGTCATCAGCGAGAATTCAGTGTCGTAAGTCGCACAGCAAGTACTCAGGGGTCTGCGGAGAGGGATGTCGTCACGTACTGTAGCGTGCATGCTTTGGTTGGCAACAGCTAGGGTAGCATTGTTAGTGCAGCGCAGGCCATGGCTTTTGTGTGGTACTACACCCTTGCAGTCTAAAATGCCACCTGCAATGCTGCCTTTCCTTACCTATCCTGGGTGCGTTGGATTCTCATTCTCTCGAAATAGTTTAAGCTTTCGCGTATTTTTATTCAGTGGAGTTGCTCTCTCTGTTTCTGAATACAATAATTGAATATATATAATTCTAAATAATTGTCCCCTCTTAAGGAAAGCACATCCTAAATTCAGGTTCTGATCTTTATCAACCAAAAACATTTTTTAGAGAAGATTTGCCCTAATATGAGAGGCATTTGAACTTAGGAATGCCAGTGAAAGTGAAATTCAGTGTATCTTAATGCCTGGAATGTCTATGGGGTCAGCTATCAACCAATGGTAAACAGCAGGATTGTAAATATAAACAAAAAACATGAATCAATATTTATTGCAACAATAAATAAAATCTTCAATTCAACTTGGTCCCACAACAAAAGTAAAATCTAAACACAGTTCAAAGTGTACATTCTGAGTTTAAGAAATTAACTATAAATTAAATAGAAAATATTCTCAATGGGGCACCAAAATAACAATAACCAGACAGTACCAATATGAACCATAACAATACCAACAATAATTAAATAGTATACTCAGACATATCGATACTAAATAAGATGGGATTCATAATAGCGAGGTTAATACATTTTTGAATGAATAACTTATATTTGGAGAAATATAAAAAAAATATATGTACACATGAATGTTTAATCGGATTTGGATGGATGAGGGGGGGGGGTTGTCTTTTGTCATTTTTTTCTGATATTGGCATGTTTCATTGTCCTTCCAAGTCATCCACCATTGGATCTTTATGCACAAAATAAAAAAATAAAAAGTAACAACCAGGGGTTAGGGAGGGAACCCGAACAGAAGATCCAACCTACACAGAATCTACATGTGCTGTCCTAACCAATTCACTGGCAAGGATTACCTCAATACAACAAGCTTTTTTTTGTTGCTTTTTTTGCCTTTATTTTTTATCTATTTACCTCAGGCGACACCACCCATGTTAACACTATGGGATGAACAAACAAGTATTGCACAGTGCTCAACAAAATGGTATGTGAGTCTACCTTGTCACGCAAAGAAAACGCTCCT
This sequence comes from Sprattus sprattus, assembly GCF_963457725.1. Taxonomy (NCBI): domain Eukaryota; kingdom Metazoa; phylum Chordata; class Actinopteri; order Clupeiformes; family Clupeidae; genus Sprattus; species Sprattus sprattus. The sequence goes on from NC_137912.1 coordinate 9,082,150, forward strand.
ATTTTCCCTCTGCACGCACAGCTCCGTCAAATTACCCGATTGGTCCACAGTTAGAAGAAACTGACGATGCTGCTCTGCATACTCTCTCTCGGCATGTAGAAGGGCGCGAATGGCAGTTACATCACTACAGAACGAACTGTGCTACCTACTGATTAAGTCTACATTTCTACGCACACACGGCAGTCACAGTGATACACCAAGCAGTCCTCGGAGAACATTATGGAATGACAAATAGCTTTTTTTCTCTTTTAGTAATAGTGCTATCAACTACACAATAACATTGAAAACATTTAGAAACTCCTCCTGAAGCTATCATCATCTAGTATATGCAAGAGGTTCCTCCAAGATAAGAGACATGGTTTTGATGGATTAACTTCTTATGTTTTTTTCCCCCTTTCATGTCCTCCTCCTGTTAGACCGGTTGTGAGGGACATATGGACTAACGTTATCTATACAGACCATTAACTTTTACGGTTACTGAGTCAAATTCTCATATGTTGTTATGTATTCAGCCAACACTATGAAACTGTCCAGCAAGCAGCAGGGAGGCCGCTGCTGCCGGTTCCTCTGTGCATCAGTGATAAAATAAGAGAGTGCAAGTGGAGTCCTAGGCTGCGAAAAGCTCCAGCTCCTTTTGCGATCCCGTGTCCCGAAAGAAACAAAGAAACAACATTGTCACAATCTGAATGGTGTTCGGTAACAGGCAAATGCCGTTTTGAAAGACATACAGTGCAAAAACAGTAGCCACAAGAGAAATAAGATTGGCAGTAAATCATGGCTAATGCTATTGTCACTGTGAGAAGGCAACAGAAAGCAAAGACTGCTATTTAGGGCACGGTTGCGGCCAAAAGACATTGTTCCCAATGAACCAAAGCTACGACCACTATTGAAGTGGAGTGTGCATGAAGAGAGGGTTCATGTACATTTTGTTGCCTCCCTGAAAAAAATGGCAGTGTTGAGAAACTTGCTTCCCTTTCCGTCAGCGCAGTGTGCAAACTGACCCACCAATTCCTACCGTTGTTAAAATTCAATTTTAACGATGTTTAAACATGCATTACTGTTTAAACACTCGCTCTCTACCCTTGATTTTCTTTTAATTTGAAGGCAAGGGGGTCTTCCATCAAGACACCCCCTGGTGTTTATAGTCCTCCCCCTATCCCAGCTGTTAGCAAAGATTGTAAAAAAAATCATGCAGTTACCAAAAATATTCCAACGTTGACTAAAAAATATCTGTTTTTGAAGCTAGAGTCAAAATCCCTTGCTCTGTAACAGGAGACCAAACTCCATAATCCTGAACGTAATGTTTCTGACGACTAGGCTCGTAAAACTAAGCAGTTAACAAAAAAAACACCATTAATCAAGCTTGAAGGACACGATGGCTACAGCTTGTGACTACTAAGATGCGATCGGTCTCCAGAGGGATTGTCTGTGGGATAGACATTTGGGTTTGAAACAGACCAGTCTGAATTCAGGGGATATTCGAAGGAACGAGGGCCTTAAACGAGGTCTTTAAACGAGGGCCTATTTGACTTTAATGTCACAACTGTCTGCATCACCGCGCGGAGTCCTGACCAAATGAGAAACCGTGGCAAAACAAAGGCTAGTCGGTACGCATCTACTTAGAAATTCAGCAAAACGCATAGGTCCTCATGTGGACAAACAAGTACAAAAAGTTATAAGAAATCATGTGCTTGTATAATTTCCAGCAGCATTTATGTTTGTATCCCCCCACTGAACCATATTAGTTAATGGCCTACTTTTAATGAAATCTTATATTGTATAGGTTTATTTGTTTCATTTTTTTTTGTGTTAGTTCATCAAATGAACCCAACGTCTGAGACCATCCTTTACATTGCGAGTATACCCTACTTCCATTAGCATCTTGCAGGTTGGAATTTTATACATCTTATTTTTCTGGAATGCAATAAGGTAGAATTTTTAAATCCTGTAATATATATCGTCTCCTATATCTGCATTTACATAATTTAAAATAGAACATCTTATTAAAAACATCAAGATATACACAGATTAGGAAACGGGTAACAACATACAAACACATAAACTAAAAATCATTTTTGTCTGCATACTGATATATACAACTGTGGTACAATAAATTCTTTCAATCATGCGCTATCTATACAGATCATATTGCTTAAAAGAAGGGGGCATTTGGTTTGGGGGAGGGGGGTGGGGGGGTAAGATTATGGCAACTGACCAACATAGATGCCAGTGGAGGGTGTGTAATTAATTTCGGGGGGAACCTGACAGAGAAACACAAACCCCAGAGGGGAGTATGGGGGGTGGGGTGGTGGAACGAACTATCAACAATTATAAAAGAAGGTGATATTTTTTTGTTAACTTTCCGTAAGACATTAATGAACGAAGGATGACATAGAATGGACCCTTATATCACTGAGGTATTTACACACACTGACTATTGAGCACTACTCATGGCCGTGCCCCCCCTTACACACACCACTGGGTTCTATTTCTTGGTGGAAAGCTGAGCATCCACTTCCTCCTCTGGCTTTAGCACGTGCCATTGGGCGATGGGTCTTCGTGGATTGGCCAGCATATCCGACCAATGGCGAAGCTCCGTGCCCGAGCTGTTAAGGCCCACAAAGACCTTGCCGATGGCGTCGTTCTTACCGATCTTGTCATAGTCCAGAACGGTTATCACGACTTGAACTTTCTGTTGGGAGGGAGGCACAGAGGATTAGGGGAAGTGCATTACCGTTGGTGTCTATTCTAAATTTAGTATTAAGTATTAATCAATGTTCTTTCGTCACAATCGGATTTGAACCATGCTAGCAGTTCTGTTATTTCTCATAACCGCACTATTCCAAGAACTATTTCATTCTGCAGACTTAACAAACTCACTACTAACAGTATTTCTTGTGAGAGCTGTTTTTGCTGGAAGATATACGTATACTGTATATATATTAAACTAGTTTGGGCTTTCTTAAATAACGTCATGACCAGATTATAGCTGTAATGTTATTTGTAAAGACACACTCCATCTCGTTTTCTGTTGCTTAGAACTTTATTTCAAATATGGGCTGGTTTTAGCATTCTCCACAGCTAAATGACTTACTTCAAGTGCTACATTCAACAACTGCTCATTTGAGCTAAACCATATGACACCCAAAGCCTTTCTAAAACACTTTTCTCTTGGATTCACAAACTATTGGTGAAATGAAACAGTGGGTCAGTGGGTCAGTGGGTCGGTGTGTTGTAGATTCACAGTCTTAGAGACTAAGTGCACTAGAAGCAGCAAGGCTGCATGCACCTCACGGAACACAGTCTTTTAGCAGGTCAGTGCTCTTTTTGGCAGTTTTTTACCTCGCTGTGAAAGTCCATTAGTTTTATTTTCTTTTATCCGGCATATGCCACAGAACACACAAAAAAACACAATCTCTCAAATGTCACTTTTCTTAAGTGCTTTCATCTTTAAAGAAGTATGAGGACTTTGAAGGTAGTAGCATGCTTTCTCCACACTCGTGACTAACACCCCCCCCCCCCCACTTTGGGAGGACAGTCGGAGAGACCCGCAGCAGTACATCACCGTGACAACACCTTGCCCCAGCCCTGCCACTGCAAATGCCACTGCAATTATCGTCCTAATAACAGAAATATGACTACCAAATTCTTCTCGGAAACAACTAAAGTGGTGGTCTAATAGTGAGTAATGAGTGCGAGTAGACTGCTGTTTACCTGGGGTGAATGTCACAAAAATGAGTAGGCAACAGATGGAACTCTCCGAGGTCATTTTCTCCACAACCTCTTCACAACGTGCAGCTGAGGACTATCAATTAGCCGCCAAAGAACTCTCGTTATATTTAAATAAAGTGCCAGCATGGACCTATAGTCCTTTCTGCACGCACCTAATCTAGCATGACGTGAAATATAGGGTTGCCAGATTGGACTGATGGTGGGGGCTAATGAGGGTGAATTGGGCTGCTGGTGGGAGATGTTGGAATGTAGTGGGATGGGGGTTGCCATGCAGTGGTGAAAACCTATGATGTTCAATTTGAAGAGTTAGTGGCCTCACTGAAGCCATCTCGCCCACCTGAGCATGATTGCAAGCAGCGTTGTAGAAGTACATGAAAATGCATGTGGGTCAGTGTTGCTGATTCCAAGTCATCTCTATGTGTTTGTGTGTGTGTGTGTGTGTGTGTGTGTGTGTGTGTGTGTGTGTGTGTGTGTTTGTGTGTGTGTGCACAGGTTAGCCCAGGTGGAGCCAGGTGAGGGAGAAAGCTGAGATGAGGTGAGATGAGGTGCGCACAGGTAACGCTCTGTTAGCCGCGACAAAGTCAGGGTTGGAGGCGCACCAAATTGCCGGCGAGTCTCGAGGAATCAAGCTTAAGCTTCCTCAGCTGTAAAGTGCTACATCGATGCGAGGCAATTACGTCTATACGCAGTTGATCGACTCCTTTCAGAACGGGTCAGGATTTTAGCATCCATTTTATTACTCTCCGAATGTTGAGGTTCCGCAGCAACTTCTGAAAGGAACGCCATCTCATTCCTATTGTAAATCTGTGTCAGAGCTGAGTTGAATAGGTGCCCTTTATAGGTCGTGTCAAATTTGCGGAGCAATCCATAAAGGAAAGATCTGTTATCTCACAAATTCATAAAAGCAAGCTGATCGGTGCAAATTAATAGTGTTGCTCTATTTTCCCTTATGTAACATTTGTTTCCTTTTGTAACGAGATACAATGACAAGGCATCCCAGCATACCCACCATTTCAGTCCTCGATCCGCATGTTTATTAACTGATTTGACTGTGAATATACCTCTGAGCTAGGACATGAACACAGAGCTTGAGGGGAATGACCACAGTGGTCCTAGAGTGACATTAGCTGTATGAATAACATAGTTTAGGGAGTCTAATCTCCACATTTAAATCACTTAATGTATCCACTTTATTCCTATGAAACCAATGGGAGTTGCCATGACACTTTGCTACTTCTTTTTGTCGGTTTTATATTTTTGGACACT
>NC_137912.1:9092147-9132147 GCF_963457725.1 Sprattus sprattus
ACTGATCAGCACAGTGTGAAAAATATTAATGAACTTGCAATATCTCGAAAGATAAATTTGCACCGCGAAGAATGGCTGATAAAGCTCCTACTGAGCGCTGATGAACATGCTAATGAATCAAATTACCCAAACGCAACTCAGCGGAAAGGCACTTTGTCTCTCTTCAAAGTGCAGATAAGTCCTGAAAAGCAGAGAACAAAATAAAAAAAAAGACTCAAAAAGCGAGAAGTGAGTCTACTCTAGGAGGAACTAGCGGCTTTCCACGACACATTGTAGAAGTCAATTAAACAGAGGAAGTCGGATTGGACGTGTACCCTGAAAGAAAGTGGGCGTTCAATGCGAAACAGCGACCTGCGACGGGAGACATTGACCGCGTCTGAAAGAACAGAAGGGGGTGTTCTTGTTCCGGATTCCTCCCTGGGTGAAATATGTTTATCGGTCCGGCAAGAGCCAATGCTGCCCACCTCACCCTGCCAGCGCCTGCTTTTGTTTGGTGTAATTTCATGCCCTGCCTCTGTTGTTGCTGACTGCCACGACAATGGCACACGGCAGTGCTAATCGGTGGCCATTGCTAGCTCTCGCTGACACACCGCTGGGTGATTGATAGGTATTGTTGTATTTTTGACACCGCCCCGTAGTAGGAGGTTACACTGAAGTCCCACACTCTAATTGGCTTCTGGTAGAAAGTCCTTCTCTGTTTGAAAGAGGGCTCCTATCTTTTCTTCAGCCTATATGGTACCACATTTTAAAACTAAGGCTATTGAAATGTTAAACTCTTTAGTAACATTTAAATGTGATCTAAAAAATGAATTTATGTAACATTGGTGTATTTATAATGTACCCTTGCTGAGGGATTATTAATCATCAGGTCATTGTATTACATTAACACTATTATATCCAGTATGCAATAAGATGAAGTATGGTTAGGAGCCCTCAATAACAGCGTTGGTATGTTATAATCATGTCATTGATGATGCCATACTGTTATATTCATTATGACGTGTAATATGCAATAATATAACAGTGTGATATAAGCAATAATATAAAAGTGTCATCATTATAAGTAATAGTTATGCTGTTACATTGTTAGAGGCCATAATAGCCGATGTGACATGCTTACAAGCAGTCATCGCATCAAAGATTCTGAGAGATCTCATGATAATTTTGATAATGGTAACATGATCATGTAATATCAGTGTAAACTTGTGATAGTGTATGGCATCTGCAGTAATATGTTAGTGACATGGTTGAGTCTTTTGTCATGACTTCTAACGGAGGGTTTAAGTTGAGTGTTACTAAAGGCTTCCCATTTTTACCAGGGCTCAGCGAACGCACACATACACACACACACACACACACACACACACACACACACACACACACACACACACACACACCTACACACACACACTTGTTGCTCATGACTGGTAACCTATGAGTATTACATGCGTACACCAGCTGTACCTTACAGAGGCAGAGGTACTCATATCTCAAACTCAGGAAATTGATTACAGTTTATTAAAGGTCAGCTGTGACACGATTCAAAGGCCATCTGCCCTGTGGCAAACTTCATGAGTGCCTGGATCTTCTACAGCTCTCTGAGTGGCCAGTCTAACACACTTCAGGGCAAAATATGAAACCGACAACTAACTTTTTATTCTTTTCTCAGATGTGAGGGTCTTCATAGGGCTGGATCATCTAGTTGACACATCACTTCTGAGAGGCTTGGTTTTTCTAGCGCTCCCTGGTGGCTCCTTGAGTATATTACTCAAATTAGTCTTTTGATGATCTATTTAATTAGTTATTCTAACTCCTAAAAGAATACACCCTGAGATATCAATACTGTGTAAAATGTTGCCAGTTGCCATCAATCTGGATGCAAAATAGTGGTTTAATATAATCCACACCACTGATTCATCACTGAAACAGCTGAGAATTAGTGTTTTGTTAATAAAAGTTCAGGGGTGACACAAAATTAGGCATTCCTTCCTACCAGCCATGTACATCTTCTTGACATTAGGACCAGAGAGACATTTCTCAGACTTACTAACTAATTACATAGCTTTTAATGGAAATAGCCATCTCTTATGTGCCAATGACTAATTAGTCTCGATAAACAGGACCTCCGGCAGAGAAAAGGACAAATTACAGGCCATCAATTACATGTTCACCCCTTCACACCCCCCACCAACCCCCCCCCACCTCTCTCTATTCAAATTCCAGCTGAGTCACGACGGCCAATGTGGTTAATTGTGGTTAATTATCGGCATTATTCATGCAGCCTATTATGCCTCTCATAAGATGGTAATACCAGAGAGGATACAGAAGAGGGACCCTCTCAGGCGAAAATACTTTTTCGAGCCTCGCACCAAACTTTTGTCTGAGCGCAGCAGTGAGTCGTTGGAGTGACAGGGCAGATGTGTGGTGCAATCTCTGAGGCACGTGTTCAGCCATGGGAGTCTCGCTGAACGTCAGCGCAAACACACACCTCTAATACACACACACACACACACACACACACACACACACACACACGTCAGCGCCATGTGTTTGGTCCCGCGGAAGAGGAGAACAGGCACTGTGTGATCAAAAAGCAACTCAAAACTCAACGTGGATCCGTTCTCTAAGCAAAAACAAAGCTGCGACATGTGAGACATGTGTTGCTATGTGTTACTGGTCTATCGGTTTAAGGGGGGATTTTGATTACTAATGATGGGTAGCTAAATGTTAATTGTATGTGGAAATACACACTATCAACATCAGAATTTTCTGAATATTTTGATGTTCGTATTTTTCTTGGTTCTCATCAGAGAGAGAAAAACAGTCCTTTACATTCCAATACACGGGAAGGCATTTTCTACATACAACTGGCAGAGTGAGATGAGAGGTTGAAGTTAATCTCCAAACTCATTAATGCAAATTGCATTAATCAGCCTCTGAACACTCTTTCTGAAACAGCACCAGGATAATCATCTGATGGAGAATTGTACCGTAACTGACATGGCCCACACTTTGAGATGAAGTCAATCAATGGCTTATAATGAAATGTTTATCCTATAAGTAGTAACACCTCTGCCTTCTCCCCGGAGAAAGACACATGGAGACTCATGGCTGACTAACGGTTAAGTGGTTGATTTGGTCTGTATATATACTACGTACATCGACCAAATGCTGGCTGTGTACAACGCCAATTGTTTCCCTTCCCCTTCTGCCACACAACCCTCCCCTTCCGCCCTTCCTATCTCCACCCGGCCGACCACAAGCAGATGGGTCCCCCCTTATGTGCTGTGGTTTAAGGTTTCTTCCTGCCTAACAGGGAGTTTTTTCTTGTCCCTGTTGCCATTGTGCTTGCACTAAGGGGGTTCAGGCTCTGGGCTCTGTAAAGCGCCTAGAGGCAATTGTGTTGTTATGGCGCTATATAAATTTAATTGAATTGATTCAGAGCCCAAGATGCCAAAGGAGTCAGACCCTAACCACAGCACTCCCCTGTCCCTGCCACTGTGTACTGTACAGAACAATTAAGTTCCATGCTTCCATTAAGTTCCAGTCGAGCTTAATGCCAGACGCACATCTCTTAATGCGTTCTTTGTAGCCCACGGCGCTTGACCAGGGGTAAGTAAATGAGCGAGTGCCCAGGGTGGGGGGGCAAATGGAGGCTAGCTTAAGGGCAGGAGTGGGTGGAGAAGCGGGCGGGCGGGCAGGCTCTGTCTGCCACACAGCTCCGAATGGGCTTACATGCTAATGGCTCTCGCTCGCCAGGCTGACAGATGAGGAAAAGCTTGCGCCACTTACTGCACGGCAGGTGGTCCCGGCTACGAGTGGGCCTGCCCACTGCCCTGACAGACTCAGGGAGACACATGCAGAGCAGGTGTGGGGAAATCACAGCCACAGGGGGGTGATTGTAGTGAAGAGTGGCGGGGCGGTGGTGGTGGTGGTGGTAGGGGGGAGTACAAGAGAGCAGAGGACAAGGGAGATGGATCATTATGGGATGGGCTGGGGAGGGGGGGTAGAGAGAGAGAGAAAGACAGGTTGAATATGACACACTGAGAGTCCTCAGGGAGAGAAAGTGTAGGCAATATACTCTCTGTGAGGATGGAGATTGGAGGAGAGAAAGATCTAAAAGAACGCAAGCAATCTAGTGTAAAGTGAGACGAGGAGACCGGTGGAGGAGTCTGATGGGATGGCGCACGGTGGGCGCACGGTGGGCGCACGGTGGGCGCACGGTGGGCTGCTTAGGGAGTTAGGAGCTTTTTCAAATCACCCGTGCTTCATGATCCCAGCACAAAGCATCAACCTGGAGAACATGGGTCTCATTTTCTGTTGCTTGATATTTTTGATCCATTCTATATGGGCATTGAGTGGGAAATGTGTGTGTGTGTGTGTGTGTGTGTGTGTGTGTGTGTGTGTGTGTGTGTGTGTGTGTGTGTGTGTGTGTGTGTGTGCATGTGTGTGTGTGCATGTGTGTGTGTGTGCTCCTCGCTGTCACCACCTTCCATGACTAAGGCGGGGCCACCCACACACTAACGAATCCATCTCCCGGCACTTCTGTTTCCACGCCTACGGAGATCTCCCCCGGCGACAGAGCCGAGGCCTCGCGGGTGATGCGGCGCTCCGAGTGGAATTTTCGGTAGCGAGCGTTTTAGTTTTTTTTTGGACGCCCACCCAAGCTGTTTGTGCTCTTTGCGCACCTCTAGTTTTCTCGCCATGTGTACGGCGATGAAGCTGCCCACCGGGAATACATCTCTGATGGAAATGGCTTTTGTTTTTGTCACATGCATATAAATCATGATAAACCTGCTGCATCGCATTAACTTCTGCACCTACCCCTGCAAAAAACAAAATATATAATGCCTTCTGAAAATACTAGTTTCAACCCGATTATGCTGTAGTATATACAGGATTGTGTTTTGTGCCTGTACCATATCAGGTACATGGTACACTATAGACTCATGGTACATAGATACATGTTATGTTTTATTATAGATGAGTATTTGTTGTTGGAGCACATGGTGTTACCGTATATATGTGTGTCATATCAAGTGCATGACACACTACATGGTATAGGATTCATCCATTTTTGCAAATTATGGATGGCTTATCTGTATGAGTAGCTACAGCAGCTGCAGAGGGGGACAGACAGGTGTGTTTTTTTTGGGGAAAGATTATGTGGAAGGATACTGTGCTTTTGCCTCAGGTCTTTTAGTTTCCCCCTTTCAGAACAGCCTCCCTCCAGACACGCTATTCACCCCAGAGACAGCCTCCAGCTAGACCAGCGGAGAAACATCCTAAACAACCCTTAAACCTCACAAACCCCCCCTGTTAAAGAGCTGCACGCTCTCTCTCTCTCTCTCTCTCTCTCGCTCGCTCTCTCTCTCTCTCTCTTTTTATCTGTGTATGTGTGTGTGTGTGTGGACCACTGCAAGGCAGGATGTCTTGCATTCACCGTTGATGCTGGTAGTGTTCATTTATTTGTGTGAGAGAGTGTGTATGAAGAAGAGCACACGGCCGATTCACTGCGGCACAGAATGCCCCAGAGTCCTGTGTGAGTGTGTGTGTGTGCGTGTGTGTGTGTGTGTGTGTGTGTGTGTGTGTGTGTGTGTGTGTGTGTGTGTGTGTGTGAACCACTGTAGGACAGAATGCCCCAGAGTCATGTCAAACCTGTGTTTGTGCGTGTGTGAACCGCTGTAAAAACATGCTTGTGCATGTGTGTGTATATGTGAGTGAGAGAGAGAGAGAGAGAGAGAGAGAGAGAGTGTGTAGTTGAGTAAACTTAACCCTTTGCTTACCTGACAAGCCTCCCACGTCCATTTTCTTCAGGTTCTTAGCCTCCAGACAGACGACGGTCAGCTTGCCAGCGGTGGGTACGTATCGCAAGGAGAAGCAGATGTCTCCCAGCTTCTCTTGCTAAAACACAGAGATGAGAGACCAATCAGACCTGAGCTCCTAGAAGTTACAATTAGGAGTTTATGTTACAGTGACATTTTCCACACAACAAAGCGATGAATATGAAAGTAGATCTAGCAAGAGAATGTGCCCTCAGACTCTGATTGAAATGTCAATATGTACATTGAACATTACATTGAACATGGGATCTGGATCAACGTGACCTAAACTGTTTTCTAATGTTGATATGAAATAATTGACCCAATCTTGAGGTAATCCAAACGCATTATACTCTGTCGAGTTAATGTTAATAGAAATGATCAGTTTTAATCTCTTGGATGGATAATAGCAAAAGCTTAATGGTCTGTGGGTGTGGGCAATGTGACACTAGTGTTAAAACCATGTGACAGGCCTAACGATAGTGATAGACATACAGTAAACTGTCCAAGACAAAGAGAGAGGTAAGATAAGGTACCCGACTCGTACATCCTAATTAAATAATGCCCCTCTTTCATCACAACAACTTAACTCTTGCAATGGATTCATCTCATCAAATAACCATTAATTCTAGACAAATAAACTCCTTCAACCACTTTTTCACTCCCGTGTTCCCAATGCGTCTGTGACACACTCTGACACAAATTTTTACCACTCATTTGTTCGAATGGTGACAGCTCGAGTGAAATTGGCAATTTGTAGGTCGCTTCGGCGCAAGGCCTTGCGAAAATGAGCAGTGGTGGCGCCCGGGCGCGGGAGCAGTGGAATCGGAAGTCTTGCGTGAAATGACGGAGGGCTACAGAGCCGAACATGGGAACGTCGGCCTGCGGCGAAACGACTTGCATGCGTGTCACCAAGCGAGTCACTGCTGTTGACGGGCAACTGATAGCGTTGTAATTAACCTTTTACGTAAACAGGGAGGGACACACACTCAATCACCCACACAACTACACACACACACAGGGATAGACATACAAACATACACACACATAAACACATACATACATATACATACATACATCAGCACGCATACTGAGAAAGTCCACGGATAAAAACTTTGGTTCCCCTGGCAACTAATGTCTAAATGCTATGCGCATTGACATTTACCATTAAAATTGAATCTCCTGAACTGCTGCTATTGAAGTCACACTTTCTTTAATAGGATGAAGCATGGCCCCTGATTCCGTGGCCTTTTACATGAGAGACAAATGACCCCTCCCCAGTCACAGCTCCCAAGACACCCTGCCGAGGCGAGACGGGGCCCTTCACACGGCCACGGCAGCATGGCATCACCTTCTTTAACTGAGATCAGACCTGAGATTACTCCAAGCTCCTGTGAAAACTCCAAGCCCTGTAAGACTTTGCTGCCGTGATGAGAGAGAAGGGGAGAGGCTTTCCAGCTGCGGTTTGAATTTTCAGGGAACTTGAAGGAAAGCTCTGGGAGCGACACTCCATGACAGAGCTGCTTTATGTCTGTGATGAAACCTTTCTGTTGTACTCTGTGCTTGAGCCAATGATTGATACGGCTAAAGGTATCCGGTTATGAAGTTTGAGTGTTTTAGGTGAGCCGATTCTGGTTTTATCCTGAAGGCTGTAGTTCAGAGCTGTGTTTTTCTTGCATTTGTTTTAGCCTTATTTATATCTCTCTCTGTGGGGCTTTCCAAATAACTGTGAGCACACAAGGCAAAACTGTTTCACTTATTTTCGGGAATGTCTGATATTTGTGTTGATGACAACACTGCGTGCAAAGCATCTGTTGTAAAAAGCATTAGAAAAAAAGCTCATTTCTGAAAATGGCAATACAATGGATCAAGGCGGTGCAGAACAAATGCATCTTCATTAACTCTTTTTGTCGACCCTGAAATGTATTCGAAAATAGGGTGTGACTAAACCTTCACTCTTTACAGGAGTACCAACAAGTTATAATTTTCACAGTGTGTATTTAATTGCCCTTCTTTTCAGAACTAGGCAGGTTTGCACCATTAGACATATAATAGAGGTAAACAGTGGCCTATTCCTGTCCCCTTACGCCTACGTCCATCTTATTTATTTATTTATTTACGTCCATAATAATTCCTCTGCCAACCAGGTCAACGAATTTTGAATTTGCTGGTCTGACACATGAACCCATCAGGTATGATGCCAAGTGTATGATACTAACAAAAGTCCTGACTTCATATTGTCCGGGTGTCGGATGTCTCAGCGAAGTGTGTTGGTCTAGTGATGTGCTCTCACCTCTTCCTTCTCAGCCTTCTGGAGGTCCTTCCACTCCTCTGTTACGTGGCTGAAGTCCACCTTGTTCATGAACACCTTCACGTCTCCGATGGCGTCGTGTTTGGAGAAGCGGTCGAAGTCGTAGACCGTCAGCATCAGAATCTTCCCACCAAGCTCGGCGTACGGAACCTAATTTGGACACAGAGAGGGATGTGAGATTCAGGTACACCCGCTAGTAAACCAATAGAACCTCAAAAAGTAAATAGCTCCACCCCCTTCAAAAGACCAATTCTGTGTCTGATGTTTTCCAGCATATGTACAAAAGTTAAAATAATGTTTAAAAGGGTGGAGTGGTTTGGGGTCATGCCAGCACTAGGAATATTCCAAATCAAATTTTTTTCTTATTACACAGATAACTGAAATGCAAGAGATGTGGAACAGTAAGGTATGTGTGTTTGTTTGTGGTGTGTGTGTATGTTTTGTGGTGTGTGTGTGTGTGTGTGTGTCGGGGGGGGGGGGGGGGGGGGGGGGGCTTTCTGACATTTGATTCCTGATTGTCTCCGATTGAGCTGTTTTCCAGACAAAACTCATTAAACGGTGGGACTTGTTGCGACATGGTGACAAACTGCTTGATTGGCCCTGGAGGGAGATAAGACGCCCCGGTTGCTATTTTGTCCTTCACGTTATCACAATGGCACTCCAGCGCTCCCCCATCTCAATAATGGAGCCACTTGTGCTTCTCTAGCTGATGGCACGGCAAGCGCTGGGTCTGCTCTGCACTGTTGTCCGTTTCCCCGTCACATTTTAGATGACACACTCCAATCAATCAAAACTGCCTCCCTCCTCCACTGAAGAATAGATTTCATACGCATCGTGACTGCAGAGAATTTCGTGGACTTCAAGCTACTGGCTGTGTCATTGATGTTTTTTTTTCCATTTTTAATTTTTCAAGTTAAGTTTCTGAAAGTACAATCAGACACATTATACCAGGCTATGGGGTGTATATTTATGCTTTTGCAATTTGTGTTTGTGTGTGTGTGTGTGTGTCTGTGCGTCCACTATTGGGTGTGTGTGACAAGCAGTCTTTCACAAGCTTGTTAGAGCACCAGGTGCATTTTTTACCTAATGAAAGGATGTGGGAAATGTTTGGTATGCCTAGGTTCACAGTGCCATGCTAATGGACCTGTATCCAGTCCAATTAACCCAACAATGCTCCAAGCAATGCATCAAGCAATTATGGAAAAGTTTCAGCTATGGGGAGACATACTTTATCCTGCCTTGAGGGTGAAATGTATTTAGCCCCTTTAAAAAAAATGGCAAGATGACAAGTGCGTTAGATAAAGCACTAAAATGTTAACGCTAAAGCAGAGTATTTATGAATTAATCATACACTTCCAAAGAAATCCTGTTGGCAAGTGTTCATTTCAACTGATGATCACTCTCTAGAGGAATATAACCCCATAGCAATGAAATTGCAGAGTTTTGAAGAAAGCCCATCTTCATTTTATGGTCCCCACAGCATGAAAGCCATAGAGCTAAAAGCCTTCAAATGCACTAATCTGAAATATTTAGTAGCCCATAGCCAGCAAGTTATGGATGATATCTGGCTTACTGGAATGCAGACGTTATTTCAAATCATCTCTAACTTTGTCAAAACCAAGCTTTGTCTGACACAGATTAAAATGAAGATATCACTAGGCCACAGCGGTGCAGATGGTGTTTTTAAACTGGTGGGGACGTTAACATCGCCTAATCAGCTGTGCAGAGTTATTAACTGATGATTGTCGCCTTACGTGGGGAGAGTGGGGGGGACGGATCGGGGTCACTATGAATCTGGGGGGGACATGTCCCCCCCGTCCCCAGTGCTATCTGCGCCCCTGCTAGGCCAACACCTGGCTGCTACACTCCCTCTGCAGAAAACGACAACCTAAAACATGTTCTGTTGCGTGTCTCGTATCTTCCAATAAGACTCTTACCTTGAAGGTGAACTGCTCTGCAGCAGACGACAACCTAAAACATGTTCTGTTGCGTGTCTCGTATCTTCCAATAAGACTCTTACCTTGAAGGTGAACTGCTCGTTAAACGTGGGGTTCAGGGTCTTCCTGTGCACCTTGGTCTCGTACTTCTTCTTCTTGTCGGGCATCAGGTAGACCTTGACGTAGGGGTCGGACGTGCCCCCCATGTCCATGGCGGGCAGCTCTGCGGCCTGAATGATGCCCACTATGAGCTGGCACCGGGGACAGGAGACAAAGGGGACTGCGTCAGCACGGGCACGACCTTGCGCCAGCCCGCTCCAGACTCGTCTATTAGCCCACCACCGCTCTGCTACTCAGTGCATATTGGCCCTCCATTAGCCGAATAAAGATACTCTAGTAAATGAGTGTGTGCAACAGGCCCCTCTCTCACTCTCTCTGTGCTCCCTTCTATCACTCTCTCCTCTCTCTCTGTGCTCCCTTCTCACTCTCTCCTCCCTTCTCTCTCTCTCCTCCCTTCTCTCTCTCCTCCCTTATCTCCTCTGTGCTCCCTTCTATCACTCTCTCCTCTCTCTGTGCTCCCTTCTATCACTCTCTCCTCTCTCTCTCTCCTCCCTTCTATCACTCTCTCCTCTCTCTGTGCTCCCTTCTCACTCTCTCCTCCCTTCTCTCTCTCTCCTCCCTTCTCTCCTCTGTGCTCCCTTCTATCACTCTCTCCTCTCTCTGTGCTCCCTTCTATCACTCTCTCCTCTCTCTCTCTCCTCCCTTCTATCACTCTCTCCTCTCTCTCTCTCCTCCCTTCTATCACTCTCTCCTCTCTCTGTGCTCCCTTCTCTCTCTCTCCTCCCTTCTCTCCTGTGCTCCCTTCTATCACTCTCTCCTCTCTCTCTGTGCTCCCTTCTCACTCTCCTCCCTTCTCACTCTCTCCTCCCTTCTCTCCTCTGTGCTCCCTTCTCTCCTCTGTGCTCCCTTCTCACTCTCTCCTTCCTTCTCTCTCTCTCCTCCCTCTGCTCAGTGCATATTGGCCCTCCATTAGCCGAATAAAGATGCTCTAGTAAATGAGTGTGTGGGACAGGCCCATTAGGCTAAGGATCTGCCTGGGCTAGCTCACCCAGAGAACACAGAGAAACTGCATTATTAGCTGGAAAAAAGTAGCCTGGCCATTACCAGCCTGTGACTCCATTTCATTCCGTCTTTCAGTCTGGGCCAACCCAATGCATTTTGGTTTCCGAGATCGGCGGGTGCTTATCTTGAGGTTTAAAATCATTGGAGTTCCCTTAACCAATCAGCAACGTTTAGTAAGCATTCGGTAGATTAAACTCTTCCCATAGCCAGTTGGGAGAAGAGCTACGACGTCCTTTCCAATCATAAAACTTACAAAAAAAATACTCTTGTTCTCCTTTTAATTTTCTGATGTTCTCGAGAGTTGAGACAACTTTTCCGATAGCTTTTCGTGTCTTTTCCTCCAAGGCGAGTTTTGCGTCACAGCTCTGAACTGTTCGCTGATTGGTCCTGCAAAATTTTGAGTTCTGGAGACGATTGTCAATGGGGTTGGGCCAGACTGAGTATGAGCTTGAAATCAATTCAGGCGGAAATACGTAGGCTGGTGTCACCAGGCTAGGAAAAAAGACCCGGTTCTACAGAATCAGCTATGCAGGCCGCCTTCACAGAGAGCTGATTATTTTGTTTATCTTTGTGCACATTCTAAGGGTTGTTTACCACCATTATGAAACTAAAAAAATATTTGTTAATTTTACATGTTAATAACAATATATTAGCTGTTATTTCCTGTAAGTAATCAAAAAATATATATGGCATAATGGCCATTATATAGTATTATGGTTATTAAGGGCATTCATAAAACAAGTCATGCCAGATCATACTAGATTAGCCACATGTTTATGGTGAAGTCCCATTGGCTGTCTTCTGTCTGATCCATCACTTCTCCAACTTAAAACTGATTCTACAGGAAAACAAAAATCACGGATGTGGTTTCCCCGTGTTCAGACAAACAACATGGGATGCCGTCACATCCAAGGGGGAGTTCAATTCAAGGAGGTGATTGGGGTTACTTGAGGTCAAGTATGACGCCCCCCCCTCGCTGTCTTCCTCCCCACATCAGGCCTGTTAATTGATAACTTGATGGGGGCGCCTGCAAGGCTGATTGACCTGTCAGTCAGAGCAGCTCCTCTGTGGCTTTTCAGGCTGCCTAGTCAGGCTGCCTAGTCAGTCAATCAAGCCTCCATCAGTCAGCCATCAACAGGCGATCTGGAGGCCGACCAAGCCGCTCAGCCATGGAGCTCTCCAGCTGTCTGAGTCACGTGGAGAAGGCAGGAGTCTGGACAGCGGGAAGGCGAAGAGGAGGAGGAAGAAAGCGCCACGACAACGCCAGGGTTGCCATAGCGGGAAAAAAAGCAAACCCAGGGGCCAGAAGTGAAAGCATTCTCAATGCAGAGTCACTTCACCCAAAAGTAATTGCTCTTATGTCAGATTTTGAAGGGTGCAACAGCTTGTGTTCGGTCTGGAGCAGAAAGCGGTGGGTTGGTGGTGGGCTTCTGATTTGGAGGAGAGGTTGTGCTGCTGTTGTAGTCCACAGGACAGGGGATGGCTGTTAGACAGTATGGCCACACAAAGCACAAGACTACATCTATTTCACACAAGCTGCATCTTGACAGCAGACAAAACACATCAAGTCCACAGAACCAAAGAGGACACGGCAGACAAAACAAACTGACAATACAATAACACTCACAAGACACCAGAAGCACCCCACTGAAGCCAGAGTTCACAAACAGGTACGCCACAAACATGTACAATGGAAGAATGCTTTTTTTATTCAAACGTGGATGTGAAAATGGAAAATGGTGTGTGCGCTGTAGGTAGCAAACAACATTCTCAAACCATTACTGTATTGTGGTGGTGTGCTAGTACCTGCTTTCCCTACTTTCAGAAAAATACCTCGCCTTAAACAAAAGAAAAACTCTCCTTACACTTACTCAACTGCAGATTGCATTGAAAATATGGTTTAGCCATCATTCTGTTATACCGCTGTTATTTTAAACCAAAGAGACAAAAGCTCGTATTCAATCCCGTCATAAACTTGGCGTTCCACTGAGGACCTTTGGACACTGGGGACAAAGGCTTGGCCCCGACAGCACCGGCCCTTACAGGAGTGTGACTATTCCCCCTGACGCGATGTCTGTTTGAATTTCCCGGCGAGGTTTAACTCATGGCTAAATGTCATCTCACCTGCCAAGTGGTGTCACAGAGAATTTAGTGTGAGCCTAAGCTAGCATGGCCTCCTCTTCCATCCCATAGGCCAACACCGCAGAGCCGACACCAATTTGGGCGACAGCTGGCTGATTCCTCTGACAAACAAACCTTGTTTGAGGTGACAAAAATAGCGCTGACAGAAAAAAAAAAAAAAAAAAAACAGAGTCAGTGTTGAAGCGGCAGGTTTTATTTTGGAAAAACTTCTGCGTGACACCTTTCGCAAGGGATTTTCACTTCAGGAAAACGTATTGATGGAGACCGGGGATCAAACGACTGATGCATGTAAGGCTTGTGCTCTGCCGGGGGTGCTGGGTGTTGTGGCTCTGGATCTGCACAGAGCACAACGGGCTGTCAGTGGAGGTGCGTGGCAGTGCAAGGTCCCAGCAGCAGCAGCAGCTGGAATGCACAGGCTAGCTACTACCTGCTCTTGTCAAGGCTGAAGGCATAGCAGCAGTCCTTATGGCTATGGGATGGATAGTTTACAGTGTACAGGCTGAACTCAACAGGCAATAAAACTATTGGGATTTCAAAGTGAAGATGAGAGAGGATGAGAGAGAGAGGGAGAGAGATAGAGAGAGAGAGAGTGAGAGAGAGAGTGAGTGAGAGAGTGAGAGAGTGAGAGAGAGAGGGAGAGATGAGAGATGAGAGATGAGAGAGAGACGAGAGAGAGAGAGAGAGAGATGAGAGAGAGAGGGATGGAGAGAGAGAGAGAGATAGTGAGAGAGAGAGAGAGAGAGAGAGAGAGAGAGAGAGAGAGAGAGAGAGAGAGAGAGAAGGAGAGAGAGAGACTCCATTATGATTTTTCCTTGTCTACAGCATTCTTTCCCTTTTGTCTAATATCCCGTCCATCATGAATGGGCGCGGAGCTTTGAAAAGAGAGATTAATATGTTCGTTCTATTCTATTCAGCTATTTCCACCCACTGAGAAAGCACAGATTACACCTTCACAAATTTAAAGTAAACCCATGGGTACATTTCACTTGAGAGGGAGAAAGGAAAGAGAGGTAAGTAAGAGAGTATCAGAGAAAGAAAGAAAGAGAGAAAGAGAGAGAGAGAGAGAGAGAGAGAGAGAAGGGGGCAGGGAAAGAAAGAGAAAGTGGGAGAAGCTCCTGTCTGTACTGTCTGTCCTGCATTCACTGGGGCCTCGCTCTGTTGGGCTGGAAAGGGCAGATTACCCTTTAAACAAAAACCCAGGGCTTACTTACTCCTAGCCCTCCCAGACCTCTGCTGAAGGGGCCGCCCCCAACAATCTCCTGTGCCATTCGGCCTGAAAGCCGCCCGACCCGGAGTCAGGCCTATTCATCTTGACTTAACCGCCGCAGCCCACAAGGAACACAGGGGCCTGGCAGGGGCCTCGCTGGCTCACCACTGTGCCTGTTATTGAGCTGAAAGTGGGTCAGCTTGGTGGCGCTTTGAAATCGCTCGCTTTTTTTTTCCCCCCTTTCCTCAATCTTTGTGGAGAAATTACCCCGAGCTACATTATTGTGTGCCGGCCATGGCCATTGCTGCCTGTCAAAGAACAGTGGCCTCTCTCCTTACAGTGGCCTCTCTCCTTACTTCCTGTGACCTATTCAACTATGTAACCCCTACCACTCAATGTCAGTCCACATGAAACAATGATCTTATCATTTTAAACTAATGTCATAAGGTTATGGTGGTTCCACAGGATGATTATGCATGCCTGTAACTGTCCTTGATGACTTATCAATAGGTTGTTATTGAGGGCGAATCCTGTGGAAAAACTCTAGAGCATAAGAGGGACTCGTCCTGGCTATTCTCCGAGCGTTTTCTCGCCGGCGGAGAGAGCGTGCGCGCGGGGGATATAAAAAGGCTGAGGTTTATCGGAGGGTCCATGATGTGTCTGATGGGTGCGAGTGGATAATCTCAGCCTGTCAGCTCTGTTTATGGCGGCCCGGGAGAGCAGCTCGCACGCACCCTCCTCGATCTGTCAGCGAACATCTGCCCACGGGAGGTTTATCCGCCACCATTGCACACAGCTTTAAGGAGTGAGAAGGGAACTGTGAGGAGAGTAAGTGTAGAACAGCTATTCGAACAGCATCTCGGCGTAGGACGCCAAAGGCTCCTTCAGCTCACCCAGGCGTCCCTATTCCAAAGGCCGTTCTTCCACAGGAATGATGGGATGGTTATACCAACAAACTCAACGCATTATAGTTCCCTCCAGGTAATGCACTAATTAAACTGATATACAATAAGGAATCTTAAATGATTTATGGGTTGACCCAAATTAAAGCAGTTGACACTATTCACTTCTACCATTATGACAATGATGGTTAAACAGGGAGAAAAAATTAGCTTCAGTATTACCAACAAGGGCTGTAGATAACCCATAATGTTTTCTGCTGCATGTAATTCATGTCAGTTAAAGGTACACCGTGCAGTTTCTAGTGGCATCTATTAGTAGAAATGCAATGTAGTATTCATAATAACGTTTTCATTCGTGTATATCTGTAACTATGAATCGTGTTTTAGTAAGCTTAGAATGAGCCCTTCGTATCTACATAGGGAGCGGGTCCTCTTCCACGGAGTCCGCCATGTAGCACCACCATGTTTCTACGGTAGTCCAGAATGGACAAACCAAAACACCACCATAGGTACTAGCACATACTTGCAAAAGGAAGGGCATTCAGCTGAATGCCACTAAAAATTAAACTCTGGCCCTTTAATGGAACTTGTTTGTAAAGCATTGCCAAGAACCATTGTGTCATAGGTCGTTGTGTGACAGAAACGGTAATGAGGTATCATGAGAATGATGTGTGCTACCTTCATGTAGAGTAAACAATGGCATGATGAATAGACGACCGCTCAGAAACGACAAGAGACCATACTTACGGGTAAAAAAAAAAGGGGAAACTCTTTATTTTTGGAAAACGTTCGGACACCACGACACACTGTGACAGCGTTTTCGGAGGGCAGAGCCTTACCGTATTCTCGGTGAAATTGTAATCCAAGGAGTATTGCAATTTGCCCAGTTTCTCGTCCTCCTTGGGCTCGGCCTCTTTCTCCGTATCGGTCAGCCCTGTCTCTGCATCATCCTCATCATCCTTATAGGCCTGAAGGAAACACCCATCCAACAGTCAGTGTCTCCCGCTTCACCATTGACGGCAGACGGCCACGGCTCGGCCTGGGGGTGGGGGGAGACGGGTGTGGGGGGGGGGGGGGGGGGACTTCCCCAGGCAGCCCGTACCTGAAAAGCTGGTTCTCTTTTGATTGTTTTGTTTTGTTTAGGGGGGAGTTAAGGGGTAGCAAGCACTAAATAATCACCATGACATGCTCATAATGCACTAGCCTCAGGACAGAAACCCCCCCCTCCCCACCTTCCCCAGTGCAATCAGTCAATCAATCTATCGATTATTCATTCAGTCATTCAAATCAATCAATCAATCAATCAAACAATCCATTGGTAGTTTTCAACTGGTTTGGAAGAAGGGATAGATCCCATGATGAAAGCGAAGAGATGGTATTATTGATGATGTAGCTGAAAGAGAAAAGTTGAGTTTGAAAAGTGAGAGGAGAATGGGAAAGATAGAGAGAGAATGAGAGAGAATGAGAGGGAAAGAGAGAGAATGGGAGAGAACGGGGGAGAATGAGAGAGAATGGGAGAGAACGGGGGAGAATGAGAGAGAATGGGAGAGAACGGGGGAGAATGAGAGAGAATGGGAGAGAACGGGGGAGAATGAGAGTACAGCAAAAGAATGGAGAGGGCAGGAGGTCATAGACAGAGATAGAGATAAAGCTAGAGACTGACAAAGCAAGAGAGAGAGAGAGAGAGAGAGAGAGAGAGAGAGAGAGATAGATAGATAGATAGCGACAATTCCTTTTCTACCAGTACAAGCAGATCAGTCCCAAATCAGAAGGGAACTGCCAGAGATGGCACTGCCAGAGATGGTATGAGACAGAGAGAGAGACAGAGAGAACTCCCCTGACCACGTCTCATCATCAGGGGAAGGAGCAAGAGTGCTGGTGGTCGTGTTGGTGGGTGGGGACAGAAGTAGGGCTAGTGGGTGGGGTGGTGGTGGTGGTGGTGGTGGTTGAAGAGGGGAGGGAAGGGGGGCAGATATCTCTGATTACTGGATCAGCATGCGATTTTAAACGAGCTTCTCAAGTCCATTCA
This sequence comes from Sprattus sprattus, assembly GCF_963457725.1. Taxonomy (NCBI): domain Eukaryota; kingdom Metazoa; phylum Chordata; class Actinopteri; order Clupeiformes; family Clupeidae; genus Sprattus; species Sprattus sprattus. The sequence goes on from NC_137912.1 coordinate 9,109,620, forward strand.
CTGTAAAGTTGCCTTAACGAGTCAAACACTCTCATCAGTCGTCATGCAAACAGGCCATTCATTCTCATCGCGTCTCAAGAGAGAAAACAAACTAAGTGCCCCCCCCCCTCATTCTCAGTGGCATGTACATTAACACCCCCCCGCCCCCCCCCCCCCAATCGTGTACAGTGGCATATTCATGACCCTTAGCTGCCCATGGGACCGCCACGCGGATGGAAGCTAGAAGCATCATGCCAGTGGAGGGTGTCAAGTGGGAGTCATAAGAGGGGGGGACTGTGATGTGGATGGGGTCTGACCTATTAGTCTTTTGGGTTACTGGTGTGAAAGCAGAAGGCCAAACGAAATTGATTTCTTTTCTCGATCACCCACAGCCCATCTGGAACAGACTGACGACAAGCAATCGGTGAATTCTAAATTCGATATGTTCTCTATTATTTAAAGAATTCGCAAGCGGCAGATAACACGGTTTAGGAAACCAGGAAATTAAACAGAGGTGAGCTTTTTTTGCTAGAGAATTGCCCAGCTTGAAATTCCCTTTAAAAACTAAATATTTTAAGGAGCTTGGTACCATGAGATTTAAAATATTTGTTTGGTCTTTACCAGAATCAGCCAAGTCAGAGAGAGTTTACAGCAAAATTATTCTTTCGCTCCGTTAGGCTGCGGGCAACTCAGCTCCTTGAAAACATTTTGTTTGTTTGATGAGGGAAATGGCGTTTTTCAGTACAATTTCCCTTCCAAGGCTGAGATGCATTATTTTATAAATTACTCAGCTTCACGTTTTGCTTGTCATCACAGTCACCCAGGATATTTATTTTTCCGTGGACATCTTAATCATTATAATCTGTTTATTTTTTCCATTTCCGTAATAGGGCTTTGATGCAAAGTGATTTTGAAAGGAGAAATCAATGTGGTTCAACCTTGTAAAAGCGCACCCAGTGCAATTTTTCCTTTCAGTTTGTCAATATATATATATGTGCATATTGCAGACCTACGCACATATATATTGTAGATATACATGTACTTTATGCATAGTTACATATATTTGGCTCTACAGGAGTATGTTGTTTCTCAAGAGGCTTTCAAGAAAAGTCAAAATAGCAGGCTTAAATAAGATCCAACAGCAATTGGGAACCTACCGCCAGTGCCAATCCCGCACAGTCATCAGACACAACACAGATAAGGAGGACATAGAGGGAAGAAACACAAATTAAAACAACCACACACAGACGTTCAACACAAGAGTCTGGGCACACCAGGAGAAATGACTGCAGCGGAGTCCATAAATCTACGTCTAGCGAACGAAATAAAGCAGTTTGTTTTTCGTTTGCCTGTGCCTGATGCTGAATCTAGCGGTGATGTCTGTTGGCAGACTGGAGTGTGTCTCATTAGGCGGGGATGTTATTGCTATGCAGGTAGCCTCAGGATAAGATTTCATAGAGTCTAGGAAACGACCCCCAAAGGGAGATGCTGTTTGAGAGCATGAGAGCAATAACACTGTCAATAACGGGGTATCGTAAAAGCTTCGAACCTAATACAATATTGTATTACTACACTCTTATTCAAACATTTAAACATTAAATAAGAGATTATACAAGCTTAGAGGCATGGTATTAAGTATTGGGTCTGAGCTTTTTTTAATCAGGTCTCAAAATGCAGGCCTTGGTTATATGTGTATACCTTAGTTTGGGGTGTTTTGCGTGGATTTTTGTAAAAGTCCAATTCCGTGGGAAGTAAGGCCTTCTTCTAAGTACGCCCTTCTTTGAAGGCTCTCATCTTAGCCCTGTGCCTGTCGGGGGGTGTGATTTTTAATTTACAGCTCCGTCCCATGGCCTTGTGCTCGTGAGAGGAGTGTCAGATACCGCTCCTCTGCAATCAATGCCTCTAATTCAGGACGTGACGGAGGGCGGCACGGACTCAACAAGAGTGTCCGCACTCTGGAAATTAAGCAGACTTTGGTCAATTACTCAGTCCGAACTGTGGCGAGTGTTGCGCGGCCTTTTAATGCAATTAGCAAGCTAACAAGGGTTAAAGTGCTCCGTGTTTCCGTTGCATATCATTTTCGAGGAGATGAATTTGAAAGAGAGCGAGGGACATGAATTAATATGCTCCCTCAAAGTAATTAGCTAACGTCATTTCTCTGGGTTGATACCACGTCATTACATAACACAATATAATCAGAAACTTTAAATAAAAATTGCTTTATGAGCAAAAAAAAGAGAAAAGGACAACCCAAAAAAAAGCAAAGGGTGAGAATTTTAATACTTTCTGGGCTGATAACAAGGCCATTCCCCCCCATTTACTTCCTGCAATAAGAGTCAGGGGTGAAGCATCACATTCATCAAGCCATGTGTCCCAGCCCACCCAACCACAATGGAGTTTCTTAAGGACTATACTTGTCAATAGAGTGGATTTAACTTCTTAATATAACTTATAAACAGAAAATATCACATTTTTATCATGCGTTTGTCATTACAAATACAGTTCAGTCGATGAATAGAGTAGAAAGTCATTGATAATAAAACATTGCAATTGTACGTTCGATCAATATCAGGCCGGATCCCAATATCATCGCTATGATAAAAACAGTAAATCTTTGCATGGCTAAAAACCAGTATAGAATTTGACCCAAAAAAATAACAGCAGTAACAAAAAGTTCTTACCTCGGTTTTCCCACCGTCCATGACGTCTTTCATGTCGATGGCGTTCTTGCCCTTGTCTTTGCCCTTCTTGCCCTTCCTTTTCTTGAAAATCCACTTTTTGCAAACGCAGAAGCAGCAGGAGAGCACCAGCACCACGACCACAAACGCGATCGCTACGATGGCCCATGACGGCACTGCGGAGAGAGATCAGGGGAAGTGTGAGAATCTGATAACACATCTGCACAGCAGGGTATGCATTAGCACACTGAAGCAATTATGGTTTTACATCGCTTTGTATATTACTTACAGATTCCTTGATGCAGCTCATTAACACTTAGATATGAGGCCAATAAGTATATATATAAATACAATTATATAGATAATAGTTTAACATTTAAGTTTAGGTAAATTTGCAACCACATTACAACTGTGGATGTGGTATAAAGTTGATGTTGGGTGATTTGGGATTTCAGTGGAGAGCTTAAACATGGCCTTCAATGAAAGCTGTCTCCGCAAGCGATGAAGATACGTTTCAATGGCTGAAGGTTTGGATAAGTGTCTTTCCTACACCAGTGGTCCAGTATCTGATTCAACAGCTCCTCCAAAACGGGCACATTTAAGCCAACCAGACACTCCAATGAACACCCTTCTCAGGCCAGTTAAGGGAAAGGACCAGATATATGTACGTACGGTACCAGTCAAAAGTTTGGACACACCTTCTCATTTTAAAAGTTTAAGAGCCGTTTAGAGAACAAACACAAGTATGATAATCACCAGGGTGCCCGATTCGTTTGGTACGATAACATCCCTTGTATTCATTTAATAAGAGACTTCGAGTGAGCAGCAGTGAACTACTCGAACACCTACCCGGGACTATGGTTTTAAGCCACCATCAGGCTATTATGTCTCACATAAAACTATGTAACATAAATTACATAAATCTAGTGGAAGTTATCATTCATCACCTCGGGAACCAGCTGTAAGATCCAGAACCCATCCTGTTCAAGTGAGGGATACATCTGGAAATATTTCCTCATCTGAGCCAACAGAAGTAATGCCAAAAAGTAATATGTGCCTTTTTCAAGAGTACTTCAACCTGAAGCCAGGTGCAGCTAGACTAAAGGCAGGCACTCTCTGTCTGCCTGTTGGCTCCATGACTGTATATCCTGAGCAAACATATCAACATGTCTCTACTTCGATTTGATGAGGGGCTATAAAATACATACCATGTTAGGTTCTGAGATTGGAAAAGCTAGTGATGGTCTAAAGATTAGTTTTCCCAAAAGTCCCATTGTACTACAGTCATTAGAAGTTAGAGAGAGAGAGGTTTAATGATTTAACAATGGTTGTATGCTAGTATACCAAAGCTTATGGGTTTTGCAAGACACACCACATTGTGTAAATGCATTGCAGCATGACTAATACTGGATGTGTGTGAGGACGGCCTCACAGATAGTTTGTAGTTACAGCAAGCATGCTCAATTATAACAGACAGGTATGATGAAGCCTAGAAGAAGCCGGCTGCCAAACACCTCACCAAACAAAGAGAGCCCACCTGGGAAAACCCAGATCAACAAAACATGGCTACTGAAGGGGGGGGGGGGGAGGCAGCTGGGGGCTTGGAAGGTGAAGCCAATCAGTATTACACGCTCCGCTCCCTTCCATTCCCACCAAGACTTCCCAGTTCGGAAAGCCATAATGAGGATTCCACCTCCACGGCGACCGCTCAGTCCTCTGAAACCGGATACATGATTATGGATTCCACGTGCAAGACAACCAACGCCTCCTCTCAATGGCAAGGAAGGTGCACAAAACACTCCCCAGACAACAAGCCAACCTCCCAACTCTACACCCCCTCCCCCCCCTCAACCACCGCAGCAGCAGCATCCATGTTCTCCTGTTTCTCTGTTCTCTCGAGGCCTAATCACAGAGCTCTGGATGGCTAGTGAACAGTGCGCTTGGCAGGAATTTAGCCCCTATCCTTTCAGTGTCGAAGATGGCGATTCGTTACTTTTAGCCTTTGTGTGCCAGCCAACAAAGCATTTCCTCTCAGTCTCCTCTCCTCCTCCACTTTCATCTGTGTGTCTTCACTTTGAGAACTTTATATCTGTACTGTATGAAAAAGAACTGTCATTAGTATCTCTCCCAGGAGTTTCAGGCCATTGCCATCGGCTGTGTCTCTGTAACCCAAGGTCTGGAGGGGAGAAAATGAGACAAAGAGAAAAAGTGGGGTGGTGTAGAGAGGGGTGTGGGCTGGGGCGTTAAGGGAAATCAATGGCCTGTTGACAAAATCGATAAGCTCTCTCCACCGAGGAAAAACAGTGAGTGATGCTCTAAAATAACTTTGGGATCTTTTAGCCCTCGGCCTGGCCTGGGCCCCTGCTCAGTTGGGTGTTAATGGAAGTGACACTCCTCGGTGCTCTCCTCCCACACCCCCCGACATCTCCCCTTACCACCACCCTCCATCTCCCCGTACCACAACCCTCCATCTCCCCTTACCACCACCCTCCATCTCCCCGTACCACCACCCTCCATCTCCCCTTACCACCACCCTCCATCTCCCCGTACCACAACCCTCCATCTCCCCGTACCACCACCCTCCATCTCCCCTTACCACCACCCTCCATCTCCCCTTACCACAACCCTCCATCTCCCCGTACCACCACCCTCCATCTCCCCGTACCACAACCCTCCATCTCCCCTTACCACAACCCTCCATCTCCCCTTACCACAACCCTCCATCTCCCCGTACCACAACCCTCCATCTCCCCTTACCACAACCCTCCATCTCCCCTTACCACAACCCTCCATCTCCCCGTACCACAACCCTCCATCTCCCCTTACCACCACCCTCCATCTCCCCGTACCACCACCCTCCATCTCCCCGTACCACAACCCTCCATCTCCACTTACCACCACCCTCCATCTGCCAGGCTTGTAAAAGAAAAGAAAAAACCTTTCCTAATTTGTGGGGGAAATGAACTGCTTGTGGACACACACTTGCTGGTGGAAGACAGTGCACCAGGATGCATCTATCATGAGCTGGGGGAAATCAGTGTTGTGGGCGGGGTTTTGCAAAGCCAGAAAAAAAAATAAAGATGGAAGATGAAAAAAAATTAACAAAGCCAATTATTGGACTCCTGATATGTTGCACAATTATTTTATCCAATATCCCTGCTGCTGAGTTTTTGCACGTAATCTGGCGCTTGGCAACTCATTAAAAGCTTGAGAAAGCAGACACTGACACACTTTATGGACGATCAATTTCTCCTGAGAGTCGATTAGATTTTGCATTTTCAAAGAGAGCGCTTCAAAGGCGTAAACAGACCAGCATGGGGATGAAGGAAGGGAGTGGCATGCCTAAAGTTCACTTCAGCGAAGAGTTAAACCAAGCATCAAACGTTCAACGCGTGTGCAAATCCATACAGATGCCATCAGTCCTCCTCTGGCTTGATGGTAGCTCAGACCTAAGAGTCACATGATCACCACCAACACAAAACAAATCCTCGAAGCGTGCCTGTCTGAATTTTATATGCTCTCTTTCGACATTATGCTGTCAATCAACTTCCTATTCAGACGTTGGCATTTAGACAGACTGACTTGGGACCCCGAGAGGTCTCCAGCATGACATCTCCACTAAACCACTCGCCTCACATTCAACATGTCAATGCACTGTCTTGGGATCAGCCTGCCCGTCTGTTCCTCTTTGACCTCCCAATCGAAAGGCCCTGAATGAATCGGAGCCCTCTCTAGCACTCGACACATCACAAAGTCCAGTGCATCAGCTCTGGAAGCGACGGGGACCAAACAGTAAGTCAGACGGTGCCAGTGCGGCTTCTTCCACCAAGTGAGCCACGGCAGCAGAGAAAGTATTATCTTTTAATGGATGTGTCTAAAAGGTGGCAGGTTCATATTTAAGACCCGGAAAAAGCGTCGTCGATAAGAAACTTTCCCACTGATGCAGCCCATGGAGTTGTGACACATTTCTAATAAAAGGTTGGATAAAAGAATTATATGTAATGCAATGACACAGCAGGAAGCAAATGGACTGGAGTAATGACTGAATTCACCCCTATTTTAATAACACCGACTCTTGCCATCAGATTATTGCATTTCCCCTCCCCCTTTTTTCACTCATCATCGCAAAAAAATCCAATCTTTTCTTATCCCCTCTGCCATCAGTTATTGTTATTTATAAACGTAATGGGGTTGGCAGAACATGAGAGCTGCGGGAGAGAAGAGAGAGGAGAGCCTCCTGTCGAAGAACGGTGGCGCAATAATGCCCCGTTATCTCTTTCATCAAGCATGTGTCTCGTCCCGAAAAGCACTTTTGTGTGTCTTAATTAAAAGAACCTGAGTCCCAGAAAGCAATAGAAGCATTGGCTAATTAACTACATTGTGAGAGTGTCAATTTTCCCCCGAGAGCACGACGCCAGCATGTGCACTTTCGGCAAAAGGGTTATCTCCTGTTCTGCCAAGCACGTGTGTGCCAGCATTGGCGCGCCGTAAACACACAACGCAAAATTCAAAATGGAGGATCAAAGCTGAGCATTTTCAAAGCCACCAAAAGGAAACAAATGAAATTCAGTGACACGGGAACAGAGTGTGAGAGCCAAAACAAACCCTTTTATTTAAAACTCTTTAACTCTTTTATGGGCTACGATGAGCCACTTATACGTCTCCAAACTCCTCATTGCTACCTCTCACCATCTTCTGAATCAAGGAAAAGAGATGGCGGAAACATCTCGGGTTTGAGATGGCGCTGATTGCGCTGATGAATGTACCCATTTCTACAAAGAGAGAGGCTTCTTGTGTGGTTGCCCACGAGATAACACTGGCCTAGGGGTGAGAATAAACACCACTGTAACTTGACAGTCCAGACATCAGTCATGATTCATAACACACATCTCACAGGTCAGTTTCTGTCGGTTGAGATGCCATCATTCAAAGACAACACTGACAAGCGTGATGGCTTCAGGAGAGATAGAGGGCCTTAACACAACTAACTCTTGTTGACATCGGCAAGCAGATTTTTTTACTCAAATATAGCTTTCAGAGTCCAACCCTGATTTAGAATATTTCTGATTTTCTGACTTTGTGACTCACAGGCTGGAAAGAGGACAGACATGGTTGTCAGACAGGCAACTCCGCATCTATATTTTAGTTTGACAAAACGTTGGCGTCCTGTCGAACTCTGTAAAGATGGCTGACACGACATTGACAGGGATGCACAGTGAGCACTGTCTGAACGGTATTCAAGTGAGAGGGTATTGTAGGGAGGATTGTGTCTTGTTGCACACACACACACACACACTCACACACTGCAGGCCTGATCTGAATGCATTATGAGGTTCTGTGGCCGGAAGGGTGTGGGGATGGAAGCGATTGTTGTGTTGGGCTACAGGGAGGGCAACTGCCAGGATAATCAGTCACAAGGGGGAGGCTGCAGGGCACAGCGGCAAAGGCTGTGTAGCTGTTAACAGCATACACACCAGCTTCCTCAGAGATGAGCCGTGCTCTCAGACTCCCCTATAGACTGAGGCAGTACGATGGAAAGACAGAGAGAGAGAGAGAGAGAAAGAGAGAGAGAGAGAGACAGAGAGGGAGAGAGAGAGAGAAAGAGAGAGAGACAGAGAGAGAGAGAGAGAGAGAGAGAGAGAGAGAGAGAGAGAGAGAGCGATATGAAAATAATAGGCTACCCTTTTGAGGAGAAAAGAACAGTATGTCGACACAGCCGGTAAGATTTGTGATTACTTCACTGTGGGCGGTAAACGGTGAAGGAGTTGGTACAGTGCTCTGATCGGGGGTAGAAAACTCAAGGTTCTGAGTGCACATGCAGACAGTCCTGTTGTGGGGTTGCCGAAGGTGATCAACTGACTTAATTCATTACCTCCAGGTTAGGCCATTAGCAACGGGCCAATTACTCGACACAAATATCCGGATAGCACTTTTCAGAACACTTCACCTTTACCTGAAACCTCCTCCACCTCGTGTATCTTGAATCATTAGTGAAGCCCAAATCACATTCTTAGTAAGATGGCAGAATTGTGATGGCAGTTGTGTAACAAAACTGTCCCTGTCACCAGTGGCGGGTACCCGTCTCAGCGATTCTTCTCCTTGCTTGTAACGTTTCACCAGTAAAACAGCAACCTAACATGAACTGGCACCGTAGTCATGGTGATAGCCACATGGCCAGTGGACATGGGTGAGCTCCTGCCTCAGATGCAAAAACAAGTCACAACAAGAACAATCCGCTGCTCCAAATTTAAAACCACAACGTGTGAAAGTGGTTAATGGCAACAGTGACCCTTTGTTTGGGGCGATAAAATAAAGCATTTCCTCCAGATATGCTGTCCAAACGCATTAAAAACATATTAGCTACCTAATGCCGGTACTGCACATACCCAAGACAAAGATAAAGTGGCAGGGATAATCTATTTCAGGTTTGCCTCTTTTTTTTTCCTGAGAGCAAAAATATTGAGAACAAAATACAGTAGGGATCATTTATTGTAATTGACCAGTCTCCCCTGTTTCCTGAAGTGATTTATCGTGAGGATTAGGCAAAGGGAACAAAAAGGTGAGTTGGCTTGAGAGGAAACTCAATACTGTCCCCGCCTCGAAAGAAAGAAACAGCAAACCTGTCCTTAAATATATGGGTCCACAGCTTGAATGCTGCACAAGGGTGGAACGATGTGACAGGTCTCATGTTTTCTGCTTACCTGCAAACGCCTGCGCTAGACAGAGGCAGAGGCAGAGGCAGAGGCAGAGGCAGAGGCAGAGGCAGAGGCAGAGGCAGAGGCAGAGGCAGAGGCAGAGGCAGAGGCATACCCATTTACTATCATTTGCGGTATGGATTGATCCTGTCAACCACACAGCTAGGTCTACGTCTGCCTTGTGTGTTCCTGTTAATGCAGTGGGGTTAGTCCCTGAACTTGAGGCTTTCATTCTGATGTGCATCTGGGCACGGCTTAGAAATTACTTGTGCTTTCTACCACTTAATAGTCCTCGAGCTCCCCACGAAATTATGCCACTCGTTCGCTGCATACTTGGTTAGGTGTGAACATAAGTCGTAATACTCAGTCTCATCTTTCTTCAATTTACAAGATGACGTGTCCATTCCAGGCGTTTCGCCCCACTTTAATCTCCACCTTGGATCTTCACCATTTCAGAGTTTCAGAGATATATATGGGAAAACAAACTCAGCCCTAACCTCTGTGTGAAATGGGATGGAAAGCACCACAGAAATACATCTCTAATTTCGCCAAGCAGGGGGACAGGGTTGCATTATCCGACTGGAAGGAATTCGCAACTTGGTTCTTGACAGTATCTCCTCCCATTTCAAAGCGCAAACATAAAGAGGCTCAATCTACCCTGCGAGACCCCCCTCCCTGTTCCCATTTCCCCTGAAGCTCTTTAGACACCCCTGTGGACAACCCGCATGAGGTACTTGCTGCTAAGTCTTACTTTAGCGCAGAGCACAGACACATGGGTGATGGAGGACCTGAGTGAAAGCGGTAATTTAGCCCCTATAATGGGACCTGTTTTTTTGTTCTCAGGTCACTCTCCCGGGCGTCATTGGCCGTCTGTCGGAGGCAAACTCGGCAACCCCTTATTGGGTAGTTGCCCACGGTACACAACGTGCTCATTAGAGGAGCAGGGATTTCATGATAAAAAAGCTAATGAGAGAAGCTTTAAGTGCTCTCTCTCTCTCAGACACACACACACACACACACACACACACGCACACGCACACGCACACGCACACGCACACGCACACGCACGCACACGCACACGCACACGCACACGCACACGCACACGCACATGCACACGCACACGCACACGCACACGCACACGCACACGCACACGCACACGCACACGCACACGCACACGCACACGCACACACACACACACACACACACGCACTCACACACACACACACAGACCCCCCTCCCCTTAGTCCTCCAACTGGTGAGGGTTGGGGCTCCACAAGTTGGAGTGATTAGAGGTGTATCCTTAGGAAGGTGCATGGAACACACACACACACACACACACACACACACACACAAACATACACACAGACACACACACACACACACACACACACACACATACACAAGCACACACACACACACACACACACACACACACACACACACACACACAGCTAATTCCTGGGTGTGGCAGCTTGAATCTGAAGAGCCATTACGGTGCTCCACGGGGACCTTGGGGCTCGGCCCCTGACCAAGTCTTCATTATGGCTTCCATATGCTGCGTGACGCTAATCGCATTGCAGCCGTCACCGGATCTCTGACACACTCATGCAAAGATAGTGGGCTGGCGTCAATCAAGGAGGCTCTCCACGTGCTTTATTACGGAGCACAGCTTTCGTGGCCTCGGGGCATAAGCTAAACTGGAGCTGTTTTTTTCTATTTCGGCAAAAGCAAATATACTTTGGCTTAAACAAGCCACGAGGAAGCAAACAAACCTCTTATCAGGGCTGTGGCATCATAAATGTGCGGAACTGAATAATATGCCAGCTGCGTCATTTGCACCACTCTGAAAACAGGTCCAAAAAAAAACAATTTCCTGACACTAGAATTACTTCGACACAAGCCGATAAATACACCTACATTTAGTTTTATTTAGCGTTTCGGGACTGGCAGCTTCCAGGCATAGGCACACACAAGGCTTTATGAAACAGAACGGCGTCTTCTGGGTCTCTCGGAAAAGGGCACATTTATGAGCGAGAGCAGAAAGTGCTTACAGCCGCGCACAGGCCTCAGTACGCGTCTGCTTTGTCTGACATCGAGAGGCAAAATCTACAGAAGAAAAAGACGAAGGGTGTGGAGACAAACAAAAGAGCGCGGAGCAACAAGGCATGCAGCTTACAGACCTTGTCTGCTCTCTCGCTTCTTGACAATGAGGACAGTGTAGGGGGGAGAGAGAATTTGTTGTTTGTTTATGGGGGTGGGGGTCGGGGTGAGAGCGCATCAAAGCTGTCTGTCATGAGCACCCACCACCACCACACTACACCCACCCCCTTTAAGCTCTGGAGCAAGTAAACCATCCACAAAAGACTTGTGAGTTTTCGTTAGCGACAGAAATACACATTCATATTCATCTATTCACCGCTTGATACTGAAGTCGAGGCCAAAGCATCGGTATCATGATTACTCCAAGGGGTGAATAAATCCTCACTCACTTCTTCAGCAACAGACTCATTTCACTACCCATCAGTAGATGCAGATGGAGTGTCACTACCGATTAACCAATGGATTCGTATCGTATTGATCAACTGTATATGCTTATGGACAGGTCTAATGTTTGTTCATAGAGTACGTAGTTGACACAGCAGAGAAATACAGACACTGGAATGACAGATGTTGGACTCAAAGTGGGCCCGAACATGGCAGAAATGGATGATGCCTCTTACACTTGGTATCTACGGATAAGGGGGTTTAATGTTAATGCAGATGAGGGGGTCTGTTTCCGCTAAAGTGACGCAGAGCTAACACGTACAGGGCTCGGGCTGCGGTGGGACTCACGTGGGATTTTGTTGATCTCGTTCAAGAACTTGTTTTTCAGCTTGGAGAAGTCCTCAGAGCCGGGGCCGCCCGTCGCGTTGGTGTTGGAGGTGACCTCGGGGGCCACGGTGGGCTCCGGACCCCCGACACGCGCTTCCCTTCGACTCATGGTGGGGTTCGGCCGCCTGTAGAAGGCTGTAGGGTGGAGGACAAACAGAGAGAGGGAGGGAGAGAGAGAGGGATGTTAGTACTGTTAACAGAACCGTGACTAAAACACACTTGTCAGGCTGATGAACAGTGGAGTACACTGACTGCATCTGAGGAGATGCTAGATGCTGTGCTTGAAACGACTCAGGCTCAGCTTGGTACGAGAAGCGAAACACCGTGCACCGGACCGCCTCCCCGAGACCCCTCTGATCCTTAACAACTTATCGGCTTCACTTACATATACCGGTACAATTGACGCCATTAAAAAGTGAGTCCTCTCTGTAATTATACTACATAGCACTGTGATAAAGTGCTGGAGTAATTATGTGACACTTTAGGTTGTGCCTCCACGGTTGAATGTTCATAAAGAGAGAAACAATCAGGTCTGAAGCACCAGAAGACAACTGGTTTTCAATGTGGGTTTTGTAATGACGGCTGTTTGTCTTTTTCCACCCTAGTGTGTGTGTGTGTGTGTGTGTGTGTGTGTGTGTGTGTGTGTGTGTGTGTGTGTGTGTGTGTGTGTGTGTGTAGAAAAGTTGGTGCGTATGTTTTACAGGAGTGGGTGGGGTGGCACTCATCGCCTCTCTGTGGGTGGCTGGCAGCAGACAATGGAACTTGTTATTGCCAGTTGTTCTTGGCAGGTCGTCACCAACGCTCCCGTCGTCATGGAAACACCAGGGTTAATGGCCCACTAAAGATGTGTGTGTGTGTGTGTGTGTGTGTGTGTGTGTGTGTGTGTGTGTGTGTGTAAAAGAGAGAGGACTGAAGGGGTATCTTTTTACACTGACACAACTAATGCTTTTTATTATCATGAACTCAGGAGATGTTAGCACATTACTCCCTCTACGAAAACAAATGAGGAAGTGTAAATCATGTGATCACTCTCTCCCTATCTCTCACCATCTATCGATCTATCTACCCATCTATCCATCTATCTATCTATCTATCTATCTATCTATCTATCTATCTATCTATCTATCTATCTATCCATCTATCTATCTATATCTCTCCTACCTAACCTAAATAATTCAGGTTAAATCGAACTCCAAAATAAACAAAGCAACTAACTCACTCGCGGATCCTCACAGGTACCTCGAGTTACCAGCATTAAGCAAGCAGCTCTTTGCAACCGCTGTTAACACAAGCATTGTTAACACAGGGAGGTGTTGAGGTGCATGCTGTCAGATGCGACAGCTGTTACACGCCACCATGCTGTGAGTGTAAGACAGCTCTATCCGACCTCCGACAGCACCCTCACCTCTCTCTCCGGACATAAAACACACAGGGGGAGACAGCTCTATCCGACCTCCGACATCACCCTCACCTCTCTCTTCAGACATAAAACACACAGAGGGGACCACACCTGTACCTGTAAACACCCCACTCCCTGTGTACATGTTCTCCCTATGTGTATTGTTTTTATTGTTTTTATTGTGATTCATGTATGTATGTTTGTGAGTCAAGTGTATAAACTACTGGATGACCTTAATTTCCCTCGGGATCAATAAAGTAGCCATCTATCTACAGTATCTATCTATCACACAGGACCCCCTCAAACATTGGCTTGCCTATAGGACGCTTTTTTGGCATTGTTTTTTAGATGTTTTTTAAAGATGGATATCCGCATCTCCCAAACATGTAAGCTCAGGCTTCTTTTATTGAGCTCATCAAGAGGCGCCACTTCAAAGAATTAATGTTTTTGTCTCTTTTTTTTCACTGAGCCCCGAGAGTGATGAGGAACAGCACTGATGAGTTGATGTGGGCGGGCAAGCACACACACACACACACACACGCACACACACACACGTACACACACACACACACACACACACACACACACACACACACGCACACAAACACACACACACGTACACACACACACACACACACACACACACACACACACACACACACACGTACACACACACACACACACACGTACACACACACACACACACACACATACACATACAAACACACAGGTGCGTACTGTGGGCACATAGGAAAGAATGAGTTGAGAGTGTATGTGCGATGGGGGAAGCTTAGATAAGCGAAGGGATGGGGGTGGGGGGCTGGGGGAGGGGGGGCAGTTCTCTGGGATGGTGCTTGGTGTCTCATCTAAATGGCGCTAATGCACACCTGCAAAAAGTTTCCCGCTCCCCCACGGGTGAGTCAGAGCCACAAACAAAAGGACGGCCACAAAGGCCCCGTAATTACATGCAGAAGGAATGACCAGAAAACAGTCCATTAGCGGAGAATTTGCATCCTTCTCAAAAGGACAAAAGGAAGAGAGAATGAGAGAAAGAGAGGGAGAGAGAGAGAGAGAGAGAGAGAGAAAAGAGAGTGTCTTTTCTAGAGCTGAAATAAGGGAGAAACTAAAGGCCTGCAGACATTAAGACAAACACAGCCCGAGGGGGCGCTACCACCATTGTGGCAATCCTGCGTAGGCAGGGGTAATTGCATCTGAGAAAATGTGTCTTTGTCTCTGTTTGTGTGTCTATATATACTGTATTATATGTGTGTGTGTGTGTGTGTGTGTGTGTGTGTGTGTGTGTGTGTGTGTGTATGTATGTAACTTCTAATCCAGCACACAGCAACAGGGAGGCCTAAGTCATTTATCTAATTGCAACAGGGTATGCGTTATTCATCACCCAGTCTCTCCCTCCCTCTCTCTTTCTCTCTCCCATACTCCCTCTCTCTTTCTCTCTCACTCCATCTCTCTGTCTCTCTCACTCTCCCTGGTGAGCAGAAGAGATCAGAGTCGTTCACCTTACTCTTCCTCCCAAGGTCGTCATGCCAACCAAATGAAACCCCACACACATTCACTCCGATTCTCAGACACACACGACAGGCATAATAAGGGCAATACCTCCACAGTAGCCTCGGGGATGCTAGCAATTAGCATGTCACCCTGTGAGAAATTGCATCTCTGATAACTCCAATTGTTAGAAATCCATTCAGGACACTGTGAAGTTTCTACTAAAGGGGAAAAAATATCAATAAAGATTCAAGTTATGTTACGTTTCTCAAGTTAAGTTCAAGAATATCAGACACACAAACCAAACTAATCTACACATCAAGCACTTGCAATAACGGAAGTGTTTGAATCTAGTCCGTTAGATATTTAGTTCATTGTTCCATTATATGACAAGAAAACTGGGTCCAAAAAAAGACAAAAGTACCTATCCAGCTGAGAGACAAAAGCAAAATAATTTATCTCACCAGAACTCCTCTTCTCTCGCAGATACACCCCAAAGTCAAAATACACAAAATTCCACAGGCTTCAAAAAACTATTTATGTCTAGAGAGGTATATCTTTCTTCAACAGGCCTCAGACTAGAATCCTCCAGTTTTGTTAGAAGAGACAAAAATGGCTTCTCCCCCTCCCTCCTTCGTCTCACACACACACACTTCCTGCTTTCTCCCACAGGTGTGCTCTGGTTAAACCCTACACTTAGAAGTCCCCTCTACTGACACCGCATCAGTTAAAGTCTTCTCAACAATGCATCACATTAATAAGAAAAGATAAATCATTCAATGTTACCATTTGCCAGTTACTATTACCAGTGGATGTTCTTCAGGCCTGTTTGTTTATACCACCTTATTCCAGCATTCTAGCATCCCTTATGCTTCTGTGCGAGAGTCACAACCCGTCTATCAAACCCTTCATTTCTCACCCGACCCTTTCCCATGCAATAGTATTTATGGTTTAATTTGAAAACCTGAATATGTTATGGTCTCCGTCTGTTTATTAATGCATAATTCCCTACAGTTCATCTCAGCCCCAGTGAGAGTGTGGATCAAGCTCACGCGCACGGCTAATGGAGGACACTGACCTTGAGCGGTCTCCTCAGCTGAGGCCCAGCACCCGGAGACTAACTCTAGCGCGTCAGGAGTTAGCGAGGAGTCCCCGCGGAGACAACCGTTTTCCTCATTTCGAGGATCGGCGTAAGCCCCCGCGCAAAGACGTGCCAAGCTCTCTAAGTGACCTGCCGGTGTCCGTCAAAAGCCAGACAGAGGCGGTGACTCCGAAGGCTGTGAGGAGGCGCACACGGACGCGCCGCTTTGAGGGAAATGAATCCTTAATGATTCCGCTTGCGTTTTTCCGCCCCGGCTTAAGAGCCCTCGCAGTCGGGAGCACTTGAGTTTATGAAGCGTCGGAGAGAGAGAAGGGGGTGTGTGGGGGTGGGGGGTAGGGGGGGTGAATGGCAACTAATTTGCCTCGGTAAAAAGAAACTTCAAAGAGCCGCTGACCTTTCATCCTCATCGGCAGGCTGTCATCCTCCGTATGCCGTATTTGTCTCGATTGCAACGCGGTCAATCCCTGACCTTTTTCACCTTTATCAATGGTCGCTCTTAGGACGTAGAGGAGAACATCAGGCCCAGAGCACTCACTGATAAGCTCCAGCAGCCGATCTAAATATAAATAATGTTTGTGTGGCGATTGCTTCAAGTGGCTTTTGTGCCGTTCCAACAGCCATAAAACCGTTCTCCGGATAAAATGGCACACCAATCCTGCTGGCCGTGTTTAAAGGACATTGGGAATTACTGGATGAGCCTGGACAACAATGGCCAGCTATGAAGCCCCCAAAACGTGGCTGACAATCAACCATTCAAAGGCGGTGTGAACACAGAAATGTATTGTGTGAAAAACGCAATCTTTCCATCAGGCAGAGAGATATGGTGTGTAAACGGATCCAAGGGCCCACAAAAGCTCTACTGTCCCTTTAAGTGGGTCCATGTTTCTCTCCCAGTGTGGTCCCCTGATGCACGGCCTTGCGGTGAGCTTTTTCCTGCACTCTTCGCCCAACTGTCCTGCAGGACTGTGGCGCTTCACGCAGGTGTAAAAGCCATACCCAATTACAGGCCTGCCAGATGGCACAGCACGGCAGCCATCTCACCCAGCCCTGGCACTGCCTGGCACTGCCCGCAGCATTCTCTCCCTGTCCCTGTTTCCCAAATCCCCCTCCCCCTTTCTCACCAGAAAACCCAACCTCTCCGTCTCTCTCTCTTAGTCTCTAAACCCAACTGCTCTCTATTTCTCCCTCTCTCCTTTATCCGTTTCTCTGCTCTTTCTCTCATTTCTTCTTCTCCGTCTCCCTCTCTCTGCCTCTCCCTTTCTTCTTTCCTCACCCTCTGCCTCTCTGCTGTTCCACTCCATCCCCCCTGTAAGTGGGTCATGAAATCCACAAGCCTCTAACTCCAGCCCAGCCTCTCCCTCAATCTGCCTCTATCTCTATCTCTATCTCTAAGTCTTTCTGTCAGATCTGGGCCTCAAGCACACAAACACTAATGTTTGGCCCAGTGAGGAGGTACTAGATAGATACTGAAAGGTCATCTGGCTCTGGTTCTGGTTCTGGCTCTGGCACGGAACAGAATGCCGTCTCCATCATCCATACAATACAGCTGTGATGAGTGGGAGGACAGATATCCATATGGCCATCTTTTTTTTTTTTTAAGATTTATTTTTGGGCTTTTATGCCTTTAATCGGACAGGATAGTGGAGAGAGACAGGAAGTGAGCTGGAGAAAGATTCGGGAGAGGGATCGGGAAATGACCGCGGGTCGGACTCAAACCGGGTCCACATGGGTATTCCAACCCACTTATGGTATAGGGCTGCTGCCGCTTGCGCCACAGCCCCCCCCATATGACCATCTTAACCGCCAATCCATCGTTGCTGTGTGCATGCAGCGCTTTTGTTTGCCTATAACAACTCAACGTGCTTGCCTTGTAAGACTAATCACACAATCTTGTCTGAGAGTGTCTTCCCTTTCTGGGTTGAAACGCATAGATCAAAGACTGAGGCTTTTCTGAGAATCAATAGAGACGAATAAATTGTAGATGGAGATGCTTGCATCTCAGGTAACAGCGTACAATTGTTATAATCAGCTCTGGTGCTTGAGTGTATGATATTAGCAATGACAATGCTAGGCTCTAGTAGCTGACCAAGAGTATTCACAGGTTACTGACTCCTGTCATGCACCCAATGATGTTCTATGTTTATGATGACCTGTACTTTTATGCAAGAGGCAGCAATGGCCCTACAATTGTGGCACCAAGCAAGCAAGCGGCTAAGACTGCATACTTTTGTTGCATCCTCTTTCATCAGGCAGAAGTGAGAAGAAGCTCGGGCACATGTGTGTGTGCGTGTGTGTATGTTTTTGTGTGAGTGTGACTGTTTCTGAGTGTGTGTGTCTGAGTGTGTGTATGTGTGTGTGTATGTGTGTGTGTAAGTGTGTCTGAGTGTTTGTGTTCGTGTGTGTATGTGTGTGTGTGTGTGCAGGAGTGCAGTCAAGCCTCTGGATAAGTCTTCCAATCTCACGTTCCTTGTGCTTTTTTTCTCCGTTTGGCTTTATGAGTTAATCAGCCAGTTAATCATCAATTAGACCCCGTTAGCAGGAGCTCAACTCCATTTGTGGGCAGCCCATGCAGCTCCACACGTATGTTTCAGCAGCGGTGGGTGTTCATGGGGTACTGAACCCCCCAACTGAGTTCTAAGATACTGTACGCTGTCAGAAGTATCACCAATTCACTTACTCCTCAATCCTCATCTATAAGAATAAATCAGAAGGCCCAAAACAGATCCAGCATTACTCATTACAGCATTACTCATTACTCATTACAGCAGATCCAGCATTACTCATCGTGGAGGCATCCCCCCCCCCCCCCCCCCCCAGACTCTCACGTTTGGCACCTTACCAGCACCCAGCCATTACATAACCATTCCACCCATTATTAACACCACAGTAAAGATAGCACAGCTCTCCCTCCACCCTACCCCCTCCTCCCCCCATTACACCACCCCAACCCCCATGCACAGAGAGGTGTAAGTGGCCTGAAATGATGGGGTAAAATAATAAGCTCTTCCAGCCAGTATGTTCGGCTGCAGCACCTGATCGCGAGCTGATGGATGTATATTCCCCTCTACCGTGGATAACCCAGCGCCCTCCTGCCAGGCACACACCTAGGTCAGGTAGGTGAGGCGTGCAGCGCGGAGCTAAAGGCCCATTTCCCCTCTCGTTAGCGGGGAGGCTCAGCTGGGAGCGCCCGCCAGGCTGGCTGACTGACTCGCCGGAGCCCAGAGTTCCATTGTCTCTGTGACTTTGGGAGAGCGAGTGCCGTTTGGGCGCTCCCGCCGGAACACTCGCTTGGTTAACTTAATTCCCCAGGGATAATGCAGGTAATTGTGAAATGCGATTTTTTTTCCCCCTCTCTCTCTCACTCTCTCACTCCCTCTCTCTTTCTCTCGCTCTCTCTGTCTCTCTCTCACACACAACACACATACACTCAAAGTAACGAGCTAACGAGGAACGTTCCCTTGTTTGGCAAATTCAATCCCCCCCTAAAAATACTTTATTTTTAATGAATCCCATTTTGAGCTGAGAGGGAGAGAACATCTGTGGTTGTCAACTTTACTTTAGTGCAACTTTCATAAAAAACTAAAAACCCTCCCAAACAGGCTTAGGATGTAGCAATCAATGCAAAATGTATAGTGTCTTTGTGAGTGTCTATGTATAGGTCAGCTTTATTAGTTCGAAACGTACACCAACGTACCAACAAACTCAAAGTTCAGATTCATTATTAAGACAGCTATCGTCGTGCAGAGAAGGCCACCGCACAGAAATCATGGTGCTGGAAAAGGTCTTGGGCATGAAAGCACTAATTGTGTGTAATTATTTTGTCAAAGCATGGAAGAGAGGCACAGAGGGATAGAAAGACAGAGAGAGAGACTGAGAGGGAGCGAGAGAGAGAGAGAGAGAGAGAGAGAGAGAGAGAGAGAGAGAGAGAGAGAGAGGCCAGATTGGTAGAGGAAGGAAGGAAAAACTGTGACTCGCGGCGAGAAAGTGCGAGATAAGTGGGGCCGCCAGGATCAATAGGCTGAATCAATGTAGGAGAGTGGCCAGGACTGCACAGCAGCACAGGGCCAGAGGGGTGGCTCTCTGGATCTCATCCTGCCTGGGCTAAAGGCTAACCGCTTCAGTGGGACCAGTAGGGAGCTTAACAGGCTAACCTAATGTGTGTGTGTGTGTGTGTGTGGGTGTGTGTGTTTTTGTGTGTGTGTGTGTGTGTGTGTGTGTGTGTCTGTGTGTGTTTGTGTTTGTGTGTGTGTGTGTGTGTGCCTGAGTGAGTGAGTGAGTTGTGTGTGAGTGTGTGCTACACCAGCACGTTGCTATAGGTAACACGTGTGCCAGCTGCATAGTCCATACGCCTGGCTATATGCTTATCCCATTTGTCTCCCCAAGGTCTATCTGCCAGGGTATAATGAATGCATCTGGAACCTTGGCCTCTAACATTTACAGTCACTTCTACAACTAGAATGGATTTACATGCATTTCGGGGGGGGGGGGGGGGGGGGCTTTTAGCCGAAAGTGACTCACACAAGAGCCGTAATTCAAGGCAATGACACAAAAGCATGTTTCCATTAACTGACCATATCCTGCAGGATCACTGTACGAGGGAAAGGGTTAACGGCACGAAGTACCAGTTCTACTGGCTCAGACCACAACTCAGTCTTACATTCAGCTGGTCCTGATTGGTCGTCTGAGATGAATGCAACGATACGCGCACAGTGCTCAGACAGATCTCTATATCTGTACACTTCTCGACCGATGTTAAGGTATCTGTTAGAGTGTTGGTGTCATCCTCCAATGCTGCAGCCATGGCAGCGATGTGCAAGAACATTTCTGCATTCTGCACACATGATGGCAAACTGGGCTGTAAAATCTTATGGTCCGTGACAGATGGTGCCTTTCCTGTACCCTTGAAGTCCCAGCGGTCGATAAAACGTCCACGTGCAGCTGTCATCTCAACGTGAAAAACCGCCCCGACTTTTAGAAAGGCAAAGTCAAAACCGCAGTGGCTAAACTCGGGCTAACAGGTGTGATGCAGACTGGGAGCTTCGATTCCATGATAATAATTCATAATAATAATTAATTTTATCTGTTGAGCACTCTTCATTCAGGCAGAATCTCAGAGTGCTACCATGATGAATAATGCTGGATCTGTTTGGGGCTGCTGCTGATTCATTCTTATAGAAGAGGATGGAGGAGTAAGTGAATTGGTGATACTTCTGACAGCGTACAGTATCTTAGAACTCAGTTGGGGGGTTCAGTACCCCATGAACACCCACCGCTGCTGACACATACGTGTGGAGCTGCATGGGCTGCCCACAAATGGAAGTGAGCTCCTGCTAACGGGGTCTAAGGTACAAGGTTACAAGGTTGGAAGGTGCTGATTACAAATGAACAGTTTTAGTATTCGTGCAGTTGAAGATAAGCCTCAACCACGCACTCACTCACAGTCGCTTTCCACAGTCTCAGATAAAGCAGTCAACATTTTTGATCCAAGGAGTAACACGAACTAAGTAATTACAATAACATAAAACGGGGAAATGAAAGACTGAGAGAAAGCAGGGGAGGAATTAAAGGTGGTGAATTAGCGTAAGTAAATACACCACCGGCAATGCATCAAACAATTAAAGGCACTTTATTGAATTGAGAGATATTTATCAGACACGTGGCTTACCCAATTAAAGGCTTAAAAGTGTGGCCCTGCTCTACAAGTCTTTCCCTTGGTTTTGCAAAATAGATTAATTTGCGCAATCAAAACAAAATGCTCAACCCATTATCTCCAAAGAAACAGGGGAAAGCTCGTAAGCACTTGTATAAAAACCAATTTGTCCTACAAACGTGCAGCTTTTTGAAAAACATGAGTGTTTGGCTTCTACAGATGAAATCGTCTGGATGTGTACTTTCAAATGCTCTTAATTCCATGCGTTTTATGTCTGTGTTTACTGTAGTAAGTGATACAGTGAGTCACACTCCAAAATCGAAATATATAAAAGCATGCGGCACCCACTTTGTGAGAGGCTTTGCTCTAAGGACTGAATTAGGCTAAAACTGTGCAGCTGTTTTCAAAAAAAGTCAGCATCATTACCAAACCGAATTGCCTTTAAGAGGCATCATTTGACTGTCCATCCTCTCATTTCAAACCCCAACTCACAGCCAGTCAGTAGAAGTTAACTGCGGAGGACCAGAGCAGATCCTTCTCAAAGTTTGTGTGTGTGTGTGAGAGGTAGTGAATGCGTAAGTGTGTTAGAGGGGAAATGTATGTAGGTGTGTGTGTGTGTGTGTGTGTGTGTGTGTGTGTGTGTGTGTA
>NC_137912.1:9137147-9157147 GCF_963457725.1 Sprattus sprattus
ATTCAAGCAGAAAGCAGATCTATAGCCATCTGTATGTTTATCTATACATTAATCAAAATCTTTATGATTTAGTAATTTAGAACTGTAGTTATTTAGTAATAGATGTATAATGTGTTGAGTAGCATCTACCATGAATGCCAACCTCTGGTAGTCACTCCCTACGCGTCTACAGTGTGTGGCCTCAGGGCCTGGGCCCCAGACTCAAATACCCATAATGCACCACTCCTGATTGGCCTAAGCTTTAAACAACTGCCTCCCCGCCCCGCCTCTCCAACCCCCCACACACTGTCCAATCAGCAGCAATTAGGCATCAGGTGGAGCGGTCCCCTCTCTATCCTGTCAGCGCTGGAAGACCCACTCAGTGACGCCGTGCTCAGAGCCATGTGGATGTGTATGTGTATGTGTGTGTGTGTGCGTGTGTGTGTGTGTGTGTGTGTGTGTGTGTGTGTGTGTGTGTGTGTGTGTGTGTGTGTGTGTGTGTATGTGTGTGTGTGTGTGTGTGTGCTGACAGGCCTCTGTTTGTCATGTTCCGTGGCGCACATGTCAAAAGAGATGGCCCCCGAGCGTTTGATTGGGCTTTACAAAAGCGTCACGGCCGAGGGGCAGGAGCACTCGCCCGGCCCCCTGACCCTCCTTCAATACTCCCAGGAGGAAAACAGCCCAGGAAAACAAAAGCGAGAAATCGCAGGGTAAGCAAAAACAAAAATGGAACAAAATAGACTGAGTGAGAATAGAAGAAAGAATAGCAGTAAGATAGAGGCAGAGGCAGACAGAGACAGAGAGAGAGAGAGAGAGAGAGAGAGAGAGAAAGTGAGAGAGAGGGAAAGCAGAAGAGAATGATGTACAAAAAACCCAACCATACAAGCCTCTCTAAGACCCTTTGGAGTGCCAAGGCTTGTTTTTCACAGCCCCTCACTCCCACAGTCTGAATCTCATTGACACCTTATGGAGGGGGTGGTGGTGAAGAGATGGATAGGCATGTGGATGCTGATGGTGGTGCATCTCTCAGTCTCAGCCTCAGTACCACCACTCTGCTCAGCTCGCCCCCTGTGTGATGAGTGTCAGCAACACTTCATCTGTCTGTGTGTCTAAGTGTGTGTATATTTGAGAGAGTGCGTGTGTGTGTGTGTGCCTTCGCCGCAGGGTGGGATTGTGCACTGGATGATTGGGAGATGGAGAACACACTCTTTTATGTGACTTTAGTGGCTTGATACACAGACATAGTACACACAGAGACAGAGAGGCAGAGAGAGAGAGCGAGAGAGACAGAGGCAGAGAGAGAGAGCGAGAGAGAGAGAGGGAGAGAGAGAGAGGGAGAGAGAGAGAGAGGGAGAGAGAGAGAGAGAGAGAGAGAGAGAGAGAGGAGAGAGAGAGAGGGAGAGAGAGGGAGAGAGAGAGAGAGGGAGAGAGAGAGAGAGAGAGAGAGAGCGAAAGAGAAAGAAAGTGAAGTGAAGGTGTTGTCTCGCTAAAATACAACATTTCTTTCTTCCTCAGTATTTATCAATCCAAATAAAATAATCAAATGTGTGTGTGTGTTTCTCGTCTTTCTCCCTGTAACCTCAAACAGATACAGGTAACTAGCAGAATTCTAACATTGTCAGAACAACCCCCAACCCCACCAACCCCCCACCCACAGTGAGACTATCTCTCACCCCCACAGCTGTGCCTCTTCTTTACCCAAACACCACCCCATTCACTGGCACCCCTTCGCCAGCTTGTCCAATGACACAGCACAGCGACGCTGTTCGCCCACAAGCTTCCTCTCCAGCAACAAAACCGACACAAATAATCAACAACAACAACGACAACAAAAAAAACGACTGCTCGCTCATCACCAGGGGGACTGTTTGTACCTGTCGTGCGGATTTGCATATTGTAATGTGACATTGCGCAACATCTCACTCCGTCACCGCCTGAAGAAGGTTGCCTGGTAATGAGGTGTCAGAATAGGAAGCTTTCGACTCCGCTCGCATGCATTGGCTAAATCGACTGCTTTGCCTAAAGGCAAAAGGAAATTGGTCCTATCGGATTTGTTTTGCACGGTAATGTACATCTGCATTAGATGTATGTCTGTCAATTGACACCCAAAGGTCAGTTAACTTGTATGTGTACCCGTGCTTCCTTAGAAGTCAACCAAGGATTTTAATTTACATTTATTGATTCCGAGGACAATGAAGTATGTATTTAATAAACATAAGTTTTCTTTGGGAATTAAACCCTAGTGACCTTTACATTGGAAGCTTCCTTCTATCCACTTTAAGCTACAGGACGTTTCACCTACAGATGACTCTATAGCATTAAAACTTTGAGAAACTGATCGTGCATTATCTTGTGTTTTTCAGACGCACTAAGTGTATACATTGTGGCTGACAAGGGTCTTTGTGTTGTTTGCGGGGAAATGAACACTGTAGGTGACATTGAACTGGGGCGTGGAGGAGGCTGACCGGATCTTTGAGCTTATCTCTCGCCATCAGACATTCTCTGACATTACATTAATGTGAGCTCTAATTCTTTCCTTCAGGAAAGGCTTTTCGCTCCCTCTCCCTTTCTCCCTCGCTCTCTCTCCTTTGCAAGCGAGCTATTGTTATCACCACACCCAAGGTTAGACAAATCTCCATCAGAGCAAAGAGAGAGAGGGAGAGAGAGAGAGAGAGAGAGAGAGAGAGAGAAAGAGAGAGATGATAAGATTGATGGCATATGACACAGTGTCTATCGCCCCCTATTCTTCTTCTCAGATATTCAATTCTTTTTTTTTTTTTTCTCGTTTTAATCTTTCATCTCCCAAGCCCAGGTGCAATTACACCTCACCCAAGAGGAGCGGCGGGAAGAGAAAAAAAAAGAAAAAAGAAAACGAGAGACGAGTGGGTCGTTGCATGCTTAACGAAACACAAACAGATACCATCTCAGAGTCTGCCAGAGATTCCCATCACAGCCAGCAAAGCCACAGAAACCCACTTTATAACATCCCAGGATGTAAAGATGGATCTAGGTCTACGGGTGTGTATATTTGTGTGTTTGATATTTGTGTGTGTGGGTGTTTTTTTTTTTTTTTTTTAAAGGGTTGTGCAACGAGACTTGAAGACACGATTCTGACAGACAATCTCTCTCCTCTCCTCTCGTGTGACGGTGTGTCTGTATTCAGATGTGAACTGACAGCAAAAGAACATCTAGACTGATGTGTTCTGTCTTTGGCTACGGTGACAACTCTCTCTCTCTCTCTCTCTCTCACACTCATTCCTTCTCTTTCTCCCTCTCTCTTCCTCCCTTCTTTCCCTCCTCACCTCTTTCCCAACCTGCCAGGCACAGGGAGCAGAGCTCAGGTGGAGGAGGAAGAGCAGAAGACACAGTGTTGGATATTAATGAGGCTGATGAGGAGGAAGAGGGGCAGAGAGGCTAAACACACAAAACCTCTGGGTGCGCCCAGGCATCCCTGAGAGAGATCTGCTATGAACCTGTGCAACCTGGCCAGCTCCTCTGACACACACACACAAACACACTCCCTCTCTCTCTCTCTCTCTCTCTCTCTCTCTCTCACACACACACACACACACACACACACACACACACACACACACACACTCCCCCTCTCTCTCTCTCACACACACACACACACAAACACACACACACACATTAATAGTGGCCCAAATGTTCAATCATGATTACCCTTATGTCAGAGGCTCCTGAAAGTGTGTGTGTGTGTGTGTGTGTGTGTGTGTGTGTGTGTGTGTGTGCATTTATATGAGTGTGTGTGAGCGTGGAAGGAGAGCGATGGGAGAGAGAGAGAGAGAGAGAGAGAGAGAGAGAGAGAAAGAAGAGCATCCAGATCCGTGACATCTGCTTTTTGCAGTACCTCGGGCTATGCACAGGCAAGCGTCCCAGTCTTGTGCTCGCCGTTAATTAAAAAACGCCCAGCAAACTCGGGCTGTATCAGTCACAGCGTGAGTGAGCTTCCAGACGCGATGTCCTCGATGAAAAACACAGATAAACACAGAGGTACTGTCGAGGTAAAACTCACGGCTATTGGTCACGTCACTTGCTTTATTTTTGAGATCCCTTCAGGCCACTGTTGGCCGATGGAGGGGTGGACGCTCTCTAACTTGTTCTTGGGTTAAAATCGGAAGCACAAATACACACGGACTATTTACAGAATATGTGTATGGTTGCAGGCACTGAACACTGTAGGTGACATTGAACTGAGGCGTTGAGTGGACTGACTGGATCTTTGAGCTCATCTCTCGCCATCAGACATCTCGGTCATTACATTAATATGAGTTTACTTTCATATGAGAAATATGTGTATAATTTCCATTGCTGCATAGCATTTATGTGTGCATGTAGGTGCATGTGTGTGTGTTGTGTGTGTGTGTGTGTGTGTGTGTGTGTGTGTGTGTGTGTGTGTGTGTGTGTGTGTGTGTGTGTGTGTGTGTGTGTGTGTGTGTGTGTGCTGTTTGTATGTGCATGCCTGCCCACACAAGCAGACACACAGGCACATGACAGTCAGTTTGTCTGCATGTGACTTCATGCCAAGCTTTGAGTGTGTGTGTGTGTGTGAGACCTCATGCCAAGCTTTGAGGGTATAGAAGTGTGTGTGTGTGTGTCGGTGTGTGTGTGTGTGTGTGTGTGTGTGTGTGTGTGTGTGTGTGTGTGTGTGTGTGCGTGCACGCATGTTTGATTCCCTCCTGTCAGAGAGGATAACTGCACCTGGTGCTGTCCGTGGTCCTGATTGACAGGCAGGGACAGCCGTCTGTGGCTAAGGCTGCTGGGAGCGGGGCCATGAAGTACTGCCATGTCACAATCCAGGACACAGTGCACACACATCCAATTTAAAAGGCGCTGTGGAAAGCCGTGGCATAAAGCCCCTTAGCCATGACTCTATAAGATGGATTTAGCATACAGTGTGTGCGGGCATGGCACATGTTTACTGAAGCATCACAGGAGAGACTTGTCTTTTGCTGGCTCTAGGTCAGAGGAGACTGAGGCTTTCTGTGACGTCCCTGAAAAAGAAGCCACAAGAGATCCATTGATCCTGGGAAGAAAATATTTCTGTGGAGCAATTTGCCTAAATAAGAACCGTCGTGCAGGACACCAGGCGGACTCTGCAATGGTAAGGCTAGCACAGGCCTTGTCAGAATCTGAAAGGATGTTGTGATGTTTTTTTGGCAGTCTAAAAGGGCCTTGCTTTATTGACTGGAAAAAAATAACCTTGTCTGGCCTGTCTCCAATTACAATGCCTAAAATGGCAGCCCGAAATGTAATTCCTATCGATTAGAGTCTCACTTAACAGTCCACTCGCCGGGATGACAGGTTGGAGAGGAAGAGCGCCCCCTGGAGACCATTATGAGTCCCACGGGTGGTAGAGAAAAGTATACGGAAGACGACTGTGTTAGTGTGTGTGTGTGTGTGAGAGAGAGAGAGAGAGAGAGAGAGAGATTGAGAGAGAGCAGTTAAAATAGGAAGAAGACGAGGAGGAGGATGAGGAAGATGGCCTCAGCCAGAAAGAAAGAGTGCTGAGCATGGGGAGAAGGAAGAGGAGTGGAGGGAGAATGCACCCTTTTCATGGCTGCCTGGCCATCAGGAATGATCAAAGGGACTCTGACGGCAAATCTAAGCATGACGCCTGGGCTCCTCTCCAAGCGATTGGGAAAGGACAATTACACAGCATTTCTGGACAAGAAAGCTCCGGTGAAACCAGACCAAAGACAAGTTGGTGTAATTGCAATAAAAAGGCTCCAGAGCCCAGAAGCTTATGGCGTGGCAGTGCAGCACCGGCACTTAAAGAGCTGACTGACAGTTATGACAGCTGGGCCATTGTGTGACACTCTATACCGCTTGTTATCCATGGGAGAGCATTGCTGAAAATATACGTCCATGGAATGAACCAATCAAAGAAAGAAAGAAAGAAAGAAAGAAAACAGAACAAATATCAAAACAAAGAAACAGAGAACACACAAAAAAGAAAATTCTATATAACTTGAGTCGTGCATTGCCGTCACAATTACTAATCCTGCCTGTAATTCTTCCCTGGCGTTAGGCCTGTAATAACACCTCTCTAATATAAAAGCAGAGCGTTTAGCCATGAGGCTGTTGCCATGGTCATGTGATGAAACATCTTGCGAGGGGGAGCCAATCCAGACGCTGCCTTCAAACTGTGTGTTAACTGTTATAAACGGTAAGCCCTTCAACTAAAGCCATCTGCTAATGCGCAACAAATGAATCATAGGACAAGGGGGCTTAAGCTGGTCTTTTTTCTTTTCTTCTGTCTGTTTTTTTTTCTCTCCTCCCCCCGTTTCTTATTCAAGCATCCGCACGTTTAGTCTTTCTCTTTTTTTTCCTCTCCGCGCGCCAAAGCTAACGCTAGTCTGCCCAGCAGTGGGAAATTTAAATTAGCCCTTTTTAATTAATTATGCATACCCGAGTGGCATTTGGTAATCTGAATGATTGGAAATGACAAAGTGAAGCAGGGTGGACCGACACGATAATGGCCGTCACTGGTAAACAGTGAAAGGGGGGAGAGACAATCAAACGCTGGAGCCATTTCCCTTCCCCACGGGGGGACCCTGAGTGTAGCGCTCGCATCGGCTCTAATTGAATCCTGGTTGGGGCCGTGGGGTTTGGTGCGGGCTGCTGGGCCCACACTCGAGTACAGTCAACAGAGAGAGTACAGAGAGACGGACAGATGCACACACGCACACACGGACACACACACACACACTCACACGCACACACACACACACACACACACACACACACACACACTCCTGCCTCCCATAAGTCCATGAGGGTGGAGCTTCCAAATTGGAGTGATTAGAGGTCTATCCTTAAGGCGCAGGGAAGATGAACACACACACGCACACGCAGACGCAGACACACACACACACACACACACACACACATTCACACACACACACACACACACACACACACACACACACACGAAACAGAGGGAGAGATGGATAGGGAAATATAGAGGAAAGAAAATGTTTGAATTGAAAATGAAACAAAATGAATGAAGCATAGATTGGAAGAAATACCAACTTGCTATTGCAAATAGGAAACCTACACCCGGTAGGACTGTCCTTGACATTCCCATTACCTTTCAATACCTGACAAACATGGGTCAGCTCTACACAGTGTAGGCAGCACTCCCACCAAAATAATAACACAGCACAACACTGCCCCAGTGCTGGACAGCACACTGATGCTGCAGTCATAGACATAGGGTCCCTGGGGGCCATCGCGGTGACTTGGTAAAGCCTGTGGCTTCATACTGCACGGCCCTGAGGGGCAGACAGCGAGAGAGGGCCGTTATCACGTCACTGCTGGGTCCCCATGCAGACTCCCAGTGCTCTCTTCGCCTTCTCCGCCTCCTCCGCCTCCTCCGCCTCCTCCGCCTCCTCCGCCTCCTCCACCTCACTCCTTTCTCAGTCAGAGTCGTCGGGGGAGCGGGGTGTGCCTGCCGCTCCGAGGAGAGGAACGGAGTGTCCTCAGCAGGAGAAGATCAACAAGTACAGAGAGAGAGAGACACACACACACACACACACACATACACACACACACACACACACACACACACACACACACACACACACATACATCCATACACAAACACACACAGATGCAAAAGTACATATGCAAACACACACACACATGCATGTAGATAAACATGTTCACAAAAACACACACACACACACAGACTCAAACAAAACTTGACTAAACACACACACACAGAGACAACATACAGTGCATGGCAAGAGAGAGAGAGAGAGAGAGAATGAAGAACTCGGTTTGCCACAGGCGGAGATAAAATTGCTCTATTACTCTGGCCCATCTTAGATCTGTGAGCAGGAGAGGGGCATGCTGGGTAGTCTCGGCGCCCTGCTCTCCCGGCCCGCGATTGCTTTGTGCCCCCCCCCCCTTCCCCACACACACACCCCCCTTCCCTCGGGGCTTACTCTACAAAGTGCATAGCTCCATTTTTTCCTCTTTTTCTTCTATTCCTCTTTTCCTTCTTTCCTCTTTTTCCCCCCCCCCTTCCCCTTTCTCTCAGAGGCGTCACGGGTCATGTCTGTCTCTACCTCTCCATGGAGACTGGCTATCCCCGAGAGAGACACAGAGAGAGAAAAATAAGCCAGAGACGCGCTTCCCTTCCCTTCCCTTCCCTTTCCTTCGTCTCCCATTTTACACACCGTCTTTTACACACCTTTTATGTGAGCTGTCGAGGACGGAGAAAAGATGAACTCACCCCGACCTCTGCACACAAAGAAAAAACCTACACTGATTCAAAACATTTATCTACAGAAAAGACTGAATGAAAGTTGGTGCGTTATTTTATAATATGGATCACGTTGAAACGCAGGTAAATCTACATTTACATTGAAACGTCAACAGTGCCTTTTGCTTGACTTCATCATTTCAAGCGTACCCTATAATGACATGTAAGTACTACATCTTTGACACCACATCACAGGCATTCAAGCACATTATTCCACGGCTATTATGCAATTCCAGGCTACATCGTTCACCTCAATGAGAGGCAGGGGAAATGGAAAAATGAAGAATGTGATTAAGTCAATTTGAAAATTGGGTACCTCTGCTCTGAGGACAATCAGTGCGAGCTACCAGTGATTTTAAGGGAAAGTAATTTCCTATAGAGCTCTAATTGTCCCATCAAACTGATCATAGGACGTACACCTGTTATCCATCTATAAAAAAAACTCTCTATCCTTCTCTCCTCTCTCTCTCGGCTTTACTCGCGGGAGTAAGAACTCCAGTGTGTTCTCGTTTTTGAAAAGCTTTATAGTTTTTCGGTATGAGAACGATCTTGTCATTTGTCACTTCTGACAATTTCCATACACAAATGAAAAGCCTGATGAGCCGATGGATTGCTTCAGCTTTTCTATTATCTTCTGCGTGGCGGATAAGTAATGGGATCATAGTTGGGGAAATTGTGACTGACACACCAGTCCATTCCAGTCATTCTAATAGCGAAATTAGCCCAATACAGAGAAACAATTTCATTCCTGTGTTAAAGAGAAGCACAATTACACAGATTGGGGTTTCTTTCATCATGAGAAAAAAATAGCGGACGCAACGGGAGCGAGGAAGAAACAAAGGAGAAAAATTAGCAACGTGGAGAGTAAAAAAAAAAAAAGTACAAAATATTCTCATTTGGAAATCATCTGTGAAAAGGGTCTCAATTGACCCCATCAAATCGGTCTCGATTCCCAGGGATCCAGAGTGGCTATCAATCAGCATGTATTGTGAGTGAAGGAGCCTCTCTCCCCAGCATAATCATTAGTAGAATGGAGACGCTGCTGACGAAGTGGGTTCTTTTCAGCCATGCTGTATTTGCATGGCAATCTCCTTCTATGGTGGCTGAATGCACCTGGGGATGTTATAGCCTATGGAGCTTAGCATCAGCATTTTGGCAGATCATAGGGATCTTATCATTCGTACTCATGATGGTAAGCGGCGAGGGGGGAAAAAAGTGCCTGGCTTGGATAAATGTTTGTCATGTTTGACAGATGGGTATGAAGTGTGGTTCTGTTTCTGGTCCAGTACTGGCCTGCTGGCTCTCTCTCTCTCTCTCTCTCTCTCTCTCTCTCCTGAGGTGTTTATCGTTGTGACGTGACGTGACATAATTACACATACTCAAAATAAGAAGGATGAGTTTTTCTAATGCAGCTCACCTGTGCTCTTTTTGAGTGGACATTTTGTGCCTCTCTGAACGCCAAACAGTTTTAAGAACCCACCATTTGCTTTTCCTCTTTTTTATTTTCACTCCTTTCACCCTCATGTTGCCTTTTCATGAGCACTACTTGAGCAAAGTCCTGCTCAATCAAAAGGCCCATTTTCTGCGGCGATTGGCGGAGTAAACACTATTAATCACGATTAGAGAGTGCAACGGGTAAAGGGCTGTCTCAACGGGGCAGAGGACAGAGGAGTGGGCATCCAGCTTCCCGCCAGCCGCCTTCAGCACCCCGGCACTACCCCCCCACCCCACCCCACACACATGCACACACACACACACCATGCTCAGCTCTTCAAGCAGTGATTGATCACGTCCATTAAAGCGGACGAGGCCAGACCACAGATCTCGTTAAACAGGCTTCATTGTTTATGGTTCTCGGAGGAAGGTTCCCTATTAAATGCACACAAAAAAATAATCAAGTCGGGTCACTTCCTCTTTCTGGATGACGCAGACGAAGGATGTGACTGGAACCCATGTTATTTAAACACCTTTTGGAAAGGGGATTCTCCAGTGGCTAGCTTATTAATGGCTAAGTAATGCAACGTGTCTATATATACAATTATGTCTGGCTCCACTCGAGGGCGAACACTAAGTAGACTGAAACACGAGCCGTTCACAAACCATATATCAGCTTAGCATGGTGACTGATGCTACATGGCTTTGGAGGCTTTATGAAGTCAACACACTCTCTGCTGTTCCAGTTGTGTAGTTATCAGATGACTTAAGGAAGGGAGCATGGACAGATTTACTAACAGGAAGAAAGAGTGAAGGATCAGGAAAACACCAACAGATGATCAGAAAGAGAGGAAGAGAGGAAGGGAGAAAGAGAGACAGAGAGAGAGAGAGAGAGAGAGAGAGAGAGAGGGAGGGAGAGAGGAGTGACGATGGCATCTCTACTGAAACTGTGTCATTTGTGTTAGTCATTAGTTCAGTCCCGGCCCTTTGGAGCGTCCACCCCCATGTTTGATCGTGTTTATTGTCCCAAACCATCTGCAACTGATAACCCTTGACTGAACAAGCTGTTAGTGGGGCCCAAAAGGGAGTGTGGAGAGAAACCAGCCATGCTTTAAAGCGGGCCCGCCTTCGTCGAAAGCGTCCAAGTCATTGAAATCGGCAAAGATCGGTGGGACTAAAAATATACCTCTTTAAAACCGTTCAGGAGGAAACGTTCCATGAACACACCTTATGCATCGCTGTGGCAGATATTTTGCCCAACGATTCGCAACACTTGTCTGAAACTCAGCCGTCCGAATCCGAAAGGTTCACCTACAGGTCTGGTGTGATGTGTATAGATTTCACCAATACTGAAACTAGACAGCCAATCACGGCCAATAATATCTTCGACAATTCTGGGATTTTTACCACCTGTATAGTATTTTGGACTTTTGGCAAACCGGTTTCTTGAAGTCTATAGACACGTTTGGACAATGTTGAAGCATCCACAAGCCCAGCAGAACTGCACAGATAGAATTGTGTGAAAAAACAGCAGTTGTCTACGCTGACAGACAGCTGAACAGAACAGCGGCCACCTTTCAGACATCATTTACCACAGAATACAACTTGACAGTTTTAGTGGCTGGAATCAGGATCACAAATCTGCATACAAATAGACAAAAATCTCCAGGAGGCTGAACCATTCAAATATCACCAGGAGTGCTCAACCATTTAAAGGAAAGCGAGGCAGCATGCCAGAGATGTTCGCTCTTCTCTTCTACCTACTTGACATTCCCCACATTCATTTGAACAGAACCCGGGTCCAAAGCTCTTTGAGAGGCTCGACACTTGCAGAATAACAACTAGTATCCAAGCCATTCAGTCTGGAAGGGACTCTGAAGATTATCTGTCAATGATGCGTGATTGAAATGGCCTCATGACAGGGCAAAGGGTTCAATATTAGACCAGTTATGGTTCCATCTGCTTGTATCCCTCTGTCTCCTTCAGCTTTTGGTGGATAAATGTGTGGAGGTGTGTGGAGAGACGGTAGGAATTTGCCCGTAGATTGCTTAATATAGGTTTTAAGGAACCTTACACACACAATACACTAGGTACATGTGGTAAAATGGGATCAACATGCAAACTGTAAAAAAAACTCAGAAAAAGACAGTCCTCTTAAAATGCACTTTCTCTCTCGTTGTCTCTCTCGACTCTGCACTGCACTGAGAACCCTGTCAGTGTGTGTTTCTGAATGCATTCTGCCATACTCTCTTCCTTCTCACCCCTGCCCTGTGCTGCAGTAATCCACACCCCCCACCCCCCGATGTCAAGTGTGCGCTCCATAAATATCTCCCCCACACTGGCCCCATAACTCAGCAGAGGAAGAGGAAGAGGAGAGAGGGCGCAACAGCAACAACCTTCCCCCGACCTTCGCTCCTCTGGCAGGGAGAGTGCGCCGTTGCCAACTGACCCTGCCGAGCGCACGCCCCGGCAAACTGTCAGGCGCTGACAAGCCGCATAAAGTCAACCCAAAGAGCTGCCTCAGCGAACGCAGCCTCGCCTACCGAAAAACACAACAGCACGGGGACACACCTACGCGTTTAGTTTCATTTCACATTCGCGTTCCGGAGAGGAATTATATCTCCTCTGTCATCAACGAAAGGGCTTTTCAGACGCACGTCTTGTCGTCGTGACTCGCGTGGAGAAATTGCTGTGTTCAAAAGACATGTCTAACAAGCTCGACTTCCTTTAGTCTGGGTAAAAAAAAATCTCTTTTGATTACGAGGCGAGGAATCGGAAGAGAAGTATGCATACATGTTTTTGATTGACAGGGCTTCAGACGATGGAAGAAAAAAAAAGCCATTAGGCTCATGCTGTCGCATTGTGAGCCTGCTCTCACAGCTCCGTTGCTTTGACACATACATTTGTTTGCCTCATTAGACCACCACTGTTCGAAACAGGTAGACCGGCTCATTGCTCTCCTCCACTGTAGGGGAAACAAACACGTTTGACCTCAAAAAGGACGAAGGTGAGGCCGGTTGTAACCTTCACCCAAATTGCAGTAGATTACATCTCACACTTAATTGCTGTGTAGACGAGGGGGAATTTACATATCATTATCAGAACATCAGGGTGACTCCTACCACATCCCAGAGAATGAGCCGTTTGTGAGGGTTTATCTATTTGCTTTGCGCATGGGGCTGTTTAATTCTCGTATAATACTACGGCAAGAAATCGCCACTCAAACGAGCAACTTAATCCTGTAATTATGCCCAAAACCGCTAATGTTCCTCCAGTGATAACACTGTGCACCTACCCTTCTTCATCGCTCTATCTCTCTTTTCCATTCTCTCGCCCTCACACACTGACTCTCTCTCCCCCCACTCTACCTGTTTTTCTATTCCCTCCCTACTCTAAACAGTAAGGGTCCTGTCTTGGGACAAAATGCCGCAAACACACATGCATAGGCCATTGCCATTTGGGCAAAGCTCTCTTCAAACAAGCCCCAAGAAACTAATTGTTTGATTAGCGGCTTGTTCCATTTTCCATTCCCCACCATCAAGTGAGTTTAAATCCTTCCCAGTTGTTTAATGACAGGAACATGAAAGTGCTCGAAGAGTGAATCGTATTCATGCATACAAATCAGGATCCTCGCCATTGGATACCATGCCATTAATAAGAGGCGTCATTACCAACTGATTCTAGTGCGTGTTACAGTGATATAACTCGAAAAGCAATGATCACTCCAAAAGCCCCTTGATGAAATGTGCACTTGATGGGAATACTCAGTTCCCCCAGCTCCTGTGTCTTGGTGGCAGCTCTGTAGATTGTGTGGAAGGCATTTGGCATGCTTGACATGATCCTATTCTGAATGGCTCTTTGCAGTAATAAGGTCATTTGTCTTGTGCTGGAGGGAGAGGATCTATAGTTGTCATAGTGGGCGCTGAAGATGGATGCGATGGATGGAGGACTGCACGTTACTGAAAAATTCCTTCCTCTATCTCTCTCTCTCTCTTCTCTCTTTAAATCTCACTTTCCTTCTCTCTCTCTTCTCTCCCTAAATCTTTCAGTTCTATCTCTTTTCTCTCTAAATATCTCTTTCCTTCTCTCTCTTTCATCTCTCCCTAAATCTCTCTTTCCTTCTCTATCTTTCACTTCTCCTCTCAATCTGCTTTTCTGTCCTCTCTCTCCCTCCCTTTCTCTGTTTCTCCTCCTTTCACAACCAAATCAACTCATGGGAAGAATGTTTATAGTCGCTTTAGATAAAAGAGTCTCCTAAATGAACATAGCAAAGTAAGAAACTAAAGAAAATAAAAACATTATCATTACGTGTCGAAGTTGATCCCTTCCATGAAGCTGCAAAGCAGACTATGATTCTATACGAGCCGCTTCATACCATCCACCTTGTTGAGCTTGGGAAGAGGCAAGAGGATAGAGATTCAAGTGAAATGACAAAGACTAACCTTGCACAATAGCCAGCAGACAGAGTTTGAGTCATATTGTGTCTTTCTGAGCCTGTCTACTTCAATCACCGTATTTGCAGGAAACTGCAGCTACACAGTATTAGATTATATACCTTCTGGGTTCCTTCAACACAGACAAGATCTAATTCGTTGTGAGAGGATCCTCCATCTTGAAAGGAATGGGTGTATATATATTTTTTCCCCTCTATGTTTGCTAATGCACTGGTCTTCAGTCTCTTCCTCTACCGCTTGTTTTTCTTTTTTTTTTATCTCTATGGTGGAAAATGACAAGAGAGGATGTTGCATGCTCCGTGTCTTTTTTTTCCATGACACCGTTTCATCACCTTGCCTCCTCTTAGATCACTTATACATCGATGGTTGGCTATAAATAAATGGCGTTTCCTCCAGGGGATGGCTTGAACTACAAAGCACACATTTATCACCCCCCCCCCCCCCCCTTCACCTTCCTCCTCGTGCGTGGCCACAGAGTCAAACTCCTCACGGTGGTTTATATTATAATTCCCAGGGATCTTCCATGAGAGAGAGGGAGGGATGGAGAGAGAGAGAGAGAAAGAGAGAGAAAGAAAGAGAGAGAGAGAGAGAGAGAGAGAGAGAGGGAGAGAGAGAGAGAGAGAGATGGGAGTGAGCGTGTTTTCACAGCTATGGTGGAAATCCGATTATCATACAGAAATCAGGGTTACCATGGTAACGGAGGATCTCGCATGGTGTGAAGACTTTTTTTTTTTTCGTGCAACACAAATATGCCCTTAACACATTCTAAAATATGGAAATATATTAAGTCAGAAGATAGCTTGTGAAAGAGGGATTGTTTTTGGTTCCTCCATTTTTGCCTAATGTGCAATGTGTGAAAACCTACTGTGGTTTTGATTATTTTCTGAAATGGAAAATTAGTGTTTGGACATTATCTATGCAGTTCGTAGCACATCCACAGCTTCTCAACTTAAGTTTACATTCTGTGGGCAATGAACGGGCTTCATGTTAGCATGTTTACTACACACGTAGTACACACTTGCCTGAGTAACTGCACGTACACAGATGCCTTCTCAGTCACATTGCTCAAGGCCAGACAGGGATCAGGACTATTAATGATCCCAGACCAGAATGTACATCGTGTTGTCTCTATCATTGGTAAGTGTGTGAGTGTGTGTTTGCGTGAGTGTGTGCGTTTGTGTTTGTGTGATTGTGTGTGTACTACAAACACAGACAAGGGTCTGCTTTGATGTCATGTTGCCAGCATCTCTGTATTTTTCTCTCATTGAAGCAGGTAGTGATATTTGGAAATGCTCTTAAGTGAAGTCCTAACTGTGGAAATACTCTTTCTCGCCTCCTTTTTGTGTGAGGGAGTGTGTGAGATACCGAGCGAGAGAAGTAAAGAGAAAGTAATTGCTTGTTGTTGAAACTCGGCGAGCAGATGGCCTAAACTAGGATCAACCTTTCCCCCGTCTAACCCCCTCCCCCTCATATTTACCACACCTCTCTTTTTCTCTCTCTGTCTTTCCGTCGCTCCTGTTCTCACTACCTTGATCAGAGCAGCCACTCGACCCTTCAACAGTGACAGAAACAGAGTGATAAAGATGAGCCACTGTAGACACACACACACACACACACACACACACAGCGACTCTGATAAGCCTCTTGAGTGCCCATCTAGTGACGGGGGGGGGGGGGGGATACGATGTCCACTCTCTTGGGGGGGGAGAGGCAGACGATGGGGAGAGGGTGAGAGCAGCAGCTCTCCTTCTGAGGAGCCTGTGTGGAGGAGATAAATGAAGAGGGGGCAGCTTCAGGAGAGCATGGACACAGGCCATCTGTGGGGGCCCTCAGAAGGTTTATCTTATTACGCCTCTGCTCCCGCTGAGAGGAAACTTTTTTTACCTTTTCTCTCTCTCTGTCTCTCTCTCTCTCTCTCTCTCTCTCTCTCTCTCTCTCTCTCTCTCTCTCTCTCTCTCTCTCGTGTCCCTTGTATATGCACTGTCTATACTACTGATTAGAAGCAGAATGTTTAAGTGGGTGTCTAGAGAGAGAAGACAAGTGCGTTGAAGAAAACAAATCATTATTTTGTGGCTGAGATATGTACGTATAAAAACAATACAGACACATGTTGTTCATGAGAGGCTTTGAGCGTTTTCTAAAGTACGACCAAAACATAAGAAATGACACAAACACTGTTTGTGGTAAATGCTCAAATTCCCAAATAAAGTCATCCAAGATGAAGCTGAAATGGCATGATGCTAAGCAGTTCAAGCAGTCCAAAGATCTGAATCAGAAATGATCCTGAGCACTCGTGTGGTGTGGTGTGGAGTCACTCTCTCTCTCTCTCCGTCTCTCTCTCTCTTTCTCTCTCTCTCTCTCTCTCCGTCTCGCTCTCTCTCTCTCTCCATCTCTGTCTCTATCTCTCTCTATCTCTCTTTCTCTCTCTCTCTCTCTCCGTCTCGCTCTCTCTGTCTCTCCATCTCTCTCTCTCTCTCTCTCTCTCTCTCTCCGTGTCTCTCTCTCGTCGTCCTCGCTAACCTCCCCTTCATCCTGTCTGCGTGGCCAACTCGCGCTGAGGGCCCGTCAGTGTGTCTACATCATTTATCCTCCTGTCCTGCCACTCTCGGTCGGCCTCCAATGTCACGTGTTACAGAACCGTGACTCAGGGTGACCACACCCCACCCCTCCCCCCCCCCCCTTTCCCAGTCGCTGCCTCTACTGCCCTCAAGCTCCCAGCATGCCTCAGTGCATGCAAACATTTAAACATGGCCATTTACATACAAACAGTTTGCTTCAAATGCTCACACCCAAACATTACCAGTGGTTTCACTTGCAAAATCACTTCCAATAAATATATCCAACCATATAGATTGACGTCTAAATGGGTCAAGACGATGTGGAAAAAAAAGGACAAAAAGAAGAATGCTCAGTTTCGAGTACCTCAGGGTGTCTGGCCCGCACTGACAGATCAAAGGTGAATGGCTTTGTCCCCTAGCAAAGGTTTCTGAACCATGACAAGCCGTACTGGCCTGCAAGTCAGTATATAGAAATGCACAGTGTTGGGAAAAGTTCACTTTCTACATGAACTGGTTCAGTTCATAGTTCACACATTTTAAAATGAACTAGTTCAGTTCATAGTTCATAATTAAAAATGTTGAACTAAGTTCACAGCTCCAAAAAATGAACTAGTTCAGTTATTTTTTTCAATATGTTGTGAGCTATAACTCTCGTTCAATGACACTGGAAATGCAGACCTGTGTGGTTTCCACCTCAGTACACTGTGTCACTAGTATCCCAGTAGATGAGGCAGAGTCTCCATGCCTCCCTGACTGTGCTTGTCCTCATTCTTCCTCTGAATCTCGTCCCCTGGGAATCCCCATTGTACACCATTGTGGCCAAAACATCACCATAAAGACAATGAGAATGTCACACTGCCAATTCCAGGGACAAGATCACCTTTGCAGAGTTAGCCGACTGTGTGCTTCCGCTTTTTCTGTTTCGTCATTCGACAAAGGCTTGATTAGCCAATGCTAATTACATTGCCCTACTGGTATACAGTTCACAAGTATTTTTTGGCCAAGGGATTAGACGGATACGGGGGGCGGGGGGGGAACCATGCCATGTGCATCGAGCACAGTGGTTGGCACTCTGCATGGCTGGGCACCGTCCCGGGCAAGGGCACACATTGATTCTCCACACCTTGCTGAAGACACCCCCGGTGGACGGTCGGCATACAAAGCTTGGCATGGGCTTTGCCCCACCGTTCGCTCAGGCTAAGCATGACAGGCGCTGGATTGGCAGGTGGGTAAACAGGCTGGGGAAGCGAGGGGGTGCGGGGGTGGGGGGTGGGGGCAACACCAGGTGAGGAGGCTGCTCTGACTGACAGGGTGCTGAGGCAGAAAAATGAGCGCCGACATATTTATGTTAATTGCTGTATTTTAATGCCAGTAACATTACGCCCGATACA
Source organism: Sprattus sprattus (assembly GCF_963457725.1). Lineage (NCBI taxonomy): Eukaryota > Metazoa > Chordata > Actinopteri > Clupeiformes > Clupeidae > Sprattus > Sprattus sprattus. Next base: position 9,155,257 of record NC_137912.1, read on the forward strand.
AAACAAAATGCGACGGTAAAAATATTTGTATACATGTCGTTCTGAATATTAATGGCACTGATAAAGTGACTGTTTATGTTATCTTTGTGCTCATTTTGGTGCTCAAAACTTTATCTTAGATATCTTAAAAATAGAAATTAAGCTTGGAATTAGAGTTCAAGTTATTGTTACATGTCAGGTCAACCTAGGGCTTGGGTTTGAGGAGGGTTATGGTCTGGTTTAGGTTCAGATGAGCTGGCGGTTTGTCAACAGGTATTGGACAATAATGGCTCGTTGACATGTTATATACTTCTATAAAGATTGCCTACTGAAATAAATTATCACCAAACAATGCAAGAATACCAGACTTGGACATGGCCTTAAATGGTTACCAATCTTTCCGTGTACAGGGCTAATTCTCTGTAGCTGAGAGTGGGAGGGTCATGGAATTAGCCACCATCTCATCCTGTCTTTGGCATGGCTCTCCCCGTTGACCCTGGGTAATTCATTTCTCCCATGGGCTTATCGTATCAAGAGGCAGTGGGGTTATTTACAGTGACAGCTGTGTCATCGACAGAGTGAGATGGAGAGAGGAACCGTTGTTTGGTCTGTCGAAGGGAGCGTCCGTCGAAGAGGGTACTATTCTCAGGAGGGACATAAGACTTAGAGAGACCTTGTATCATCAACCGCACTAAGACAAGGCTCAGATGAAGCCTAGCTGAAATGCTTGACCTTGTGTTATGAACACAATAATGATAGTACGAGGAAGTTTGATGGATTTCAAGCTCGCATGAATGCACACATCATATACTTGATGCATTCATACATTTCTATGTGTGATCAGGCTAAACAATAATAATAGTGGCAATAGTGAATATGTGGATCCCATTCATATCTGGAAAGAGAGTGAGACGAGAGAAAAGCAGATAGAGAGAGAGAGAAAGAGAGAAAGAGATGCTTTGTGCTTCTCTGCTGGGAAGTGACAAGTGTTGGTTTGTCTACAGCGCCTGGTCAATTGAAACACTCCGTACCTATTTGACAGGGAGACTCTGGCAGGCCGAACTGGGTTATCTGCTCCAAAATACAGCCTGAGGGATGGCGGCGGGAGGGGTATGCCTGTGGCTTTGCACGGAGCGCGGCGGTGTTCTTTTACAGGGCTGCCCAAAGTCTGAAGCGGTGCAAAATGAGGTCGCTCCCTAGAGGGAGTCGATTTTATCGCCTTATTAATTCGGCTTGAAGTTTTTCAGGAACAATGCCAGGGCCTCAGCCAAAAAATCAGCCGCTGTTTCGTCAGGGGCCGAAAGGTGACGATGGTATGAATAATGTATGAAATTTATCTCTCAGTGTTAATCACAGAGATTTTTCTCCCGTGCTCCTGAGCTCTCCGCTGATTTTGAAGACGGAAGGCGGGGGGGGGGGGGGGGGGGGGGGGGCGGGGGGGCAGTTGCTCACAGAGGTGAGCCATCACTACGGCTCAGACATTATAATACACGCTCCAGTCCCATTCATCTTGCTCCAGTTAAGACGTCTCTCCTGAAGCCGCCGAGTCGCCGACTGAAAAAGCCGCTGATAGCTTTTGAAATCTGCCACTACCATTCAGCCATCAGGACCGCTTATTTGGAGAGAGAAAAAAATGTCCGCCCTCTTTTTTTGATCCTTGAACATTTCTTGACTTTGGGTGGAAATGGAAATGGGAATGTGGGTGGGTAAAGTCACCTTCAACTGTCTGAATGCAGCAATTGAATTTTGCATTTCATTGTGTCCTCTCATACATACTACGGTTGACACCGATGAGCATTGTCTTAAGGTCACGATCTCTCAGGATCAATCCAACATTAGCACACACACAGACTCTAGAGATGAATCAGGCTTAAAGCTTATTCTTTGGGGAGATACATTTAGATCTTCAGCC
>NC_137912.1:9162147-9164647 GCF_963457725.1 Sprattus sprattus
GCTTTAGATTCAGTCGTCGGATTGCACAGACGATAGCCTTGCCGTGCCGTCTGATCGCTACCCTTGAAGAATATCTATGGATCACATAGGTTTGTCTGTTCTGCTGATAAGGTAAAGAGCATAACGGGCTCTCTTTGGGTTGCATGGGCACGAGGAAGGAGATAGGAAGTCATTCGTGAGAGTAGACACTGTGTGTGTGTGTGTGTGTGTGTGTGTGTATGTGTTGTCTGGAGAGTAGATAAGCTAGGCCTCTTTTGGAGGCTCGGGTGGCAAACCGCAGGCTTTTATCCAAACATGGATCTTTCTTTGTGTGTGTGTTTGTGTGTCTGTATGCCTGAGTGTCTGTGATTGTGTGTGTGTGTTAGTGTGTGTGCTGGTGTGTGCCTGTGTGTGTGTGTGTGTGTGTATGTGTGTGTGTTTGCTGTTGGACACTCTGTTTTCCTATAATTCCCTACACCGACCACTGAGAAAAATGCTGTGTGTGTGTGTATGTGTATGTGTTGCTGTATGCAAGTGTATTCCTTTACAGGACTGTGTAGGTCGGTATATGTGTGTATCTGTGTGTGTGTGTGTATGCACATGTGTGAACTACTGAGTTAGTGGCCAGGTGGCAACAGAGCCACTATGGCTCTGGCTTGGGAGAGAAAGAAGAGAGCGAGCGAGCGAGAGGGGAGGAGAAGGGAGGGGGACAGATAGATTATTAGCACCTCTCCCCTGCCAAAGCTCTGTCATCTGGGCAATTGACTGCTGTCCCTGTCCGGTGCTGAAAACGGTGCTGAAGCGCAAGCCCACAATTTGCAGCTGACAGCTCCAGCGCTGTCCGCTACGGTTGGTGCTGAAATTCAACTCGCCACAGACTGGGCCTGGTGTTGCTGTCCAAGAGGTGCTGAAAGATGTTGGCGGCCGGATAATGGATCGATTTGGATACTGGTGTGTGTGTGTGTGTGTGTGTGTGTGTGTGTGTGTGTGTGTGTGTGTGTGTGTGTGTGTGTGTGTGTGTTTGTGTGTGTGTTTGTGTGTGTGTGTGTTTGTGTGTGTGTCTATCCAAGGGCTCTTTCATGGACTGTTTGCTTTGGAACTGCCACATGTGACAGCCTCATCAGAGACTAAGAAGAGCTGACAGTGTGGCCAGAGAGTGACACACGCGCACACACACACACACAAACACACACACACACACACACACACACACACACACACACACACACACACACACACACACACAAAACACACACACAACACACAACATACACACACACACACACACACACACACACATACACAACCACACACGCAGGTTCACACAGACGAGCAAACAATACCTAAATACAAGTGACTACAAAGCCACTGAGCCAGACCAGACCAATGGACCACAGCACTAAGCTTGAGTACTGAGGTATTATCACCACCAATCTCTTTTAAACAGCTGGCTCTATTAATAAAACCACACCACGACCAGGAGGCTGAAGGAGCTTTCCTAAGGTAATTTCATCACAGCCAAATCCCATATTCTCTGGCTGGAGAGCACTGAAACCCATGCGAAAAAAGCAGGAGAGGAACTGGAAAGGGATACAACCGAGATTCCACGGCCTGAAAATCGCACGTTGCCGGTCACGTGATCCTGATTCCTCTGTCATCTCAGAGCCTAGAGTCAACAAGCCAGCCAATCAGGAACGTGGAACTGGTGAGTCACTGACGTAGAGAAAGGATGGAGGATGGGGGGGTTGGAAAACGACTCATGGAAAACGACTCATGGAAAACGACTCATGTCTATTTGTCTCTCTCTCTCTCTCTCTTTCTCTCTCTGTCTCCCTCTCTCTCTCTCTCTTTCTCTCTCTCTCTTTCTGTCTCCCTCTCTCTCTCTCTCTTTCTCTCTCTCTCTTTCTGTCTCCCTCTCTCTCTTTCTCTCTTTCTCTCTGTCTCTCGCCGGCGGTCTGAACATGCTACGGTCACGAGGTGCTCTCACTCGCATGTTCACAACCATCCATTTCTTCTTCCCGTTCATCTGTTCTTTTTTCTTCACCTCTCTTTGATTCATCTAATGTCCTTCTATCTTCTCTTCCCCTCTTTCCCTCTCTCCATCCCTCTCTCCATCCCTCTCTCCATCCCGCTCTCTCAACAAGCTCAGCCCTGGAGGCTGTCTCTAAATGTCGTGTGTCAAAAGGCATTGTAGCTCTGGTGATGTAGGACTGCTGTGCTGTGGCCTCTGTGTTTCTGCGGGGAGGCCATGTGCTCTCACTGGTGGAGATAAATGCAGGCTCTGGGCAGGACGTCCGTATCAATGGCCAGCTTTGCCAGAGACCGCCATTAAATATTGATGCACGGGGGGATGAGCTGCCACAGCTGGATGCACACTAACCCCATCCTGTAAACATACGCGCGCACAAACACACACACACACACACACACACACACACACACACACACACACAGACACACATGCACATGCACACTCCGTGAACAGTCAAACGCAAACAGCCACACAAAGAACACATTCGCA
>NC_137912.1:9171680-9251680 GCF_963457725.1 Sprattus sprattus
CTCTCTCTTACTCTCTCTCTCACTCTCTCTCTCTCTCTCCCTCTCTCACTCTCTCTCTCACCCCCCCTCTCTCTCACTCTCTCTCTCTCACCCCCCCCTCTCTCTCACTCTCTCTCTCGCACTCTCTCCCCCTCCTCTCTCTCTCTCTCTCTCTCTCTATCTCTCTCTTTCTCCCTCTGAGCAGTCCTGGGAGACACTTTTTATGAAAATAAAAATAAAATCCTCACTTGGGTCAACTGCCCTATGTGACAACCAAGCCCGCTGTGACCACAAAACCACCTTAATGCAATTAATCACCACTCAGATGACCTATAGTGCCCCCTAGGGGAGAGGCCCAGCATTGAGCCACAGCATTTTAACACCACACAACCTTTAACCATCTAATGTTACAGTGTTTGCACTCACATGCAGATAAGAACATGTAGACATTAGGGAGCAAGATCCTTATCAGACCTTCATCCTTTGGCTATATACCTTTGAAGGTTATTGGCAGAGACTGTCTCATCCTTTCTGGATGGGGAGAAAAGGAGGGGGGGGGGGGGGGCTCATTTCCATGGAAACGTTTGTACTCCCGGCTGCTCTGTGATGTGCATTGATCTGTTTTATGGCATCAGGGCAGGTGGTCAACTTAGAGCACGGAGGAGAAGCAGACTGTATTGTTTTAGGGCTTGATGGATGCGGTGCTCACTCGTCAATGATATAATTGGAAAGACACGTCTGGTAGACTGCATCCAAAACAAGCGGAAAGAAAGAAAGAAAAAAACTAAACTAGAGCGTCCATAAGAGTGCAAACAAAGAAGGCGTTTACCTAAGCAGCTCTATAAATAGCTTAAACAAGTATTAAATCCTGATGGTTGATTTTGAATGTGTATATATTATTTGCTCTCCCGAGTTGGATGAAACAGTCAATAGGCTTTAAATTGGAAGCTTTTCAGGGCCCGGGACCACACCAAACTGCTGAGAGTGGAGCTGCCAAAAACTAGAAAAAAAACAAAGAAACAATAAAAACGAAATGGAAAAAAACAATAACGTTTTAGAAAATAACAGACCCAAGGGAGAGAGAGAGAGAGAGAGAGAGAGAGAGAGAGAGAGAGAGAGAGAGAGAGAAAGAAAGAGGCTATGGTGTATCTGGAACAGCTGGGCGAGGTCTTGTTTACCTCAGGAAAGTAAATTAACAACAGAACAGTCGGCTGCCAACCAAATGAAGAAAGGCTCAGAGAAGAGAGTCTACTCATCTCTGCCAGCTTTCAGCAGTGCCAATCCAGTGCCTCTTGACAAATACAGAGAGAGATAGAGAGTGTGTGAGAGAGAGAGAGAGAGAGAGAGAGAGAGAGAGAAAGAGTGAGAGAGAGAGAGAGAGAGAAAGAGTGAGAGAGGTTTAAAACACTAATGTATTGAACCAGTATTCAAGCCTTAAACATCCAACATAGATAACCTATCAAATCCTCAGACTAAAAGGAAAACAGTAATACAGGCAAGACAAGAGGATAGAAAAAGAGAGGGGGAAGGAAAGTGTGCAAGAGACAGAGTGAGAGAGGAAGAGGAAGAGATGGAGGGGGTGAAGAGTAGAGATTGATGGGGGGGGGGGGAGTGGCATTAGTGAGAGAGGAAGAGGAAGGGATGGAGGGGGTGAAGAGTACACAGACACAGTCCTGCAGACAAGGCACTCTGAGATTCTTTTGAATGAAAAGTTTGTTAAAAATAAAATGTATTATTATTATTATTATGATTATAATTATTATTAAGAGTAGAGATTGATGGGGGGGTGGCGGGGTGGCATGAGAGAGAGAGTCAGTGAGTGAGTGAGTGAGTGACAGAGAGAGAGAAAAGGAAGGAGGGAAGAAAGGAGGAGAGAAGTTTATTGTGCCAGACACACAGGAAAGTGGTGATCAAAGCATGCTGGCAAGGGAGGGCCCAGAGCCAAGCAGAAGGTCAAGGACATCAGGTCAGCAGCAGAAGCCCTACAGAGGAGCACCTGGCCCGGCTTCATTAGACGGAGAGAGCCTCCTCTCTCTTTCTGGCTCGCTCTCTCCAGCCCTCCCAGAGAAGAAGAAAAAAAAATACTTCCCTGCACTTCAGAGTTTCAGCTCGCGGTCGTCTCTTCAGCTTCCTAGCAGAAAAGCCTGTTACTGACTGCCAGACAAGCCACTCTCTGGGGGATTGTTGTGCAGGTTTGAGTCGATGAGACTGTGACAGAAAACTCTCCCTTCTCTATCTCTCTCTGAAACCTCAAGTGCACTTTGTCGCTGTGCTGGAAGTTTGAGATGACGTGGAGGTACTTATTGTGTGTTATGAGAGAGTGCTGTGTCATTAATAGTGCCTTGGAACCAGCGGTGTGTTTTGACACCTGTATAGCGATTGTTTTTCACCCGTGTGAACGCTAACAGGAATGTGAGGGACAGGCTTGTTAATCTATCACTAGGTCTGTGTGAGCTGACACTAACATGGCATTGCAGTTAACCAAGCAGGTTTTTTTCTGAAAGCAAATATGCATTTCAAACACGGCCAACCTCCTGCAGACAAGGTCTTTCTGCAACCGGAAATGACACACCACAAAACAGCAACACTGAACTGAATGGTACATTTGGGTGCTATCCTTTGAATCTGTAACTACATAAGGTAATCAGAATTTGAAAAGAAAAACACTACATTTTGCTTTTTTAGAATGAGTCCGCATTGAGATAAGTTTACATTTGTAAAAAAAATCAAAATTGCCTAGCTCTTAGAGTGCAGTGACGTCACACAACAGGAAGTGGCTCCACTGACCTCACCAGCCACGCTGTGTAGCCACCACCTCTGGCTCCTCCCCCTTCATTAAGCTCTTTTGTCTGCCTGAGTGCCGACGCATGGTGGGGGCGGTGGTGGCAGCAGCTTCTCGCCGACGGAGAGTTTGAGTGCGTTGCGGGATGGCAGAAACTTCGCCTAATTACCGGCGAGGGCTTAATTACGGCCAGATCGCTCCAGCAGCAGGAAGCTGCCAGCCATTTGAGGAACGGCAGGGGGAGGTACGAGTGGGGGAGGTGGGGGGGGTGGATGGGGGGGATCGGGGCGATGGCTTCATTTGGCTCCGGAATAAGGAGGCTCCTCTCTTCTGTAGGCCCACCCGCTCGCTTCCTTTCAGCCCTCACAGGTGCCTCTTTCACGGGCCGCGCTCGCTTACCGCCCCCCCATCCCATCCCCATCCCCGCAATCATCCCTTCCCCCTGTGACGGAGCACCTGCCGGGCCCTCTGTCATAAGCCAACACCAGAGACACACTGCAGATGTGTCTCATAGGAGTGGAGAGGATGATGGGGGGAGAGACAGAGAGAGAGAAAAAAAAGAGAGGGAAAGAGGGAAGGAGAGAAAAGAAAGGAAGGAAAGGAAAGGCAGGAAAAAGACAGAGAGGGGGGAGATGAGAAAAAGAAAAAATAGAAAAAGAGAAAGACAGACAGGAATAAAGAAAAAAAAGAAAAGAGGAAGAATTGGGATAGAGAGACAGAGAGAGTGAAGCAGAGAGGGAGAGAGAGATGTCACTACATCTGGATAGACCTGAAGGTTTGTATTAAAAAAGCAAACACTGAATCACCAGTTGTTTGGCTGATTAAAGCAGATTAATTTCAGCATGCATTGCTCTTTTCGTTTAACTTCTCCACATTAGAGCCGACAGGGGGTTGAGAGGAAACACCACCCCATCTCTTATGGCAGTCAGAGAAGGCAATTAAGACTCTTCAGCGAGGCAGAGGAACTTGTTTGACCCTCATGACCTCAAACCAACGGCACTTGTACAGAGGGAACACCCGGGGGTCAATTGGCAGGACTTCTCTCTGCCCAATTCTTTCTCTCTCTCTCTCTCTCTCTCTCTCTCTCTCTCGCTCTCTCTCTCCCTCTCTCTCTCTCTCTCTCTCTCTCTCTCTCTCTCTCTCTCTCGCTCTCCCTCTCTCACACACACACACACACACACACACACAGAAGCAGTCACACATGCATAATTTCAGAGTCACAGTGTACAGTTCTTAAAGTAATGTTTTTCTTTTACATAACACACATTACTCACTCAATGGTCCTCTATGACAATTATCACGACTATGTAAAACAGACTGAAATTGAGGAGAAACAAGTGGCTTCAGCACAGAGTGTGGCTAGTGCTGTTGCAGGATACAGAGCAGGACATGTGCAGATCGAAGAGATAACCAAAGACAGTTTCCAAGGAAAATATGAGGTGACAAATTGTTGAATGGGTCACAGTAGTCAAAAAAGCAAGGCTGAAAAACTTGAACAAGATGTTCTGTATCTTTTAATTAAAGGATTACTTGTGTTTATTGCTGCTAAGGCAGCAACAGTGTGGACATACTGTACACCCACCACATCAACCCCCAAGCTCAGCCTCACCCCTCTCCTTCCCTGGTCACGCTGCGGTGCCCTGGGGTAGGTCTGGGTCCCCTGCAGCCGGAGGGGTCCCCTGGGCAAACTCCACTCGCCGGACAGAGCAAGGGATTAGAGGGGATTTGCGGGCCAACCCTTAGCCTTTGCTATGGCAGGTTCTGATAATTAAATTACCTCAGAGGCCCATCAGCAGCACACCATCATCATCGAACTTGGTCAGCAAGTGCAGTTCTACATTGTGGTGTTAATGGAGTAGCTGACAATGCTTTATCTTTATTATCTTTATTTTGGCCATATGATCATATTGTACATTTATATTGTGAAATGTATTTGTTGTAATTATGAAAGAAAAAGTTTTCCAAAAAACATAATAGACTCCAGGGTGACTATATTGAGTTAACAGTCATTGCTGCCTTTTGTCGGGGGGGGGGGGGGGGGCATCAGCAACGTTGAGGTAGAAATGGAAGTGTGCGTCGTTCGTACCCAATGGGCACGAGTGACAGGGAAAGGAGGGACTGTCGCTGAGGGAACTTTCTGGAAACAAAGCCTGTGAGCTGAACCTGCACAAGTTCCTGCACACTGTGTTTCAATTTCTGACTTAACCTTGAAAAACAACAAAAAACAACACAAAACAACTCGGTCCATGGTAGTTGACAGTGAGCTTGACCAACAGCAAGGTTTGTGTGGACTGTATACAGGAGGCAGAGCAGCCGCAGGACAAGGGAAAAGGCGGGTGCAAAATTACTCCCATGTCACATGACATGCTTTTTTATCATACTGGAAGGACAGAGGAAGGAAAGACCGAGGCAGAGAGGCAGAGAGAGAGAGATGGGAGGTTGGAGTGTGTGTGTGTGTGTGTGTGTGTGTGTGTGTGTGTGTGTGTGTGTGTGTGTGTGTGTGTGTGAAAGAAGCAAGAGGCAAAACGCAGAGGTAGAAAAGCAGTCAGAAGGGTGGAAGAGGGGGAGAGAGAGAGAGAGAGAGAGAGAGTGAGTGTGTGTGTGTGTGTGTGTGTGTGTGTGTGTGTGTGTGTGTGTGTGTGTGTGTGTGTGTGTGTGTGTGTGTGTGTGTGTGTGTGTGTGTGTGTGTGTGTGTGTGTGTGTGTGTGTGTGTGTGTGTGTGTGTGTGTGTGTGTGTGTGTGGGAGGGGGGTTAAGGGTTGTGAGTGTTCAGTAGGTGGAAGCAGTCATGGCAGACTCAGATCTACCACTGCTCAACCCCAGCACTCCCTCTTGTGTTCACTCTCATACAAACACGTGCTTCATCATGAACATTCACAATCACTTACACACACACACACACACACACACACACACACTCACATACACAAACTCACACACACACACACACACATACTAACACACACTTAAAAAATGCATCCACACTCACTCACACACATCTTTAGTGCATCCATCTACTTTAAGAACAAGTGCTCTCTCCCACACACACAACAGCACTGACACCAACCCCAAACGACAGATGACCTCCATTTAAGTCCGACCCTGTTCCGCACCATCAACACAAACAGCTTAGTGCTTAAAAGAGGGGTCGGTGTTGTCATTAAAAATGATATTACATAACGCATCCCCCCGCGGAGAAAATGAATACAGACACCCGCTCTCTCGTGTGACACTCTTCATTAGTCCCTTTGGTATGAGCAGTAGGTCGGAGCTACGCTTGTGTGTGCACACATAACTCACTGCCGGTCCTTAGTAGGACGGCTAAAGCTCTCCTATGACCGCTTCTCAACATAAAACACAAACGCAACACACTCTATTGTCATTCCTCTCTACATGTGAGCAGTGATGTGACTAGAAGCCCAGGGTGCGGGGAATACGAATGAGTGTTATCACGCCATGCCGTTGATACTCACGGCGCGTCACGGATCGCTTGTCAGGCCAAAACATTTAGGCATAATTAATTGAAGACTGATTCTATAAGCCGGGATCAGGTACATTTTTTCTCATCCAGGCTCTGAGGTGGAACATTAGCTCGGAGGCTCAGAGTGTTTCTCAAGGGAGAGAATGACTCATCTTCTCAAGAACAAGGCCTGCTATGCAAGAATCACAGCTATGAAATGGCAAGTCTTTTTGATTCATTCAGGTAAAAGCAATCGATGCCCAAACCCAAAACTGCTGACTTAAATAATATGTGAAAGAACCTACAAACAAATATCCAGGACATACAAATGTAAATAATACAGGACACTGTGTATTGTCTGTTTGCTATAATTTGGTGTATTTATTCCAATTTTACTTTACTTTATTTATTTATTCAGGAGACTTTTCCCATGCTGCCATGGCAACAGGACAAATTGATACAACCGATCAGGCTAATGGGGTCGATATCCTTGCACACAAACTCAAGCACACTATCATTTACACACACACACACACACACACACACACACACACACACACACACACACACACACACACACACACACACACACACTCACACTCACACACACTTGCATACACACACAAGTACGCACAAGCATGCTACTCACTCTCACCTACAAACAGTCTCTCTATCTACTACACACACACATACACATTAATACACACTTAAACAAACTCTTTCTCTCTAACACACACACACACACACACACACATACACTCTCTCACACAAACACTGTCTCTCTCACACACACACACACACACACACACACTCACACACACTCACACACACACACACACACATATGTCAGAAGAGAGCTGATGGGGATGGATCACCGTATACCTGCCACTAAGCCGCTTATTATGCAGCCCTGACTGAGCAAGTCAAACTGAAACCTCAAACACCTGTGCGCCCAGGGAAGAAGTGGAACCTCCCCATCGGGCCTCAAACAGATGTTCCCCGGGGCCGCTTAGCGTGATTGATGCCTCAGCTACCGTGTCAGGTAGAGAGAGAGAAAGAGGGAGGGAGAGAGGGAGAGATAGATAGAGAAAGACAGAGAGAGAGCGAGAGAGTGAGGGAATGGAGGAGTCACCCAGCAACCCCAGATTTAATGTCAGAAAACAAACACGAAGAACGCCTTACTGATGGCAATATGAGATGAGAAGGACTTGGACGCTTTATTTGGGGCCTGTCAATCAACTTAAACATGCTGCAAGCTGAATTTAAATCTGCGTAAATAAAAACCAGGGAGGAGGAAAAAACACAACATAAAAACATGCCCTTTAAGGAAACCTGTGTGTGTGTGTGTGTGTGTGTGTGTGTGTGTGTGTGTGTGTGTGTGTGTGTGTCTGTGGTGCCTGGGTGTGTGTTACAGGGCTGGCAGCGTGAGCTGGGAGCTCCAGACAGGAGAGCGTGCTGCACTTCAGCGGGAGAAATCCCCCCATTAGTGTCACACAGAGAAACACACCCTCCTCCTCCTCCTCATCCTTCCTCCCTCCTCTCGTCTCCCCTCCGCAGTCACCACAAGCAGCCGCCCCCACGCTCCAGTCACCTTGGAGACGTCCTTGACGAGCCACCATCCCAAGTCTGTGCGAGTGAGTGTGTGTGTGTGGGGTGTGTGGAGGAAAGGGAGACAGCTACAGAGGGAATGAAGAGCATGAATGAGAGAGGGGATATGTGTGTGTGTGTGTGTGTGTGTGTGTGTGTGTGTGTGTGTGTTTGTGTGTGAGACAGAGAGAGAGAGCGTGTTTAATTTGTTTGTGTTGGTAGTTTTTTACAGAATCCTCTCTCTCTGTGTCCTCTGTGTGTGTGTGTGTAATGTGTATGTGTGTGTGTGTGTGTGTGTGTGTGTGTGTGTGTGTGTGTCTGTCTTCTCTCTTAGTCATGCAAAGCGTGCAGCCCTGCTGATTGGCTGCTGGGGAGTGTTCGGCAGGAGTAGGAGTGGCCTGGGGGCGGTGAGCTGGTTTCCATCACGTGTGTTTAAATAACCGTGTTCACGCTCCACGCTCAGCCTCCGCGGAGGAGTCCAGGTGACTGGGGGTATGTGTGTGTGTGTGTGTGTGTGTGTGTGTGTGTGGGGGGGGGGGGTCTCCAGACAGGGTGGGGCTGGGGGATCAGACACACAGCAGGCTGGGCGTACGAGGCTTCATCCCTGCTCCTCCGAGCTGAGAGAGAGAGCCAGCCAGGTCACAGACACCCCACCTGGAGGAGAGGTGCCGCCCCTTGTGATCGCAGCGATGCTTAGGGGGGGTCGCTACACAAGCAGGAGAGCATGTGCAATCCACCCGTCCCATACCCCCCGTCCCCCGTCCCCCCCCCCCGTCCCCCCCCCTCCCCCCACACACACTGCCCTACAATCTATCACAATGACCTAATGGGGAAAGGACTGATTGAGAGAGGAAGACGGAGAGAGACAGAGAGAGAGAGAGGAAGAGTTGGAGAGAAGAGGAAAAGATAACACCTAGTTAGAGTTGGAGTACAGTCGATAGAGTGACTGACAGAGAGAGAGAGAGAGAGAGAGAGAAAGAGAGGGGAATGAATTGGAATGAAAACAAGACGAGGGAAGAGAAAACATAACAATGGGTAGAGAGAAACTGAGATAGAGACAGAGAGAGATAGAGAGAGGGAGAGAGATAGAGAGAGGGAGAGAGAGAGACAGAGACAGAGAGAGCCGAGACGGAGAGAGATGGAGTAAAATAGAAAGAGATTTTCTCAGGCCATGCAAGACTGCGCCCCCCCCCTCTTTCCCCCTGCCGCACCTCGCTCTGCCACTTTGGATATGTCACGGGCAATAATGATGAAAAATACCAGTGTTCACCCCGCTCACACACACCTCCCTGGCCGTCGCAGTCTTGGCTCCTGGGTCCCGGGGGAGCTTCAGCTCCTCACGAACACACAACAACAAAATGGGATTTAACAAGGCCACAATCACCCACAAGGCCTTGGGAAATTGACGCTCACCATCCACCCCCAGCGCCGCTACTAGACGCCGGATTTAGCCGCATTTAGGCGCTGATGATAAAATCAACAGCAATCACACCAACGGATCTATGCACTAAGCACAGGAAGGGATTTATGGAGCAACAACACGCTTTTGCGCCCCCAAATGACATGGTCAAGACCTGTGTTATTCCAAAGCTTGATTGATCTCTTCAGTGTTTGTGGCCATAAGTCATTAGGTTTCATTAATGACTCGCTGTTCCCTTGCAGATGTACCTTATATATTCTGTATTGAACGACTCTCATTAGCATTGATTCATGAATTCAAACAAATAGCATGTGTTTGCATTTGCAGTTGTGTGGAGCATACACAAGGGGCTACCAGTGTGTGTGTGTGTGTGTGTGTGTATGTGTGTGTGTATGTGTGTGTGTGTGTGTGTGTGTGTGTGTGTGTGTGTGTGTGTGTGTGTGTGTGTGTGTGTGTGTGTGTGTGTGTGTGTGTGTGTATGTGTGTGTGTGTGTGTGTGTGTGTGTGTGTATGTGTGTGTGTGTGTGTGTGTGTGTGTGTGTGTGTGTGTGTGTGTGTGTGTGTGTGTGTGTGTGTGTGTAGGGCTTATGTGCTTTGTCAGCCTGGGGAAACACAAGGACCTTCCTCCTTCTATCAAACACTCATTCCTGTTCAGGGTTCCATCATAGCAGAGCCTGAGCTGCGATAACAAAAGACACGAGCGCAAACCCCAACATATAATTTCAAGACATGAGGTGACAAATGAAGAAGATGTTCAATTTGTCCTTTCTTTCTCTCCTCTATCTCACTCTCTCGCTCTCTCCCTCTCGTCACAACTATCGATGGCTGGCTTTCCCACAGCCGTTTGTGTTTACCTTTACAGCAGCCCTCGAACACAAAAAAGCTCTTCAAATGACAGTGCCATGTTTGAATCATTCCCTCCCCAGAAAGACTGAATCAATATTTCATTAGTCAAACTCCTTAACCCATGAAGGTGAGAGGAGTGGAGGCTGCGCGCACACCCAACCTCTCATACCATGGATCTGTCGGAGTTTCCTTATCTGCTGTTTTGTATTCAAAATAGCCTCTACAGCTTCATGCTCTGCCACCATTTTGTTTGCAATCATAAACAAGAATGGGAGCATTCAGAGAATGCAAACCTCCGCCTTGTGACCTTGACCTTTGACCTTGACATCTGAAAATCTAATCAATTAGTGCCATTATATGACCCAATCTCCCCACAAAGTTTGATGGAAATCGGTCCATGCGTTTCTGTGTAATCCTGCTAACAAACAAACAAACAAACAAACAAACATACAGGGGCGAAAACATAACCTCCGTGGCGGAGGTAATAAAGCCCTTGCCCTGGTGTGAATGACACTTCCTACTGAAGAGTCCTTTGTTTGACTGCATTTAGTTGACCTATTTAATACCCATATTTTGTTTTCTTTCTGCCTTTGCCCTCTCTTCCTCGGTGTGGCATTTCTGGGTGTAACTGTGGAAAGCTGGAGGGGGTAGAGGGGTTAGGAGCTCATTTTAGGGGAGATGAGAGGGGTTGAGGGGTTTCCCTCCCTGCACCTTTTGCAGAACCCGCTGGCATTTCTAATGAAAGCAGGCGGGCCGATGGGGCCGGGTAGCTTTGAAGAGCAAGAGAACAGAGACTGACCTTTCGCTTCGGAGGTCACCCGCTGCGTTTCGGCTCGACTGAGGACGACGATTCTTCACGGAGGCAGACAGACGGATGTGGTCAGCCAGAGACTCAGCTGTGTTTCTGACGGGGCAGAAAAGAGAGAGAGAGAGAGAGAGAGAGAGAGAGAGAGAGAGAGAGAGAGAGAGAGAGAGAAAGAAAGAGAGAGCGACAGACAGAAGAAATATCATTGAGACTAACAGTGGAAACACACAACATATGACCATAACCCTGGGTCATATCCTTTTAGACTCAAACTGCAGGGCTGCCCTGCCTAAGACCCCACAGTGGACACCATGATTGAAATCTAGACCTACAGTGCACAACAGCAAGTAAACAACAACAAAGACACATGCCCAATGTCTTCACCAAATGTCTACACCCAACTTCAGGCTCCCAGCAACACCCTCAGCAAAGAACACATACAGTATAACTGGAGTGAGCATCAGAATCATGAACAATCAGAAAAATCAGTAACAAAATAAAGACAAACAAATAAATACATAAATAAAAATAAACAAACAAATACATAAATAAACACAACAGGTATGCTTGCAGGTTGCCTTACGAGCTTCCTTGCCAACAAATACCATGGAAACAGACTGTGTTTTGAGTTCTGTCTTTTGTCTTGTCCTGTTCATTGGTTTCTAACGGCCGATGTATCGTGTCTATCTGTCAATCTGAGGCATTATTGACGGACCTCTTTCGCAGCCCATCAGTCGTGTTCATTAGAGGGGCTGGTGGAATCGAGCCACACACACACACACACACACACTCACACAGGACTACCAGGATGGGGAGCAGCTGGGCTTCTCCTCCCCACAGATGCTGCCTGTCGTTGGGGGTGTGGGCGTGCGGGAATGCCTGGGGTGGGGGTGGGGGATACTTTGGGGAGACTCCCCTTGGTTGGTCTCACTGTGGTTGGTGTGAGGAAGTGCTGAAGTATATGAAAGGAGACGTTCAATATAACTCTAAAGGCTCTGTTGACAGCCAATAGGAACATTTAAACAAGGAAGACATGAAGGTTAATGTTACTTCGGTGGCTAATGTTAGAAGCTAGTGTTAGCATGGTGGCTAATGCTAGATGCTAATGATAGCATGGTGGCTAATGTGACCTTCACAGTTTATTCAAAATGTCATTACTAGGGGGATCGTTCTCTGAGGAGTCCCTAGATAAAGCGGTTGGTCTGTCATAATGATCTATGGCTGAAGAGGCTTAAAAATGCATGCTAAGTAATTGCTACAAAGATCTTGGGGGGGATGCCTCTTGAGGAGCCTCTAAAGTGCAATTGATGGCAAATTTACCGACAAGCAGTATACTTCAGTCCTCCTTTTAGTTTACAAGGGGTAAAAGGGGAAATAAATCAGCACATAAAAAGTAATTTGTCCTTGTCAGAGCATATCTACCTTGTTATCAATGAAACGAGGAACTATCAGCTGCATCGCAGAGGGGATGGTTTGGGTGGGGGCGAGAGGGGGCGGTGAGAGATTCTCCTCTATTACCGAGCAAAGCCTGGTTAGTGGCTCTTTGATGCTCAGATTAAAAGCTACTACTTCAGGCGGACAGGTGTGGGAAAGGCACACCATGGAGGGAAAATGTATTCATTCGCAAATGACACACACACACACACACACACACACACACACACACACACACACACACACACACACACACATACAGGTCGTATTTGTACTAAGCCAAGCTCTTTATCGCCAGAATAAATAAACCCTCTATGGAGCGGACACAAAATGCCAAGGCCTGATTTACCTGCCTCAGCTCCCTTGGGTTCGAACAGGTTTAGAACAGGTTGGAAGTCAGCCAACAATGGAAATATAATATTTTTCAGACCCAAAAAGCGCATCATGGGAGATCTCTTTCTTTCACATGTTTAGAGTAGACATGCTTGAGTTCTGGTGATAACGGGCTCATCTATAATACTGTATTAATATTCACAGTCAAATTTGTTTTGATTATTATGTGTGTTTTTTGACATGATTATGATATGTCATGGATAATTCTTTAAAGATATAGCAACTATATAGAGTATAATGTGTAACCATTTTGATGTTTATTTAAAATGAATAATTCCCTGAAGCAGACCGTCCTGTCCAGGTGTTTGATGCACAGCCATCTTCAAAGTCTCTGCTCAGTCTGTGGAGCATCTTTATGTTGACATGTGTGAAGTTGCCTGATGGTGATGGTGATGCCTAAGCGCCTCAGCCCGGAACGTCCGCTTTGAAATTCCCGACTGGTCTGCCGTACAGCTGCCAGGCACCCCAGCTGCTAGCACATGTAAATCACGCCGTATATAATACAGAGACGCTCGGTGCGGAGAAACACACAGCTCCTCTCACGCTCTCTCGTTCTTTTCTTTCTCTACAACTCTCTTTTTCAACCTCTCGCTCTCTCTCTCTCTCTCTTGCGCGCGCGTGCGCGCGTGCGTGCGTGTGTGTGTGTGTGTGTGTTCTCCTTCTCTCACCTCACTCTCTGATGCTCTTCTTTCACTCCCTCCCTCCCTCCCTCCTTCCTTCCCTCCTTCTCCCTCTCTCTCTCTCTCTCTCTCTCTCTCTCTCTCTCTCTCTCTCTGTCTTCTTTCTACTTCTGCTCCTACAGGGATCAATGAGTAAGCGATCGATCTGACAGCTCCTGCAGACTGCTGGCGAAAACAAATGGCGTGAGGAACGCGCTGCGACGGCACCATTATGGTATTCAAACAGTCGGCCTAATCTAAATGAGTGTTTGTGTTTGTTGCCCCCGCCGCCAACTATCCATTCCAGCGATTCGTGGCGAATGTGCCACGCTTCTCGTCTCTCCTCTCCATCTTTCCCCTCCTCCTTCTTGCCATCCATCTACCCTTCCGTTCCTTTTGTGTCATTTCTTCCCTGGCTTGAGATTTCGTCCGCCATCCATTGCATCTGTGTTGCGGTTCTTTTGTTCTGTTCTCCTCTGCATTGTTGTGATATCTCCCTGAACAAACGACTACTACACATCTTCATCGATGTCCCATAGGTGCAAGCAAAGCCCGCTAGGTTCAATCTCCTCAACCAGCAATTCATGCAAGTTTTAATTTTTTTTTTTAAATATGAGTGTATGCTAGATCTGTCAGTGAAACACCATTCATTGTGACAATCCCACCTTGAAACTGTGTTCATATGAGCTTTACTTAAGCTTTTTTCATGAGCTTAACACTTGCTCACAGCAGGCCAAAGTTTCAGAGTACCCAACCTACCACCCCACTGGTGTCTGTTCAGCCCCCTGCCGTCATGTGTAGAACATAGCTATTTCAGTGCCCACTCTAAAGACTATCTGTGGTTCATCATACAATATCTGGATTCATTACACTCTCATTTCACTCTCCCCTAGTCAGTCATCTAGAGCCTAATACGTTTGGAGGGAGGAAGTGGGAGTCCTTCTGCTTATAAACTGCACCCGTCCATCTACTGTATAAATCCCATAACTTAAACCCATTGCTACTCCAGAGCCATTTTTCTTATTATTAATGTTTAATAATTAATTAATTATGCCATTCATTCTTTTTTTCCCACAGTGACATAGTCCCGAGCGGGTTACGGTGCCCTATCTTCGCACACTGCGAAGGAGGGGGAAACTAAACAGCATCCACGTGCTTTTTAATGGCCTCTGCCTCCCCGCTGCTCCTGTTGCATAATCACAGGAAGAGGAAGAAAAGGCTAAGTGGACGGGCTTTGATTAAAAGGGATTGTGGAGGCCGAGTGGGTTTGACAGTGGAGCCATTACCGCGGGCGGCGATGGGGACGGAGGAAGTCTGCGCTGTTCGACGTGCTGACCTTGGTGGCTTGGCCGTGCCGGTCAGGGCCCGTGTCATTGGCTACTGTCAGGGCCCGTGTCATTGGCTACTGGGAGGCACTGGAGCTGACGCCCGAGGCATGATGGAGTGGTGCGGTCCTTACAGTGCTTTTAGTGGAAAGATGGAGTTATTCAATCCATCTAGTTTTACTTATGACTGTGACATGTAACATAGAATAAAAAGAAAAAGTCCCTCTCTCCACTTGATATGAAATGTCCTAATAGCGTAATTTACATAAATAATAAATCTCTCAGGGCGTAATGACATATTATTACATGTACTGTATGACCCCTAACCAGCAGTCTATCTTGTGCGACAGATAGTGTTAATATAAAAAGTACATTGTACTTATTCATTAATTCATACTTATGGATTCAGTATCTAAAGACATTATTTGTGCCATTCTGGAGTATTATCTTAGTGTGTGAGTATTAGTCATGTGTGTGTGTGTGTGTGTGTGTGTGTGTGTGTGTGTGTGTGTGTGTGTATGAGAGGGTGTGAATATGTGCTCATGGGCGCTAATGTGTGTGTGTCTGTGTGTCTCCCATTTCGCTTATGTGTGTGTGTGTGTGTGTGTGTGTCTCCCATTTCACTGTTGCCTGCTTGTCTGATGGTTTGGCAATTCAGAGACAGCATGTTGAAAAGTGAAAGCTAGCTGTGGGAGAAGACGTGGGAGAACAACAGACAAAGCAAACAAAGCATCATATCATCGCCGCAGACCATATCTGTCTGATGTTTGCCTCAAAGTGTAACTTCAGGATGTCATTGTCAATGTTCAACACCGCCAGTACAGGCTGTCAATTTGTAATACAACCAATGCAACAAAAAGGAAAACAAAGATATACCTATCTGCTAAGATATATGTATAGACCAGATGCTTCATATGAAGTGCAATGGCACCCAAGCTCCATCTTTTGAAGGCAAGCAGTCTCCTCTGTTCTGCTGTGGACACCATGCCATAGGGCTTAACTTTAGCCATACCAAGCTATCAGCATGGCCCCACCTGCTTGGCTGGGCACAATTTCCTCCCGACCCTGGATGCAGCAATAACCTTGAGCCCTGGCTGGTGTTAGAAAAACAAACGACCAATTTAAACTTTTGGCTGGAGGGCACGGGAAAAAAAGAGGAAGGGCCCAGACAGATCCAAAGGTGGCATGTTGCCCCTAAAAAAGTGCCTAGTCAAGCATTGGCACCGCGCTGGACGTAAGCAGTGTGGCATGGTGGGCGAGGAGGTGGTATGCGGGCGACGGTAATAACTAGCTGCCATTCTTGGCGAGACTGCCCGGCACTACCCAGGCCTCGGGCTGCCCAAAAGAGGAAGGGGGCTGGAGAGGATACCGGCTGGATGAGCAGGCCCTGCCATCTGCCCCGGGCACACACACACGTACCATTACGTACAGAGGTCACCTCTATTGTGACGGCCACCCAATGAAAAAACGGCTCCCCTAGGAGGCTGTGGACGTGAGCCAGGGAAGGCAGGCAGGCAGGCACACAGGCACGCTGTTGACCATTTGGAAAAAGGTCAGGCTCCTGGCTCCATTAGCAAAAAAGTTTAGCTAGTGGAAAAGCTGTGAAAGGTTACTGCACAGAAAGCTTCTTTTAGAGAAAACCACCCCCCTACCCCTTGCCCCTGCCTCACCGCCCCGTCTCTTTCTCAGTGCTTTTGGAGGACGAGTGGAAAAACTTAAAGGCACCCAGTGCAACTTTCGAGGCTTAAAAATAAACATTCAATTTCTAGTCTTTTTTACACGTAGTAAGTTTCAATAACTCCATACCATTACATAGCGACATTCAAGGAACAAAGATGAGACGTCGTTGTGTGGTGAGAACTGATAGAAAATCGATAACAACAACAATCGCCGCCATTTTCTTTATTTTTTGTAACCTACAATAAATAAAGCAGGATTCCAGTCAATGGAAGAATGGCCTCTCCCCACCGGCGATTGTTGTTGTTTACGATTTTCTATCAGTTCTCACCACACAACCACGTCTCATCTTTGCTCCTTGAATGTCGATATGTAATGGTAAGGAGTTATTTAAACTTACTACGTGTAAAAAAGACTAGAAATTGAATGTTTATTTTTCATTCAATGTTTATATAAAGTTGCACTGAGTGCCTTTAAAGGCTGCTCATTTGCGAGGGCGCATCTCTCCATCATTCTGATTTCCATCAGGTTCCTCTCATCACCCCCCCGCCCCCCCTTTGTAGTAACCCTTCAAGACTGAGCATGCTGTCACTCCTCTCCTTCTCTCTCTCTCGCTCTCTCTCTCTCTCTCTCTCTCTCTCTCTCTCTCTCTCTCTCTCTCTCTCTCTCTCTCTCTCTCTCTCTCCCCGCCGTCCTTTCCAGAGATGGAGTACATCACTGGTCCTCAGCACCGAGGCAGGAGCTGTGCGCTGTGTTCCTAATGTGCTTTTCTTTTTCGCACGGACAGGAGATAAAGAAGGTGTCTGAAATGAAATAGCGGGGGGACGGAAGGAAGGAGTGAGCAGGAGGAAGAAACAGGTCGAGAGAGAAATGGAGACAGAGAAGAGTTCGAGAACGGAGAGCCGGAAAGCGCTGGTGCTGAAGTGTTTAAATCAACAGGGGGGCTGACAGAAAAGTAGATGACAAGGCAGCAATACGCTTTTTATTGTTCTGTCCAACCATATTTTCCCCCCTTTTCTCTTTCTTTCTCTCTCTCTCTCTCTCTCTGCAAGCTACATTCCTCACACATCCCCCCCCTCCCCACCGATGCACCGCTGTGGCTGAATCATAACTCTCTGGTTGGCTGACGCGCCGCACCCAGTTAAAAAGCAATCGGGATGGAGGATGCTGTGCGCAGGGATTAGCTACGCCACATGTGCCGTTCTCCACTGCTCAACAGTAATGGCCTCTCATGGTGTGTGTTTGTGTGGGCAGGGGGTGATGAAGGAACTGGGCAGTCCTGTTAAGATCCCGCGCTGCCCTTTGTGATAAATATACTTCCCGTGGTGCATCATTTTTGAGGCACAGAGCTGTTTTGTTTTTTTCGCCGTACCGGGCTTATTGATCCATTTACACTGCTGAGGTATGATCTTGGAATGTTTTGGCTCAGTGGGTCATCGCACTGGTTTGTTCGATTTGAAAGTACTACTAATCATTTTTTTTAAAGTCCTTGCAGCTGTTTTTCAAAGCATACCTCTGTTTCATTTGCTGACATGTTTCTCCAAAAACCTGAGGCTCATAGGAGAATAGAAAATGTTTTTTTTTTAGTGCTCATTGCAAATAAATGAACACGAACTACATAAAATAATTCATACCGCTTAGACAAACAAATACTCTGAAATGCATAGTCCGCTTTTCAGGTTAAGGGTTGTTCACATTTGAGCTCAATAACCAATTCAATTACACCCATCCGTGTTCCTAAAGCAATGTGTTGATTGGGTGGAATACTGTTTGTTTCCCATTTATAGAGCCATGCATGTGTACAACACTGGGAAACACTGGGAGTTTTTTTGAAAGCACACAGAGAACCGGCAGCTAGAAGACCCTGCAAAGCAACAGTGTATTGGATTACAATCATGGACTGCAACTTTAAGTATTGAGCAAGGAAGGCAAATACACAGATATAAAAATACCAAGGATGATTGCTTCTGTTCACATAGCAACGCAATCACAAGGTCATAAAAATGTGTGGAAGCGTGTAAAACTCAACCTTCTCAAGGCCCATTCCAGAAACTGTGCCCAGATAATCAAACTCCATTTTTCTTGGAGCTGGCTTCTTTGTCATATGGCTGAAGGTTCACCTTGATCTGAGGAAGCAACCACAGCATTGCTCCTCGTGTTTACCTCATGTACATTTCAAAACCGCCATGTACATGTCACCACAGACCACCAGGGTGAATCCATTCAAGAATTTGTACATTCAAGGCTTCCTATTATGAAGACGAGGGGTTTTATGGCGAAAACTATGGCCTATTCCCAGTGGTGTAGTGGTCCCTGGAGAAGTGGGTATACTCTTAATTTTGCAATTTTTTTAAGTAGCCCATACAGCAAAGGATAAACGCCCTGTTTTGAGAAGTGGGTATACGCAATGCTGACTGAAAAGTGGGTACACTACACATACCTGCGTATACCCTGGACTACACAACTGCCTATTCTGCCCGAGTGGGTTGTCTTAAATTTCGGTGATGAATTAAAAAGTCAGCCGAGGAATTCATATTCACCTCTTACAGGGATCATTGGCATGTGCTAATCACATGTATGAGCTGTAAGCTATACATTTTTAGTTCCGTAGTTGCCAATGTGCACAGGAATTACAGTTATTTCAAGAGATTTTAGAGATGTCATGTTCTGGGTCCAAATACATTCTCCAGAATGGAGGTGAGGAGGGCTATATTGAGAAAAACATTGTTAGCTTGTCATAGAATGTAAGTGGGCACTTTCTCTTTTTACAGGCTCAAAATGGCATACTCTAGTTAACAATATAACAACCAGTTTAAAGGGATATTCCTAGAGCATTCTAAGGTCTGAAAAGCTACAATTTTGCTCTGAACAACAGGAGAAGCACTACAGTTTATTCCTTGTAAAAGTGCTCTTGGAGAACTAGAAACCGTGGCAATATTGCCATCTTCTTACCCTCTTCTTAATCTCGTCTGACGCATTAGGTTTAAAGGGATTGCTCGACTATACTATCGACTGGCTTTGACCACACCTTTTTACCTCCGCCAAGGAGGTTATGTTTTCGCCCCTGTATGTTTGTTTGTTTGTTTGTTTGTTTGTTTGTCTGTTTGTTGGTCTGTTTGTTTGTTTGTCAGCAGGATTACGCAGAAACGCATGGACCGATTTCCATCAAACTTTGTGGGGAGATTGGGTCATATAATGGCAATAATTGATTAGATTTTCAGATGTCAAGGTCAAAGGTCAAGGTCACAAGGCGGAGGTTTGCATTCTCTGAATGCTCCCATTCTTGCACTAATTGGCTTCGGCCTGGCTTAGTGCCAATGCCCACAACTTTACCACTCTCTCAGCAGAGCAGATGTGCAGCCTATTCTGTCAGCCATTTTCACCCTTAAACTAGGACCCAAGGACTCAGACTCTCTCTAAGGCAGCCTATTCTGTCAGCCATTTTCACCCTTAAACTAGGACCCAAGGACTCAGACTCTCTCTAAGGCAGCCTATTCTGTCAGCCATTTTCACCCTTAAACTAGGACCCAAGGACTCAGACTCTCTCTAAGGCAGCCTATTCTGTCAGCCATTTTCACCCTTAAACTAGGACCCAAGGACTCAGACTCTCTCTAAGGCATCCCTTTTTTCCCTTTTCCTGCCCCCTCCATCCCCCAGAATATCGCCCCCCGTCCACGACAGCGTCTGCTTCCTGAGCAAACAAGATTACATTGATGAACACAGGTGGCTTGTTTGCTCCGCGTCTCAAGGTACTTTTGGGGGTGACTCGTTCCGGGCAGGAGAGGGGAGAGGCGATGTGAAACTCCGCTACTGGTGACCACCTCATGATGCCTTGCTGAGATATCCACTACGCTGCAATTCAAATAAACCACTCGCAAGATCACAAGATTGACACCAAATGGTCTTTTCGGGATCGGTTGGGGCGAGAATAAGGGAGCAAGAGACCAGAAACATGTGTACGACATGGGGAAGATGGTACAGTAGTGCCATAAATAACCAGTCTGTTTTCATGTAATGTGACCTTTCACAGTTTGCCTCCAGTTGTCTAAGCAAGACTATATTATAAAAGGACATGAAGAGGCTTTTTCACGGCTGTGTCAACATTAGAGGGAATTTATTTGTTTTCTTGTGCAAACATTTCCATTTTTATGGCTGTGTTGGAGAACTAGAGCATACCACTGTGTATAGCCACATTTCACAGCAAGGACAACTTCAAGGTCACAGACAGTTTAACCAAACCCCTCATTTACCCCACAAAGCTCTTCTGCTTTTCTCTTACCCCAAATCAAAGTAAATCAGGGACTCTCGTCCTCGCTGTATGTTGGATAATGTTTTGTACGGAGAGACAGAGCTTGCAGAGTGAGAGGGCTTTGGGGTGGGGGGGTAGGGGGGGAAGGGGGGGTGCCATTCACTGCTCACCAGCTGGCTGTGGAGTAAACTGCTCCAGGGCTTTGTGACTCTCACTGTTATTTTCTCATTTATCCCCCGGAAGACGACGGCAGCCAACACTCTACGGAGCCCTAAAGTTGTTGGGGCACAGCCCAGGTGACACCCAGGGGGCCCGTCGTGCGTCTCTCACGTGGTGCGTTTTGGAATGTTTTGGACACCCGTTTAGCTGAAGCTGCGACCACCATTTTGTTACCACGTTTTCCCCCTTTTAATCAGATCTGTCCGCTACTGGACGCGAGGCTGCAGGATGCTGTCAGGTGATCTGTGGAGGGGTGAGGTGGCTGCCTGAGAAAGGCTGGCAGGCAACGAGGAGGAGGAGGGGGAGGAGGAGGGAAGAGCTACACGCTTCACTGACACCAGGGCATTTGACAGTAGGCTCCATCATGACAGATTTCTATCTTCTCTACCTCCTCTCCCTCTCTCTCACTCACCCTTTCTCTTTCTTTCTGTGTGTGTCTCTCTCTCCCTCTTTCTCTCTCTCTATCTTTCTTTCCTCTCTCTTTGTCTGTAGTCATTTTCCTGCGTTCCTCCTGAGAGAGTCTGTGGGTGTTTGTGTGTGTGTGTGTGTGTGTGTGTGTGTGTGTGTGTGTGTGTGTGTGTGTGTGTGTGTGTGTGTGTGTGTGTGAGTGTGTGGGTTGAAGGTGAAAGAGACCCCCCAGGGGTTATGTGAGGTAAACTGATTGTTATTCCTTCACATGCTCAAAGAAATCTACAATAGGCTCAGAGACCCCGGGGCAGACAGTACGGTGCTGGAGCTCACAAGTAGCAAAGATAGATGCCTTTTCATATAGAAATCCATCGGAGAAGCCAATTTCCTTCTCCTTCATTCGGACTGTGTATGTTTGTAAGTGTGTGTGTGAGAGAGAGAGGGATAGAGAGAGAAAGGGAGAGAGAGAGCTGGTGGGGGTGGGGGGTAAAAGATACACTACTAGAACAAGTCATGAAAACCAGCAGAAAAACACAACTTCAAAAAAAGCTGACTTTAGTGCTTTGAAGTTCATGACTATGTACTCACACATAATCGTGTCCTTTTATGAAAGCTTCTCTATGCAAATGAAGAGTGGTTATGAGTCAGCCTCCTACAACAATGAGTTTTCCCCCCCTATCTCTGTCTTTGTCTTGCATACGCTCACTTTATCTCAACTCATTATTATCCACGGGTGTAGAGAGAAATCACCTCCAATTTCGTAGCAAAATTCAAAACCTGCTAGGAGTCTAGACAAGCGGTATGGCAGTAAGCTGCATTACAACGTAATGGATTCCCCACAAAATCACTTGCTTCACGACCGACTGCGTGGAACTGCTTAGCCAGTTCAATTTTCGGTAAAAATTATCTGCCATATCCCTGCCGTTTCCATTCAATAGCAGCTTATCGGTAACTCTGTCCAGGAGAATGAACTCGGCCACGGCTCCGCAGGACCTGCTGGCTGAAAGAGCGTATAGAGATAACACCAGCACTGATCTGTACCAGCCCTCTGTAATGTCTCAGGTATGGGCCATGGCCTGCCTATACACCCCCTGCTCCCATTTCCCCAGATCCTCCCCACCCACCCACCCAACCAAGCCTGTTCTTCTCGTCCAGCTTCCCCACGTGCTCAACCTGGCAGACCCGGAGGTGAGCATCAGGACAGAGGTGATACATAGCACTGGCGGGCCAACTCTCTGCCGTGTTTTCATTTTGACAGCTGGCAGACGGAGGGAGTGATGGGTATAACTGTCTGCACTCTATACCGGATGGGCCTCTGGCTCAGGCACCCCTTTCTCTGGAGACCCCCTCTTTGGAGACCCAGGAGAAGCAGATGAAGACTTGGCCTCTGCCTCGTGTCTCACCTCTATGATGTATTAGAGGAGCCGCTGTCTAGACTAGTCGTCCCGTGAGTAGGTGTCATGTCAGAATCTGTACTGGTTTAGTCAAGGGTGGAAAAACTACACTCTACAGAACTTTCAGCATTCGCCTTTGCAAGATGTGAGTTTTATGACATGATTATTATCAGTGGGGGGTATCAACTCCAGCCATAAGTATCAAGCCTACAGTGGCTTTTGTCTTGCCTGTTGATTCTTTCGTTCATTATGCCTTCTCATCCTTGATGCCAGAGTATCCCTGAGTGATAGCCGGGAACAGTTAGTAGCGTGCTAGCAAGCCATTTCTCACGGGATACGGTGGCACACAATTGGATCGTTTCTGGGATACGATGACTCACAATGGAATCGTTTCTGGTATACGATGACTCACAATGGAATCGTCTCTGGTCCCTGGCAGAGGCAAGGAGGGACACCAATGAGGAAAGGAGCCCAAACCCCTGATTCCCACTTCACTCTCTCAGGGTAATGCAAAGATAAGATAAGATGGAGCAAAGATAATGATGTGTGTGTTTGCGTGTGTGTACTGGTGTGTGTATCTGTTTTTGTAGGAGATAACCACCAAAAGAGAGAGAGATATGATGGGTGTGTATGTGTATATGTGTGAGTGTGTATGAGAGAGAGACAGAG
Source organism: Sprattus sprattus (assembly GCF_963457725.1). Lineage (NCBI taxonomy): Eukaryota > Metazoa > Chordata > Actinopteri > Clupeiformes > Clupeidae > Sprattus > Sprattus sprattus. The sequence goes on from NC_137912.1 coordinate 9,194,986, forward strand.
ATGTGATGGGTTGAGAGTGTGTATGTGTATGTGTGTTTGTGTGTGTGTGTGTATGAGAGAGAGAGAGAGATGTGATGGGGTGAGAGAGTGTGTGAGAGAGAGATGTGATGGGTGAGAATGTGTGTGTCTGTATGTATGAGTGAGAGAGAGAGATAGAGATGTGATGGGGTTAGAGAGTGTGTGTGTGAGAGAGAGAGAGAGAGAGAGAGAGAGAAGGGATGTGGTGAGAGAGTGTGTGTGAGAGAGAGAAGTGATGGGGTGAGAGTGTGTGTGTGAGAGAAAGAGAAGTGATGGGGTTAGAGAGTGTGTGAGAGAGAGATAGAGATGTGATGGGGTGAGAGAGTGTATGTGTGTGAGAGAGAGAGAGAGAGATATGTAATGGGGTGAGAGTGTGTTTGTCTGTGTGTGTGTGTGTGTGTGTGTGTGAGAGAGAGAGAGTAGGTGAAAGAGAGATGTGATGGGCTGAGAGTGCTGGTTGGTTGGGTAGGTTGGGGGTGTAATGTATGAGGTGGGGGTGGGCTGGCTTAATTAGAGCAGAGAGCCACTTCTAAGTGGGCCGCCAGCCATAAGGGTCTCCTTTACTCGCCACAGATGTCAGCCAGCTGCCTACACGTGTGTGAACAAGCGTGATGGATCTGTATCAGGGTCTGCATGTGTGTGTGTGTGTGTGTGTGATTGTGTGTGTGTGGTTGTGTGTTTGTGGGTGTGTGTGTGTGTGAGTGACCGGTGTGTGTGTGTGTGTGAGGTTGTGTGTGTGTGAGTGTGTCCGGTGTGTGTGTGTGTGTGTGTGTGTGTGTGAGTGTGCATGCATGTGTGTGTAAGAGTGGGTGATTCCAACTGTGGTAGAAGGAGGTCTCCATGGCGACGACAGGAAGGGAGCCCACAGCACCTGTGTGGCAGCTGCAGTGTCACGCAGCAGTGGACCGGCAGCTCAGCCCCTGATTGGTCGAGGGACCAGTAGAAAATGCAGGCAATAGCAATTGAGAGGGAGACGAAGAGAGACGTATTGATTTTCCCTCTTAGTAGACCATGTATGCTGATCTGGAACAGGTCATTCCAAACATTTGCACAGATCACAGCATGGAAAACTGCGGCTGAGACAGTATGACCTGATACAAATGGACCTTAACTAACAATGTGACATTACCAAAAACTCTATATGATCTTTGATATTAAATCTAAGCTATCAATTCTCTATTATGCTAATTTTCGTTAGTATCTAGAGTACTGCACCTGTGTAACAGACTCAGACACTCAGAAACTTACCAGGGTTGGGGAATAACTAGCTACATGAAACATTATGTTATGTCATTAAATCACGAAATAAATGTTATTATAGGCTAATTGGTCAGTTACTTAAAAAATGATGTAATTAAATGAGTTACTATTCAAAATGCTGGTGATTACAAAGGGGTTACACTCTTATATATTATTTTCGATAAAAAGCTTTAAAGCCAGAATAAAACAGATGGTTGTAGAATAAAATATTCTGTTGCCTTGCGCCCGTCTACACAAGCTCCATTCATTTGGTAGTATGCACTCAAATTTTGACCTATCACATTTCAAAAGTAACCTTCCCAACCCTGGTAGTAGGACTATTCCCAGGGAACTACCAGGGAGTGGGACTACTGCTTGGGAGTATTGGACTCACCCTAATTATAACTCATTAATAGCTGTCATATAACACATGCAACACAAGCTCTGGTGCCAGCTGTGCCATCTATTCATCTCCATCCCAAAACAAAACAGAGAAAGAGTGTGCATCTGGACTCGACGCAACTACCTGCAAGCCCTTACTCATCCAGGTTACGTCAGACTCAGTGGAGGACTGTGAGCAGCTGAAGATAAGCTTCACAACCTGCCTCATGTTTGCCCTACATAATGCATTAAGACACGCTTCAGTTCTTCTTCATATTCACTCATTTTATATATACATCTGTTTTCTTACTGTGTCTGTAGTACTTATGTTATGTGTAGTACTTAGTGTGTTTCTATGTTTTACGTTTTATATTATGTGAAGTACTTATTGTGTGTGTATGTTTGTGTTTTTATGATTTTATGTTTTTATGTTTAATGTTTACTGTATGCACCCATGCACCCGAGCAAATTTCAGGTAGGCGCATACCTACTTGACAATAAATCTGTTTCTGATTCTGATTCTGATTCTGAGTTGAAATAAACCACTATAGCCTTGTGAACATGTCTGGCTCTGGCAAAGCGTCTCTAGGTTGATTGCATACTCAGGTTCATCTGTGTCTTTTTATTCACTAAAAACAACAGTCATATCATAACCAAGTTTATTTGTTTACTTTGTCGCCGTGGACAACACTGCTTAAATAACTGCTAGATGCTGTAGGCTATATACATACATCTGCTATACCAACTCTCCAGTGGCCAGTTCCTTGGCGTTCAAATTGTCATGCAGTGGCATGTTGTTCACCGATCGCCTGCCTACATGTTTTTCCTCTTGCAGGGATTTGCCAAGGCACACATTGTGTAGAACGTTTAATGGCAGATTGCACAAAAGATGAAGGTCGCAAAATGGAGGCAGGATGCCATGCCTTTCTTTACAAAAAGTGTGTCGGTATATGTGTGTGATTGTGTGTGTGTGTGTGTGTGTGTGTGTGTGTGTGTGTGTGTGTGTATGTGTGGTTGTGAGTGTGTGCGGTGTGGGTGTGTGTGTGTGTGTGTGTGTCCGGTGTGTGTGTGTGTGTGTGTGTGTGTGTGTGTGTGTGTGGTTGTGAGTTTGTCCGGTGTGTGTGTGTGTGTGTGTGTGTGAGTGTGTGTGAGTGTGTGTGAGTGTGTGTGTGTGTGTGTGTGTGTGTGTGTGTGTGTGTGTGTGTGTGGGTGTGTATGTGTGAGTGTGTCCGGTGTGTGTGTGTGTGTGTGGCTTCCCCATGAGATTGCACACACCCACCGCAGATGTGCAATGCACTCCTTCACAGTGCCCTCTCCACAGAGGGATCAAAGCCAGCCTTGGCCCCCAGAAAGAGCTCAGCTTTTGGGGGGTCTGAGGTGAGTGAGTCAGCCCTTCACCCCCCTCCTCCATCTTCTTCAGACCCTTTGTTGATCTCCAAGGCTTTCATGTGGGTCAGTGGATTGGGGGGTTATTATGAAAAATGCTTTTCACGTTTTTTTTTTATCCTAAAAATGTCTTTGGCGAGGGGAAATGACGAGTGGGGTGGGGGGTCTATGACGGTTGACGAAGTGAACCAGTACATGGTTGTATCTGTGCATGTGAGTGTGTGTGTGTGTGTGTGTGTGTGTGTGAGAGAGAGAGCACTCGGAGGCAAGTCCATTTGCGGCGATTGTAAAGGAAAGGCTCTGCAGAGGAAGCTTGGGGGGCACTTAATGCCAAAAGGAACAAAGCGGGGCAGTGTGTGGAGCACAAAGGCTGATTCACACACGGTCAGGGAACATCAGCCCATGGAGTGCGCTCTCTTCAGGCCTAAGCCTTTGTGTTGGACTTTTTGTGCTGTTACTCTGGGTGAAACCACTTCACAGCCTGGTTAGAACCGGCCTTTCTTGTGTCAACTGAGACTGTCAACTTTTGACCAATCAAAGTTTTCAGCTATTTTGTAAACCAGTAGGCGAAGTTTGAAAAGGATTGGTGACTTGAGCTACTAATGCATCAGCTATCAACCATTAACTTCTTTACTGTGTTTGTTTTATACAACAATGACTAAATGGAATAATACTTTTTGGTGCTTCAGCTGACGTTGGCACTGATCGGGCATGAATACGACCGCCAATCCTGTCCTGGTATTGCACTGAACAAACAGAACCGATCTGGCCCAGACCCATTCCACAGTAAGCGTTTATCTCCGGAGCTTTAATAAGTACAGTAGCTCTGCTGCCTTTCCCTATGAGCCGTGTTAATGGTGTTTGTCAGTCATCAGGCTTGCTCTGCTTTCCCTGCCACTCTACTGTGCCATGGTGCATATGGCCCCTTTGTGTCCCACAGGAGGGAGCTGACATTGCCACGGCCGCCTCAGCAGTTTCCAGTGGACGTAGGGGGGGGGAGGCAGACCGTGGGTCATTTGCCCTCAGCCAACACATGCACACAGACAGGAGCTGACATTTCAAATGTGTGAGATGAGCAGATGCAACTGGCAATGAGGGAACAAAAGAGAAAAAGAGAGAGAAAGAAAGGACAAGGAGAGAGAGAAAGAAAACAAGAAAGAACAAGGAGAGAGAGTGGCAAAGAGAGCGAAAGGCTAATTGATTTGCTAACAATAAATGCTAATAAAAGTAGCAGCACTAAAATAAAAATATATGAAGCAGATGCTGTTATTTTAGATGTTATGCTGATTCGGACAAATACGTGAAAAATACCAGCAGCAACCTTAATTAAGCATTTTCATCACCATGCACGTTCACATTATGTTCGCTCAGGCAACAGAGAAGAGCGCTTTCCCACCATGTCATCTGTGAATTCTTGGCCATGGTGCTTATTCTTGTAGGTGTGAACGCAATGACGTCGACATCAGAAATAACAGCACATTCTGGGAAGGCCTCTTTGTTCCTTAGCAACCCTGCTGTAAACTTGGCCCTACAGATCCATGCTAACGAGGAGAATGGGAATCTATGAGGGCCTCTGGCCGCATAACTATGGATATAACCTTTAAGGAGGAACCAGCGAGGTCAAGGGACCTTTGTGCCGATGCTTGTATGTTGTGTAAAGATATGTTGAGTGTGTATAGTGTGTACAGCATATGGTGTATTGTTGAAACCAAACTAAATCCTTCATGTCCTTTATACTTATTGTACTATAGTCGATGAGAAATGCAATTTCACTCCCTTGTATGAATGACACAAGACAAGCATTTGTGTAATGACAATGACCAGCTGTTTTGAGATGGGAGAAATGGAAAGCTCCCATCTATGAACCCTTTAACAATTGGGCAATGTGACCAGGTACTGTTTCGGTTATAAGTCAACTAACCCTTGCATCCTTTTGGGTCCACTAACCCTTACACTCTCAGGAGTCCACTAACCCTTGCATCCGTATGAGTCAAATACACCTTACACCCTCAGAAGTCCACTAACCCTTACACCCTCAGAAGTCCACTAACCCTTACACCCTCAGAAGTCCACTAACCCTTACACCCTCAGAAGTCCACTAACCCTTACACCCTCAGAAGTCCACTAACCCTTACACCCTCAGAAGTCCACTAACCCTTACACCCTCAGAAGTCCACTAACCCTTACACCCTTGTGAGTCCTCTAACCCTTACACCCTCAGAAGTCCACTAACCCTTACACCCTCAGAAGTCCACTAACCCTTACACCCTCAGAAGTCCACTAACCCTTACACCCTCAGAAGTCCACTAACCCTTACACCCTCAGAAGTCCACTAACCCTTACACCCTCAGAAGTCCACTAACCCTTACACCCTCAGAAGTCCACTAACCCTAACACCCTCAGGAGTCCACTAACCCTAACACCCTTATGAGTCCTCTTACCCAAAGTGGATCATGGCCTGCATCATCTGTGGGGACTGCGGTTGGTCATGTGTATGGCAAGGCAGGCTACAACGGTGCATCAAAGGTCACTGTTTAAACACCCTGCCGGGTCCTCACAGTACCCTGCCAGTGCCAGTGCAGTGCTCAGCTGAGCGTCGTGCGCCTAGGGTGATGAAACTGTGACCTAATCAGAAGGCCACAGCTCATCAGCTGCCCCCCCCCAAGAGATGAGAGATGAGGTAATTTCAGGATAGTACAAAAGGATATGAACAAGGGAAAGAGACACGCTGATAGTTTGGGAAACGGCCAACTGAAGGTGAGAGAAATAAGAAATAGAACAGACCTGCTGTTGCTCACTGGGGGCCGTGTAACACAAGAGCTCATTGTAACTGATAAAGCATATCACACTCTCTGTGGAAATGGCCATTGAGTGAAAAACCGTCTCACGATCGTCCTCGTAGGATTGAGGCAAGCGGTTTGGGGCTGCCCTGACGACCTCGGCTATTGTGGCAGTGCAGGAAAAAGCACCAAGAGGAACAAGCTCTCTTTTCTCTTTTCAGATGTGCCAACAGCTGTATTATTACGCTGTTTCTGAGATTGTGTAGGCCTGGTTGTTCCCAGTGGGGTGGGGGGGGTGGGGGGGGTTCGTAAGCAGCGCACGTTCTCGGCTCCAGACGTGAGCTGAATGGCATCGTTTGCTTTTGCTATTGAGATGTGATGGATGTTCAAATAGCCATCTAATTTCTATGGAAATCACTACAACTGCAGCACATACATCACAGAAATATATACCTTCAGCCCAGCGGGGAGGATCTCTCCGCTGCAATCACTTCTCACCGGGAAGGTAGGGGGATTGGTGAGAGGAGGAGTAGAATTTCAAAACGAAAGGAAGGAAAGGAAAGGAAAGGAAGAAAGTGGAAAAAAAGAAAGGAATGGAAAAAACATGGGGAGGAGGGGAAGAGTCAAATGAAAAGAGTAATAAAGCCAGACCAGAGAAAAAGAGGAAAGAAAAGGGAGAAGAAAAGACACGAAGAGGGGAAATAGGACGGAGACAAAACAGACTACCAAAAGCATGAAAAAAAGAAGAGAAGAGAGGATGAGATATTAGAAAAGGGTGGGAAAAGAAACAAGACGTGAAAAGGGATCTCAATCCAAACCAGTGACAGTGCACAGGCAACGCACCCCGATGTCTGAATGCTGTGAGCCAACAGCCAGCATTAAGCTCCGATGTTTAGTCTCTGGGCAGATGTGGGCCAACACAGCATTAAATCAACTTTTGGCTGTTTTGGCCAATGAGGCAGCCATCCTCTGGATGGAGATATCCCCCCCCCCCCCCCCCCCCCCCCGTCTCAGAGATGCAGTGCTGCACTTTACTGCTGCTCCACTCAGGCAGAGATGGGGGTTCGCTGCCAAACGTTTACACTGTGAGAAAGCTCCATCACTACACACCATAACACACACAACTTGTGCTTTGTGCTGTGTGCTGTAATTGATCTTTCCATGTCAAATCATCTACAGGTCCCCACATGACCCCCTCAGTTTACCTCCAGATATGTATGATGTGATGGAAAAATGATGGCAATTTCAAAAAAGGTATCCTCACATGAATTTTCCCATTTGCACTCTTGTTTAAAGTGTGCTGAAGTATTTTCAGACTTCAACACAACAATGTTCTACTGTGACTTACTTGTAGACCACCTGTAGAATCTGAATCTGAGTGCAAATAACACCCATCTTCAAAACTTACAACAATAAAGAAGTTCGGATTTCATGCAATCTGAATTTTTTTTCTCCAGATTTCGATGCCCCATTTTAGTAGAAATTTCTTCTAGTATTGGTCTCGCTGTTTTGAGACTGAACAACATCCATCCTTTGAGAGTCATTTCCTAAAAACCAGTCAGAGAAGCTATGTTGGCTAAGACTGACTGACATGACTAACATAAAGATCTTTGCCTGATTAGTTTAATGCCATATAGTTTTGCCCAATTACAGAGCCTGGGGTGGCCTATGAGAGAGTGTTTCACTATGCTGCCAGAACAATGTCAACAAATAAAAACATACATTAAATAAAACAAATGGAAAACTCTTTGATAATCAATCAGTCGGCAGTGCAGTCGGCAGCTGAACGGATCTTCTCCAGGATGTGGAAAGGCCCCAGAGACACAGCCTCGGAGCCGGAGGGTAACAGGGGGCAGGTAGTGGTGTTTGGCAGGCCCCAGCCGAGAGGTTGATTACTCCTCCCCCGTCTTTCTTCCCTGAGCGAGACCAGGGGTCTGATTGTGAGGAGTGCGGTTTGAGGGGCATTAGCGGCGTGATTGAAGTTCAGCCCTTATGGACTGTTTAAATATTTCTCTGCCAGATTAAGTTGGCTAAACATACAATCCAGCGCAATTACCACAGCCATCAGCCCCATGTCATTGTTGGGACTGAAGTAGCATTGTGGTGGGTGTTAGCTTTGTCGGGCCGGCTTAAAGCAACTGCAGCCATCCTCTTTCTTGACAATGGATGAATGGTGAATGGGGTGAGCCGCTGCTCGCCACCACCTTGACCTTTAGTGAAGATTCTTATCTCATCTTTTAGAAATAAAAGGTGAGAAAGTACAACTACACTCCTCAGAGAGAGAATAAAGTATGTGAGTGTAAAGAATGGTGATGGTGAAGGTAAAAAAGGAGGAAGAAAAGAAGTGAATTCACCAGTACAGACAGCATCCAGTGTTTTTTTCGTGTGAATATATATTTTCTCTGCCCTGTATGCGTTTCGTGACATTTAGACTCAATGGGCTGTTATGACGGAGCACTTCTCTATCATCCTGTTATCATCTCTATTGACTTCCTGGAGAGAGAGAGAGAGAGAGAGAGAGAGAGAGAGAGAGAGAGAGAGAGAAAGAGAGAGAAGAAGAATGAAAGCAGGTGACCAACCACTAGCCTGGCCGTTACCAGACTGTGACTCCATTTCATTCCGTCAGTCAGTCTGGGCCAACCCAATGCATTTTGGTTTCTGAGATGGGCGGGTGCTTATCTTGAGGTTTAAAATCATTGGAGTTCCCTTAACCAATCAGCAACGTTTAGTAAGCATTCGGTAGATTAAACTCTTCCCAAAGCGAGTTGGGAGAAGAGCTACGACGTCCTTTCCAATCATAAAACTTACAAGAAAATACTCTTGTTCTCCTTTTAATTTTCTGATGTTCTCGAGAGTTGAGACAACTTCTCCGATAGCTTTTCGTGTCTCTTCCTCCGTAGCAATTTTTGCTATACTGTTAAACTACAAACTCGGCTGGACTACATGCAACTCGGCAAGGCGAGTTTTGCGTCACAGCTCTGAACTGTTCGCTGATTGGTCCGGCAAAATTTTGAGTTCTGGAAACGATTGTCAATGGGGCTGGGCCAGACTGAGTATGAGCTTGAAATCAATTCAGGCGGAAATACGTAGGCTGGTGTCACCAGGCTAACCAACCACGGCCATCCCCATTCAAAGGGTATAAACCTCGCAAAGGGACCTTTTCATCTACAGAGATAAAGTGTGTTGGTTTATGAAATGACTTTATTCTTAATGCAAAGTAAAGTGGCTCCTCTCAACATTGGAGAATGTTCACCAAAGCACGGGTCTAATCCTCAAAACACCACCCGCACACACAGAGAAACACACAGACATCCATAAAGACACACCGGAGTGCACACACACACACAGAAAAACACAGAGACATCCATAAAGACACACTGGTGCGCACACATGCACACACACACACACACACACAGACTCTTACGACAACCCTTCCATCTGTACTAAGCGTTCTATTTTAAGCTCGCTCAAAATTGATTTAGAATATTTCACGCTAACCAAATGTTACTTTGCATTACCTTTGCACCTGCCTGCCTGTCTGCTCGCCTGCCTGTTCTAGAAACGCCTGGGGCAGGAAGTAATCCCACACCGTACACAGACAGAGAAAGACAGACACACACATACACACACACACACACACACACACACACACAAACACACACACAAACACACACAGGATAACATTAATAGAATGACAGGTAATGAGTGACTGGATGAGTCCCCTCCCCCCAGCTGATCTCAGCACAGTGTGCAGGCTCTGTCCCAGATATTTCTCACAAATGCAGATAACTGTTCTGAGCTCAGTCATGGCCTGTATTAAGTGTTGTAGTATCTTAAGTATAGATTGCCTTTATCAAATTAAGATCCCCTTATCAACTTGGGATCAAAGAAGTAGGGCACAGGGTAATGTTATTTACAACAGCAATACACTAATTAAAAAGCAATTACAAACAAAGCCATTTAGTTCTGATATTCTGTAAGAGCATTGCAATTTACTTAGGTGTAATCTCATAGTAAAATGTATGTCGGAATTCTTCCATATCCCACAAAGTAAATAAGGCCACCTTTCATATTGCATAGTCCCTGTTACAATGGGACCACGCTTCTAAGTACAGTACTGCTTGTCGTATTGAGCAACAGAGAGTAATGATGTATCTATAGGCACGTGTCTTTCCATCTGGATGACTCACCGCAACTGCCTGATCTCATCACAGTTTACGGTACCTGCCCCAGATATTTCTCACAGTTTAAGAGCAGATAAAAAAAAAGTTTACACTTTGATCCAGCTATATGCTTCTGTTGCATTTGATCCTACCCAACATTTTGACTCTGGGAGTCAGGTGAATAACTTGAGCTGCTTTCATGAGCAGAAAGTTCAGCTTGATGTGACAAACAAGTCTCAACTCCTCCCCCGCAGCGCAGCATGCATGTGATCTTATTGAAAATGTTGGGGGTAAATGTATAGGTTTAGGGACTTCAAGGAGCTATTTAAGACGCTTTTTAAGATGCAAGAAAGCGGCATGACAGCAGCAGTAGAGATTGCCAAGGGTTGGGGCGGGCGGGGGGTGGGTGGGGGGGTTCTCTTTGATGCTCGGAGGGAAGTTAACGTTCCCGCAGGGTTTGCCACATGAAGGAGGAAGGTCAAAGGTCGTATGAAGATGAAGGAGCCAGCAAAGTGGATCTCATTGAGTTGGGAGCGGTGGTGGAATTAACTTGGCTCCACTCCAGACAAGGAACGATAGGCTAACAGCGTAACCTATTTGCAGAGAAGCGTACTGATGCTGAGGGCACTCTTAATTAAGCACACTCAAACGGCTGCTCTAGTAAGTATACAGCCCCACAGCCTTATGGAAACAATGGCAGTGTTTAGGGAGCCAGACAACTTTGATTAGGCCACAACCATTAGCTTTACCATCATTGTGATGATAATGCATTTGGGTTCAAAATTAGTCATTTTAAATGATGCCTCATCAATTTCAACATGGCAATAATTTCCTTCACCCACTCTTGCCTTGTTACTGTTTAAATGTCTCCTGTTCTGCCAGTCTGTCCAAACTTCCAGGTAAATACACCACTGTACTCTTATGTAATATAACTTCAGATAGAGCTCTGCTTGGTTCTGAGCCCAAAAGGGAATCCTCTGTACTCAGGACAACATGACATGGCACTGAGAGGTGCCACCGAACTGATGGAGTGCCCCCTCCAAAAATCATACACATGATGTGGTTCAAGGCGCCGTAGTGACAGTGTGCCAATGTGCCAGGATTTGAGTGGTAAGCTTGGTAGAAAAATCCAGTTTTGATGTCATGGACATGGCTTTGAAGCTCCTCCTGACACACCTGAAAGGATAGAAATTCTCTGGAGATCAATGTGTGATGACTTCAAAAGCTAAAAAAAGCTATTTTCTGTTTTTTATGTCTTCCTCACCAGTCACGAAAGAACCCCCACTAGTTCACTTGAAAAAAAAAAAGACCAGTACGATATCTAAGCAGGTGGAATCACTCAATGATTCTATTTAATCGTTTGAAGCATTCATTATTGGATACCGTAGCGTCTATATTCATTCCCACCGTTTCCTTCCGATTTGCGGCGAGGACCGCATAACCTCAGAGAATAGGTCGGCACCAAGGGGTGCTATGTGTGATTGTGTTAAGACTCACATCTTGCAGGAGTTTACATAATTAGTTTTCTTTGTCTTTGTTGAGGCTTGTCGGAGGTTTTCACACTGCCTTCTCCAGTGCCACAGGGGTTTATAAGAATGCCAGGGAGAAGCGGACCCTCTGGATGCTGACAGAACATGCGGAGTGTGTTGTTGTGTATGAATGTATGAATGTATTTGTGTGTATTTCTATAAAAAAAAAATGTGTTTGCAAAAATGTGTGTTTGTGTGTGTGTCTGTGTGCTGACATTTTTGTCCATGACATCTGGCTAAATAAATGGGAAAATGCAAATCCGTGCCTGTGGATTTCTGTAAATGTGTGCATTTTCTTAAACTCTATGAGCACGCCTGACAGGTCACACTTCCCGACGTCTGCACGGTGTCTGCATTTCAACATCTGGCCTTCTGCAGTTCACTGGTTACCAGGCAGAGCTGAAAGCACCACCCCTCCTCTTAATGCCTCTCTGTCAGTGCACAGTCGAGTGCTCTCCGAGTCACAGGCCCTGTCCCTCCAGGCCATGCTCTCATCTGGGGAATCCCCCCCTGACGGACGTCCACACAGGTGACAGCCGAAAGGCCACTCAATCACAAGACCTGAGCTGCGGTGGATAATTGAACAAACACACACACACACACACATACATATATATATATATATATATATATATATATATATATATATATATATATATAAACAACAACAGCATGAACATCTACGCGGGAAGCGCTTCTGGACAGCTACAGCATGCCTGCAAGCGCATAGTGAGTAACTGTGTCACATGGCCCTGTTACCAAGGAGAAATCGTCACGGAGATAGACACGGTTACTACGGCACCCTATACGAGCGGTTTAACAGCGTTTTCTCATTCCAGCCGCGCGGGAGAAGGGGGAGAGGAGGGGCTGTATATTTTGTTGGCATAATGATCTGCTTTGTCTGTTTGTTTTGTGCAACGTGTCTCTTTTGTGTCGTGCGTCTTTTCGACGGAACAGCGTAATAACTGCTCCGAAAGGCCAGAGGGAACATCATAATTATCCGAGGGACCGATTCGACGATACCAATATTAATGAGATGTTGGCTGGTTAGCAGATATTCAGTAATTGCAGCTAGTCATTGCAATTATGCTACATGATGTGCTCCTTTGAAACATGAAAGCCTTGAAACAATGGTTGGTTGAGATGACTCACCTTGGGGCAAGGGGGGGGGGGGGAGGATCTTCACACCCTGGATCACACAGTCTTACAGTAATTTATAGATCATGGAAAAATTACAGTACAGACTTCTGATATGAGGTCATGACTTATATTAGCTGTTGTAGTGTCTAAAGTATAGATTGCATTTAACAAATTAGGATCCTCTGTCATCTTGGTATCACAGACGTAGGTCAAAGGGTAATGTTATCAACAACAGCAACACACTATTTAAAAAGCAATTACAAGCAAAGCTGGTTAGTTATAATGTCGGATTAAATAAACTCAAAACTGGAGTATTGTAATGCACTTCAGCGTAATCTCATAGTAAAATGGACAGTACATTTAAATGAGTAAGTGTAATATATTTATAATATAGCTTTGTAAGGGAACCAACTACGGTCGGGGTAAGACACAGTCTTCAGATGTATGTATGTTAGTGCGGCTACATACTGATAAATTGTGTGGTCCAGACAGTACAGCCCCACAAGCGCAATGTCATACTGCAAACTGCATGGCTCAGTGGTGATCTAATTCAGGTCATTCCTTCAGTAGGCCTTACCCATACACACACACACACACACACACACACACACACACACACACACACGCCTTACCCAGATGCTGCACTGCCTGATCATTCAGGTAGACCCTCTCTCCCTCAGCACAGTGGGTAAATATTACTGATGAGACAGCTTTTACACAGGGCATGCCTGTTTAATCTTAACATTTGTAAAGGAGTTACATTTATAACCTCAGACAACATGGTTTCCCTTAACAACTAGGACTGTTACACACAAAATGATTCCATTTGCATCACATTCTCTGCTCATCTTTGAAGGCGTTGATTATAGTGCATCGGGGCACTCTGCAATCAAAGGGACTCGGACTGTGGCTTTGGACCTTGATGCACTCTGACTTGTCGTTGACCTCCTCATTGCATAATCTTGAAATTCGTTTAGATTTAGATTTTTGCTTCCTGACAGGATCCATGGGAGCAATGATTAGAGCAGGAAACGAACACAACACATCTGATTGCGTTTCTTGTCAGGCCCTCACAAGCACATTTCACATCGGAACGAATTTGCATCTTAGAATGGCACAGCGCGGCTCTGTCTGACTGTACTTGCATGTATTTGCCTGGTCGTCTTTAAAGATGATGATTATTGAGAGCCATGTAAGGGGTTGATGAGACACAGGGTGCAAAGGAAAAATAGGTTTTTGATATTCAGATTTTTTGGGGGGTGAGAATCAGTTGTAGGGTGTTTTTGGGTGTTACATAAGGCTCGCAATTTCACAAGATCAAGTTTCATGTTTTGGAGAGATAAAAATGGAGATTCCTAGACTGATAACACACACCCACATACAGCTGCTGGAGTGTATTCCCATGCCATAAAGGCACACATACACACATACAAACACACACACACACACATACAAACACACACGCACACACACACACACACGCACACGCACACGCACACGCACACGCACACACACACACACAGCATGCTATGTACCTTGACATGAATCAGGTTCCGCATAAGGCTTAGTGTTTCATTGTGCCTTAATCTTCCCATTATTTTGTGCAAAAAAGGATACATAATGTACTACTGTAATTCAAAGCCTCATACAGGGATCTGGATCCAAGTCATTAGAGGTGGACAATTCAGTGAAATTCGCCAGGGTGGAAAAGGAGGCTGCGAGGGAGGGAGGGAGGGAGGGAGGGAGGGAGACGTGATATGGCTCCATGAGTAACTCCAGCCTCGCCGGAGAGAAACAAGAGGCAGGCTGCGCTGATTGAGTGAATTAGCACAAAGATGAAATAGTGTAATGGGAAGATTAAACGATGCACACTGAAAGCATGGGTTTGAGAGTGAAATACACACACACACACACACACATGCACACACTTGCATACACAAGTTACAAATCCCCATCTTATTGGCAGGAGCGAAAAAGAGGACCTCATCTGACTGTGTTAGTGCCTCTGCTAGTTTCTCTAAAGATAGTGAAGACCAGATAGTAGTATGCCAATAGCACAGTCACAACGGCCTTAATGCCCCTAATGCTCTTCAACAGAGCACTGAGTACCCTTACGACTCCAGAGGATTGAACACAACCCCCTATCTGCAGCCTACCCCAATTTTCAAGCTTTATCAACAACCATAGCAATTTGTCTTGAAATAGATTTTCTATTCTCTTTCCACATACAGTGCCAAACATACAGCAATAGCTGAAAGGTGGAAGAAAATGACAGAATTAATGGAAGTGGATTATTCTCCGCTGTTTCACCTACTCAAACATCAACACATGAATTTTGATCTTTGCCAATATCTCTTCAATTACCCACAGAAAAGAATAGACACAGTTCCTTGTGAGAAGGCTGTGGTGTTAGCCTGTGGCTTAAGGTGTCCTTTGAAGGAGCCAGATTCGTTTACTTCTATTGGTTTAGTGTTCATGTCCGTTCCATTCTATCCATGGTGGACTTATCTCTCCACCTAGTCCCTCAGGGTACCCTGTAACTTCATTGGACGAGAGGCTTGCCAGTCTTCCCATCTACAACAGATATGAAAAGCAAGCAAGGTGACCTCAACTGCCAAGAAAATTTTACCGACGATGGCTGGCTGAGCAATGGCTCTAAGGCTCCCCTGGTCAGAGTTCATATTAAATCATGCTGAAACCATACCCGTTTCTCCTCTGCATGAACAGATTTCTATGCACAATCTCATAATAATCTCATTCCTCTCCCAAATCATGTATTTTTTCCGCTTATCTCCTGCAGTGGAGATGGCCCAATGCTATATTACATATATATATATAAAGATATATAAAAAATATATATATAAAAAGAGAGATGGTATGTATATAGAATGATGAAAGCAGATCTAATCCATTTCAATTTATTAAACAATGAACAACCCTCTCTGGCTAATCAACACACAGATGTAGCTCTGAATCGACTGGCTCATCCTGTGGGGGTTTTGTCAGTTCACAGCAGGGATAAAGAGCTACCAGTGCTAGAATAGGTTATCTTTAAGCTTCTGTACAATATGAGAGTGTTGACAGGATTGACCTCGCTGTTCAAATCCTACACGTCCGCTACCCCCGCATACAGAACCACCACAACAACCACTCCCAAACATAAACAAGCCTAGAAGGAGTAACACTCTTTTTGACGGTCACTGCCTGGATTATCTTTCCAGGTAATCTAAGAGGATTAAGACTAATTTAATAGATGTGCACAGACGGTTCTTATGCACAACAAAGAAGGGAATCGCGTAAAGCTGTTTTTGATTTCTAGGTGCACGCTTATTTGGTTATTTTTTAACATGCGAAAAGAGTCGTTTGCCTTCAAGAGTGGCCCAACGCCTCATTTGGGTGTGTCTGATCAAAAAGATTCATGTGTTTCATGTGAATCGTTTCAGAGAAAGCACACTCCCATTTCCTGGTTTCCCACATCTGACAGGCGCTTCTAATAAAATCCCCACACAGTTTGACAGCATGATATTGACTACTCAGTTAGCCTACTAAATTCATTGATCATTTAAATCAACAGAATATGTTAAAAAACATCAATACATAGACAACGGAGCTATGCACAATTAAGTTACGCAGACAGAGAATAAAACAATCCTATATCATGCATTGGGACCTTCAGTAATGCACAACAAAAAGTGAGACACAGATGTAATCATTTGTTTTGTATTTTACTGCATACTCAAGGTCACCAAGACATCTTTTTTGCATTTCCCACTGTAAAATAGCCTAACGTCACTATGTGGAGGTGTCAAGCTAAAAAGGCACCGGATGCCTAAAAGAGCCCGGGTGATGTAATGTTGACATTCGAACGACTCTTGAGTGACAGTTGCTATGCCAACGCCAATACGTCACCCGGGCTCTTTTATTCTTCATAACGCGATTTACTTCAGAGCATCTCGCATTGAACTTCGCTACCTGAGACCGGCTTGCTTGTATTTGACCTACAATAAACCAACCAAAACAACCATGTGCTTGATGTTTGACTTTGGTAGGAAAGTTGTTGATTCGCTAGTTTATTATAGTATCAAAGTAAGCACATTCCATCAGCTAGCTCGTGCTAGTGTAACGAGCTATCTTGTTAGCTTGAAGCTATTCATCTGTTGTTGTGCTTAAATTAAGAAAGTCCTTAATGTGTTGTGATTTTTAGACATATCTGACGGCACCCACAATTACATTTGAACAAAACAGGGCATTCTTTGCACAAAATTGTACTAAAGAACAACGGGGGATTGCTAGCTTTGATATGCTAGCGGACATGGCTAACTTACAGAATACCAGCAGGCAGGTGTAGCTAAAACTTTTTAGTCGCTTAATATTGTGCCTAAACGGACACTATGTACCCCGACACTTTTTGGCTAATAGTCAGAGAGTCTCAAGAGTTGTTCGAAAGCCATCAGCTACTTTTTAGTCGCTTAATATTGTCGCACAAAAGGAGGAATTGCTATTAGCAATATAGATGCTAGCGGCGAAACCTGTTGATGTGTGCTTATTTACAAAAGACCGGCAGCCAATATTAAGCGGCTAAAAAGTACCTGATGGCTTTTGAATAATTCTTAAGACTCTCTGACTGATAGCTAAAAAGTGTCCAGGTGCGTAGTGTCCGTTTAGGCACAATATTAAGCGACTAAAAAGTAGCTGATCGCTTTCGAACGACTCTTGAGACTTAAAGCTAATAAGCGGCTGGGCTAATCGGTGACCGGGTTACGTAATGCTAACGTTGGCATAGAAACTGTCACTCAAGAGGCGTTCGAAAGTCAACATTACGTCACCCGGGCTCTTTTAGGCATCCGGTGCCTTCTTAGCTTGACAGAGGCAATGAAGAAAGGCCTAAAGTGAGAAGGACCACAATTTCTCTGTCTGCAGATGAGATCGTTTCCGTTGTTTTCACCGTTCATTAAATACATTTTCTTGCTAATACGGGCTGCTGACACTAACATTTAAGTTGACATTTCACGGTGCAGGGAGGGGTCAGTCATGTTGATTGAATTACAGCAGTACCAGCCACATATAGCTGTTTGTGTAAATACGGCCAGAGTCGCCAGACACATAGAGACCCTATAGTCAGATGCTCAGTCCAGATTTGGAGTGTTTCACCTCACAGTCAAATCTACCTGACTTTATGTTCTGTATAAAACGCCATTTCAAATGTAGAATACATAATAAGTATGAGAGAATGATGAGCTGAGGTAGTCGATACGGTTCCTTCCCTGTCATTCACTGTTCACCGCCACACACTTCCTTGAACTTTTAAGCGCTAAAAAAAAAAATCGAGGCAGACCCCGAAACAACTCAGCTGATAGTTTCCAAAGTTTCCTTATATTATTTTAAGCTCCGCTGGGCTTATTGGCAATATAGGAGTAGACTTTTCACTTTGTTTGGAGAAATGAATTTGACCTGGGCTTCATGGGCTTCTGTGCTGTTTCCTGGGAAGGAGTAAATTATAAGAGGGCACCGCATATAAAGAATTGGTGTGGGATCAATATTTTCTTTTCGTTTTTCTGTTGGACTTTTGCTGGGACCGTTTTTGCACACAAGTAGCCACTCCCTTAAATGTTGCCCTATTTGAGCAACACCATGAAACTGACTTCCCACGCTTTCTTTACCACTGCACAGCGCAACAACAGACAGTGGGTGACGGTGGGGGCCGGGCACAGTTGCCACAGTCACCTCGCCGGGTCGTGATTAATACCACGGCTAATGGGATGAGGCTGGTCCGTCTGGCTTACGGCAGGAGGCGACAGGCGATCCGGACGAGCCCCGGGACGAGGACGGGCACAGTGCATCAATCACACCTGACAGTCGGGATGGTGGTGAGGTGCTTCATTCATCAACTTGGGTGGGTGGTGGATCTGTGGTGGGCCGTACCACCAGGACTGGAAATCTCCCAGTGCCCCCCCCCCCCCCCCCCCCCCAATGTGAGTCTCATTTGCCATCACACCTCACCTCATGGCCATGCCCACCTCGTGGCCACGCCTCATTAATCATGAACATTACAGGGTAACAGGAGCAAACTGTAAATCTACCTGATGAGAAGAATGGATACATATTCTCTCTCTCTCTCTCTCCCAGGCACTAATTACTAACCACTGTGGCCCACACTGCAACCTGTGACCACGGACTGTACACTAGATAGGGAGATGCTTTACAGCAGAGGAGAGAGGGAGAGGGGAGAACTGAGAGAGAGCAATGGGAGGGGCATCCAGCCATCACTCAAATGAGCCTCAAGGTCTTCACCAGCCAATGGGTTTGGAGGAGTCGTAATTATTAATATTTATTGTTTTTTCATGAATTTACAGCACAAAGTACTTGACAAGCAGGGTGGAACAACTGAAGAATAAATCAGTGAGAACAAAGAAAACAACATAACATGTAATAACAGACCAGTACAAAGGCCAAGGAAAGGCATGCAGTGGAAAAATAAGCCATATTTGCATAAAATAAAATAATTTAACAGAAGATATTAAATATTCCTAGAAAATAAAGAATACATATGAAGATAAGGCTATTAAAACAGGATCATGTTAAAATGCTAGGAATCTTTCATCAGGACTGACTGACTGACTGACTGAGAGGTTATTATATCTGACAGCTGTTCCCAAACATTTAGCCATTTGCTATCAAGAAGCATTCACAACACCTTTAATGCAAATATATCTTTTTAACTGAATTGTATGACATTCCCATTGGGTGAGTATCGACCCCTCACACCGAACCCATCCCTCTGAGATGTTATTTCATTGCCTCTGGTGAATCCAATTGGTTTACCCAAGATCTCATTAACGGAACTACCACATGATAATGCTAAACCTGAGGGTAAAACAGGTATTTGAAACATCAGCTTAAAGAATAGACCCTGAAAGTCACACTCAGTTGCAATGAAAGGAGAACCACAATGATTCACAAAGCATTATTCCCGGTGGTTGTGTGCTATTTATGACTGTGACTGCTTTTTGTGCTGTGCAATGGCGCTTCAATAGAAGACAGACAGAACAAGAATGAAGCTATTGTCACTCACAATTTACACCGACTTTTCTCCTCTCTTCCTCTGTGGTGGCGTTCACTGTAAAAGAGACAGGAAAGCACTGCTTTACCACGAGCACAGAACAGGCAATACAAAACGCTCTCTCATTACCAGCACAGCGGAGCAGCTTGTCTTCTTCTGATTAGGAGGTAAAACAAACTGAAAGATTGCAATGCTATTTCCATTGTCAGTCAGCAACCAATTTCCCATAAATGTGTGCACAAAAGATAGATAGAGAGAGAGAGAGACTTTGAAAAGAAAAAGACAAGAGCAAAGAGTATTCAGAGAAACGAGTAAACAGTAAGCAAGAATGAGTGACAGGGAGGGAAAAGCAGCAGTAGTGAGAGAGAGAGAGGGAGACAGAGGGAGAGAGAGAGAGAGAGAGAGAGAGAGAGAGAGAGAGAGAGAGAGATAGATAAAATCCTGCATGGGCTCAATGAGACGGGACAACATTACAATACGTATGCATATGGTTCTTACTTTCCTCACACAAAGCAATGAGCACCATCAGCTCACATATGATCCAGTAGATACAGTCATGCACTAAATCCTGTCTAGGACACAGAGACCCTCCATAGCAGGAGACGGTCCAAGATTCCCCTCAGTGCACGCAAAGAGTCCTTTTTAATCCCAGCATTCAAATAAGAGTATTTTGAATAACAGCCTTTGCTGTGGCCCGAAGGCAGCGTTAAGGAGTGAGCCAATATGTTCTCCATTAATTAACCGGCAGCTCTCAATACTGAAGATGTTTAAAACAGGGTAAATTAAACTGCAAATCTCCGAATGTGCACGTGAACGGGACCTGTGCAAATAAGTGCGCACAAATTAAATGTGAGAGGGAAGTAGGTTTGCGCTCTGGGGAGTTATTGCCCCTTTAATAGCAATGGAGCTGAGTAATTAAACGGTGTTTAAGAAGGTGCATTCACACCGAGATATCGTGGAGGCACGATATGTATTCAAAGCATGGCAGGTTTAACGAGAGGGAAATCATGTTCAGTCGAAGCAATCATTCGCGCAGAATCAGGTAGCCTACTGACAGTGCTTCGAGGAAAGCAAGGTAACCATACAATTCTGAGAAACGTGTGGGTGTCTGAGATCGGTATGGCTGAGCAGAAGCTACCATTTGGTGGCATCCACATCCTAGATCACCATAGCCTGAAAAGCCACCACGGTCGAGTGGAAATAACTGGATAACGTATAAAAACCCAACAATGTAGTCAACTGGTATACAGACTGGCATGTATTATAGGATATTATGAACGACACAGAAGCTTTACTGAATTATGAGTCGAAAGGTAACGTTTCCTTTAATGCGCAATTCACGAATGAAAGAGTTCGCGAGGGAAAATGTGACAGCACCAAAGTCAAATTCGATACACTTAGTTGTTCAAAATTGGTGAATAAGGGTCACAGGGTCTTCGAAACAGATCTCAAAACACCTTTCCATCACCTACAGATACAGCGCTCTATGTCACTCTTCATTATTAAGTTCCTGAAAGCTTTTTGAGACTCAACACAAAGAAGTCGCTAATAGGCTACCAGACAATTTACTCCAATTAATCTTCATTTTTTTCCCCCACACGCGGATCACAGAGCGCGGAATTATATGAGTCTCAAAATGTCAAGTTAATAAAACCTGCCTCCTATAGCCTATGCACTAGGTGGCATAGATCTAAATTACACCATTTCATATTTATCAACCATGGACAAAGAACTGTGCAACGACTGGTTTCTAGTTGCCACACACTCAATATAAGAGCCACTTTACTTTTACTGATCAATGTATGAAACATCTCACTATGAATCACAACAAAATCACTTACCAGTTTAGCAGGTAAAAGAGAGCGCTATCAACCCATACGATTCAAAGCTTGTACCTTCCGTAAGCCGACACGGGTCTGTAGTAACCTAGAACACCACGAGTAGCTGTGGTTGTTTGATGAATGTATTCGCAGACTACTGGAGCCTCTAGACCTTCAAGTTCCTATAAACAGCGAAACTATCTACCCTCAAAACTACCAGTAAAACATCCTTTAAAAGGTAAATATGATCACTTCTAATCCACTTCAATCCAATTCGTCGATTAAACGCATCACATCAGGTGACTTGCGTTTCGCTACGTAGCCTACAGATTGTTTCCTATTGTTTAGTTCTCTCTGTGCTATGCCATCGTGTTGTCTTTCAGCACCAGCGACTATGGACAGCAACATACTGTTGTGGTCGTTGAAAAGAGTTGCGAAACACATCTATTGTTATTTGAACAGTAAATGGATGAGTTTGAAAGTCACCCGACAGGAGAAAGCGTTCTGAAGCATTTTGAAACCCCACGAGGAAATAAGAAATGCAATCAAAGTTATGCTTACCGACTGTTCACCAAAATCAGATTGGTTTAAAACTCTCAGATAGATGATCTGATTGTATTTAGATCTCTAATTTCAGCACACAATGATGATACTTACAATGGTATACTGGATTAATGTTGACAAAGCTCATGCTGTTCTAGCAGTGTCTCACTGTGGTCATACGGGTGAGCATTTCTTTGCCAGTGTACATGTGGATTACAGAAAGCCAGATAAGTCAAAATCACCACCCAAAATGGTTTAAGATCTTAAAATGTTGTACTCCTTTCCCAAACATTTTAAACGAAATAAAAAAAAAAAACAAGTATAGGTTTTTGTCACACTAATTCTTAACAATGTTCTTGTTTAATCATTTCAGCATATCAATGCTGGGACAGAACCAGACGGTACAATCATGAAGATGAGTGTTGCTTATTCAGGCTTACAACTAAGGTGCACTTACCAGGAGAAAAAAAAGTAAAGACCAAGAATATTTACGCATAGCTTAACAATAACTCAAGACACTCTGTATGTGGCAACAATGTTATGATATTAGAATCATTCACGATTAAAGGGCGTCTTCTAAAAAAGACTTTTCCGAGGATATAACCAAAGCCTTAGAACATTGAGGAGACCTCTGCAGGTGGTGATAGTTTAGAAGCACTGCTTCTGTATCCAGTTTGTTTCTGCTTCCACATAATTACCCTTTGCCAGCTTCTAGCAGACGCCATAAATGAAACCATGCATTTATAAGCACTTGTGTGATTGCCGACGCTTTGAGAGAAACAGATCGCTTCCACACCGGTGAACCAGTTTTGGCCTCATAAAAACCTGATGGTGCCTCTCTTCTCCTCTCTCTGTCAGAATTATGAAACAATCTGCAGTTTCACAATAGAGAGCCGAAATTGACATTGTGCCTACATTTGCGATAGGGAGACGGTACACAAAAGCAAATAAACAAACAGACAATGTTTTGAATAAGGAAATAGACCTGTCGCGGCTCACTGGCATTCTTCAAAAATACACACCCTTAAGATAAAAAAGCTCTCTCAAATACATCTAAGGTCTGCACAGCACCTGATGAATTCATCTATTTCTCCTTTTCTTTTTCAGTGCAGGGGGAGAGAGCCATGCATGAACCATGAGCTCGTCCTCACTACAGCCGATGCATAATACCCAAACCAGACAGTGCCGGTTCATGGAGATGGAAAGATGGGACCTCAGGAGTCTCTCAGAAATTCATGAGAAAATAATGTATCCAGATCTAGTTAGGGATTATTTCAGTTTTAAGCCAGCGATATAATCAACTTTTCTCTTTCCTAAATGCGAAGTTTCTGATTCTTCTTGACAACTTCAATTACAGATCATTTTCTGCAGTATTACTTCAAATGTCTTTTTATTGCCTGGGTGTTATGGCTTCACAAGGCAATTCTGCTCCAACTGTTAAAAAAAAGCCTTTGGTGTGAATTACATTCAGACTGAAAAAGAAGTTGGAAAGTTATCAGCAGCAAGTCGACTGCCGCAAGAACATTATGGATTAGGACCATAAAAAACCTTGTATGGTTTACAACCCCTGCAATATTGAATCAATAGTTTTGCTAATTGATGAACCCAGACAGATGACAAAAAATTACTTCCCATGAACTTTCATCCGACCGCTCTTATCTCACCTACATACAGTGACATTTGACCTTGGTCTGAAGATGGTGTGTGGACTATGTAAGAGAAAGGGCAGAGAGATAATTACTGCTAGTGGCTGTCAATACCTCTGGCACAGGCATGACTCTAGCCACAGTGGAGAGTCTCTCATAATTGGCTATCTCACTTTGAAAAGGTGGGAAGGTGGGAACATGGTGACTAGTGAGCCTTGAGACTTTGGGGAAAAAAAGTAATCTTTTGGCTAGCTTGGCTGTTAATGTCTGCTAGTCCAGTTCTGATATCCAGCCAATGACAGGGAGGTTGGCTTACGCCCTGACATTTGGCTGGAAACCCGATTGAAAATATGGCAGGAAACAGCACTGGGACAGCTGGAGAATGGCAGAGATATTTCACACTACCTTCACAGTTATCTTTCTCCCCTGTGAACTGTCTCTCTCCTGTCTTCACCTAGAGAGCAGGTTAAGATTGTTCCAGAAGTTTCAACATGTACAAAAGTTTCCTCCACCTGGAACGGATCCCCCCTCCCGTCGATGGATTGACTTCCGCACAATCAACAACACAAAAACTGTCCTTTCCTATTCAGCTTAGAAAATGGTGAAATTGGCCATTTTCTCTCGGCCAACTCTCAGATGACTTTGAATAGCTATCACAACAAGCCTCGTTGAGCACAGTCTGCTCCATAAACCTGCGCTGGGAATGCGGTAAACAGTCATTAATTAGCCACTGATATTTACAAGCAGACCGCAGGGGAGCCTTTAAAATGCCACGAGCCTCTGTCTGCTGAGCAGGTATTTCACAACAGCTAAAGCCCCGCTACCACCGCCAACGCCACCGCCATACCACTCAACTCCACTAATACGGCAAACACTTCACCCAGTCCCTGATTTATCTGCCCAAACAAATCTGGGTGAAGTACAAAATGTGGGTTTGAAAATAAAAACAAACATCCCTTTACGTTCTGTGTGCCCCGAGAACCTTCCGAGTCCCCCTGCTAATCCCCAACACAGAGTGCAGCCCACACCATGGGAATTAGCCTCGCTGGTACCCCCTGGTATTTATGAAATAAAGTGTTGTAAAGGGCACGCCAGGGCGGGCCTAATGTTTGGCTACCACATAGAGCCCCATATTTATACCCCTTGATGGCAAATGGGCAGCTATTGGCCCCTGAGCTTGTTTTGCTGAGGCAAGAGAAGACTTGAGATGAGGGCAAGGAAGCTTCAGACTCTACTTGGAAACTCACAGCAGGAGGTTTTGGCTGACTGGTTTGGTGGGAAGAACACACACCAATGCATCTGCTCCTACACAGGAAGATGTCATCAGGTAATGTATGAGGGGCTTCCTGTCCTCCTGGAAGAGCCATAGCCACCAGCATGACAGTGTGTGTGTGTGTGTGTGTGTGTGTGTGTGTGTGTGTGTGTGTGTGTGTGTGTGTGTGTGTGTGTGTGTGTGTGTGTGTGTGTGTGTCTGTGTGTGTGTGTGTCTGTGTGTGTGTGTGTCTGTGTGTGTCTGTGTCTGTGTCTGTGTCTGTGTCTGTGACTGTGTCTGTGACTGTGTCTGTGTGTGTGTTTGTGTGTGTGTGTGTGTGTGTTGGAGGGAGAAGTGTTGGACTGAGGGGCTCTGAAACAGACAACATTAGCCGTGTCCCTTCTGCCTCTCAACCTCCAGCGATGAGGGCCTCTCTCATTAGAAAGTTAATGGCCCCTCGTCGATTTTAGGAGAGGTCTTCTGCTGTTTAGCTGTCTAATGGCTTCTTCTGTTTGTGAGATTAGCCCAATTATGTGGCATTTGCATTCAAATTCTCCCCCAGAATCTGAGCTGACAAGTGCAGTCTCATTTGCACCAGATGCAATGCAAATGGAACAATTTGACATCGCATGCAATTAAAACTGATTGAGCAGCAACTTCTAAGAGAAGGGGCAGATTGGCATGGCGTCATGGCCACTGAACTCTCCCTAAAATATGCTCCCCGCTCTCTCCAACTCTGGAGGACAAAAGTAGTCAATGCTGCTTTTGAATGAACACATTTAGCCTCTTATCACACAACTAAAACACAACTAGCAACTCAAATCAGTGCACTAGCTCTGTTGATCAATGGTCCTCTCAAGGCTCCCTCAATGGAAATAAATTCAGCTGAACACAATTCAATTCTGTTCTTTTCCACTCAAGTCAATTCCATTCAAACATGCTTCAGTTGCAGACCATAATATTCTATAAAAGTATATAAAATGTAATAGAAAAGATATCTATATACTCCATATATACCCGACCAACAACATTCTCATAACATTTCTTCTTTGCTCTGTCTCTTTCTCAAAGACAGAGGCACAGGAGCAAACACACAAACAAACACACAGGGCCCTGTTTTAATGGCGAAAATGTCTGACATAAAAGGCCTTTTTCGCCCTGGCGGGTTGTCTCAAACCCCAGGGATGAATTAACTTTCTACCGAGGCGTGAATTTTGGATACAGGCATGGCAACATTTTTGAGTATAAATGTGCCATTTGAATATGCCAATCACAAACAATCACTGCCCAAGTCTGATTTAGGCTATCTATCTTTGGCCTGACTCTGCCCACGTAGTGCCTTTGACCGCACCTTTACCGCCCACTCTGCCCACTTAGTGCCTTTGACTACACCTTTACCGCCCACTCTGCCCACTTAGTGCCTTTGACTACACCTTTACCGCCCACTCTGCCCACTTAGTGCCTTTGACTACACCTTTACCGCCCACTCTGCCCACTTAGTACCTTTGACCGCACCTTTACTGCCCGCTCTGCCCATTTAGTACCTTTGACCGCACCTTTACTGCCCGCTCTGCCCACTTAGTGCCTTTGACCACACCTTTACTGCCCGCTCTGCCCATTTAGTACCTTTGACCGCACCTTTACTGCCCGCTCTGCCCACTTAGTGCCTTTGACCACACCTTTACCGCCCGCTCTGTAGCATTTCCATTTTTATGCAACAGTGAGCATGCACTGAACTGCCGTCTGCACCAAGCGTTTTCACCGTCAAACTAGGGACCCCACACTCTCCCCATACAACACATTGACTCATCAAGTGATTCAAGGGTCACTTGTGTTGGCTGACCACTTGATAGCTTTTGGCCGGCACAAGTTAACAGAGCAAACTCAATCAGGCAGGATATAATTACCAAAGTCTGTGTTGCCTAGCCACAACAAGCCCCATGCACCACAAACTCCACTTTTTTCTCTGCATGATTGTATAATATAATATAATATAATAATAATAATATCTTTATTTTATATTGCGCTTTTTCAGATACCCAAAGTCGCATATATAATTGTCAAGTAGAAGCATGTGTGTGTGTGAGTGTGTGTGTGTGTGTGTGTGTGTGTGTGTGTGTGTGTGTGTGTGTGTGTGTGTGTGTGTGTGTGTTGGGGGGGTGGGGGGTCTGCGGGAGACATCTGACCTATTCAGCACATCTCCTCACATTGTCCAGTTCCAGCTTGTTTCAGTTGAGGCTAGCTGTGCTAAAGATCATCTGTCAAAATCAACTGCATTTACGAGACTCATTGTTAGCATATGCCATAATAACTACGAGGGAGATGGTTCGAAATTACAGCAACACTGCAACAATTTTGAGCTGCTACTTTTGGTGTCATCTTCGAATGAAATTAGGGTAAATATGGACAGGCGAAGGACAGATAAACACCTGTCACCGTGTTGTTCTGTGATTCAGGTCAGCATACCCTGTGAAATTGTAAGAAAAGCCTTCACAGCAGGATATCACTAACTATATCAACAAAAGACACCAGTTGGCATGTTAGCAAGCTTTTATCAGTGCCAGATGGGCTATTGGTTGTGTTTTTACATGCATTTTAGGTAGATAGCTGACTGGTTTTAGACCAAATACTCATAATGCTTCTAAAATGGTAATTTAATGAGGCACAAGCAAAGCTTTTTGGTAAATGCAGGCCAGTTTGGCTAGTTTGCTCAATGCACAAAGCACAGCATTTTCTACCACTTACCCTTGCCATGACTGAAATAAGTCAACAACAAACTGCTTTAACTGTGGCTGTAAGTCTGGAATGAACAAATTGGAAACATCAGTGAACAAAACAGAAATTGAGCTTTTTTAGAACTTCACGGCCAATCCTCTTTGTACAGGCAGACTGCAATGAAACACGTAATTTCTGGGAGATTACACAGAATTTGCCCTTTCACACTTACACCACATTTAAGATTCACTGCGTGTAATGAACAGATTGAGACAGATCTCAGCGTGTCTGATGCAGCATTGCTCAATGGCTGATGCCACCAGTGATAATTGTGCCTTGTTGCTGACACGCTCTTTGCCCCTTGCATGTATGTAAATAATCTGTCTCCAGATCCGCCACCGCTTCCTGCCTGTTTTAATTATGTCCCTTTGGTCTTTGATTAGTGCCTAAACTATATGGGTAACCTTTGTGCTGACCTCACAAAATGTTACAGCACCTTTCATGTTTCTAATTAAATGTCACTTGCGGCTACAAAGAGCAATGGTGCTTTGGCTTGGATGGCTTTTGAAACCGGGCCGTTTGGAATGACCGAATCTTGCCCTCGAGCTACACCTAAAATGCATTCTGTTTTGGAAGGTTTTGGAAAAAGAACGTGGTGACAATTCACACGCACTGACGCATTTGCATTTAATTGGAACAGAAAGTGTAATTGTTTTCTACTTAATTAACCTTGGCTGACCAAGAGATGTGAAGGAAGAGCAATTAATTGATCACTCCATTTCAACGACCGGTGAACCGCCACTTCTTGACTGCTGGTACAACCTCGGTGACAGAACAGGCTCATTAAATATGACTCTATGGTTTCAAGTCTGTTTGTAAGTCTCTGTTCCGGCGGTGTTGCTTTCTTTTTAAAGTGACATACTCAGTGAGTCAGACAGATATGAAAAAAACAAAAACAGTTGGAGCATGAGCGCAACATGAATGCTCAGCACAACATATTGTGCTCCGAATGCCTTTCATCATTCTATCAATACATTTTGCTCTGTATAATGGCATCAATCTCTTCTTTGTTGTGTGTGTCCCCTCAGTTTGTATCATGTATCCCGCTACACCAGATGGAATCAAAGCATTCATTTCAAAAGTCATCAAGGCAATTTTTCAGAGAGGATAAAAACAAACACATCCATGTGCCATGGTGATCTGACGGGGTTTTAAGATATTGACTGAGTAGTCCTGAACACTTAGCTTGCAATTAACCTCAACTTGCCTATACTCTCCAGAAGGGTTGAGGGTTAAATCTATGCAGAGGACACAGCGCACAGAATGCGTGGTATGGGGTGGCTGTTAAACTAGAACAGCTGGTTACTACGTGCTGGCTCACCAGACAGGGCGAGGCGTCCACCATTTATATCAACTCTATCGACTCTCCATGTGGGGTCCGATGAGGCGCCAAATGGCGTTACTGTACCTCAGGGCATTGGAGTCGGTCTTGCTCGGTGTGGGGGTGGGTTGGGGGTGGGGGTAAGTGTGGCTGTCAGGGCTATGAAGACTGAGGGGGCAGACGTTGAGGGTTTATTGTTTCGTCTGGCACGGCGCCACTCACCTCATAAAAATCGATGGATTTTGAGAGCTGGGGTTGTGGTAATACAATGACCCCTGTGTTTGCCAATGGCTTTTCATACCACCCACTTCCACCCCCCACTCCCACCCTCCCCGTAACTGGCCAATGCAAAAGGCAATGATAATCCGTGTCAATGCTCCGGGATAGTATTAGATAGTGTTAATCAAAAGCACAAAAAAATTCACGTGAGGGCTGGTGGCAGGAAATTACACCAAGACCTTGCAGAGACAGTGAGCTGCGATGTGGGCATTTTACTGCCGACTCACGCGAGAGGCACAGAATTATAGCAGCAAAACCACACCAGGTGGTGGGCCAAAAATGATGATTTGTATATCAACCCAGATTCAGTTTAGGAGTAGTCTTCCCCGGAGGTGACTCTTGTGAGGACGAGATAATACCCAAATGTAATCCTGCAGGTGTGCCCCCCTAACAGGCCGCTACGCTGAGAGAGGCTGGCTGGCCGTCGCGTCGCATTTGATGACCAATGTGCCAGAACCGATCCTGGAAGGAACAGACATCATTACCAGTGGAAATAGAAGTCAGGCTGCACATCTAGGTTAGGGGCCCTCAGTTTTTTTTTTTTCCCTTTCTCCTTCACGGGGAGCAGCTAATTACTCCAGACATCAAAGGGAGAGCGGGCTGGGAGGAGGAAGATAGGGAGGAAGAGGAGGCGGAGGAGAGGGAGCAGAAGCAACAGCAGCAGCAGGGAGAGGAGGATTTCCAGGTTTTGACTCCATTCATTTTTGATGCTTTTTTGTCCAGAAGGGGCCCCACAGTTGCTTTGCGTTGGAGAGGTTACCAAGGGCTCTCTCATCCCTCCCAGCCTGGGAAAAGACCAAATGCTGGCGATGCTCTTTCAAATTGAGTTTTGCCTGTCCTAATTGCCAGACGTGGGTTTCTTTTTTTTTGTTTGTTTGTTTAATTTTTCGAGGGCTCTTGCCATATTCGCATTGCTGTTTGACCCGGATTGGCAGGGAAAGTGAGGGCCTGGCGAGGACACACAGCGAGGTTGGCAAACTGTGGAGGTGTTACCCACCAAGGGCAACAGAACTGTGTTTTTTTATTCAGCTATTCCAATGGATGGCAGACACTTTAGCATCACTCACTTTAGCAGCGACAGGTCCTCAGTATGGGCAAATGCTAATGCAGAGTGGAGGGGAACACAAGTAAGTGTGTGTGTGTTGGTGTGTGTGTGTGTGTGTGTGTGTGAAGTGGACACTCCAGCCCCTTTTTTTTTTTTTTAAAGTTAATTGTCTTGCTGTCGGAACCCAACAGCTGCCCAACCCGCTGCGCGTGGCAGTTTCACTACCAGAACCGATTCATCTGTTCATTTGCACCAGCCTAGTAGAGCAGAGCCTCCACATCCCCCGAATAAACAACACCCAGACGCAACATCTAATAGGGACATTAACGCGCGCGAAAGACACCCGTTTAATTTTTAACTCGTATCTCCTGATCTGTGTTCATGAGAAAACAAGACAAGCGAGGACTGGTCCTCCCTGACAGCGCCGTGCTTCTTTTTTGGAGATGAACAAGGACGGGTACAATATCCGGTGACAAGATATTGCCACAACATGAAAAGGAGCCGCTTATCTGCTTTCCAAATTTCCGCTAAACAATTAGACTGTATTCTCAATCTATCCTGCAAAAACACCATGCGAGCGGACAGAGCAGGCTGAGCGAGCGCAGAGGCAAAAGTTTGGTCGACAGGGTCAGCCCTTCCTGAAACAAAGCAATTATGCATTATGCTCACACACCACCACACCACCCCCCCTTCCCAAACTGCCAGTGCTTTCATTGGGGTCGCCTGCATTTTCATGCAAGCATGATGGAGGAATCAGTCTTGCGAGAGACCCCTCGAGATACCTTCTGCTGGTGCTGGAGATGAAAATTACCCAGCCCCCCCCCCCCAATCAAGCAGATTGGCATAGAAAAAAAGAGAAGAATTCTTGATATGCCGCTGAATAGCACTGGGGAAAGGAGTCGGAATGAGGTGCAAGACTGGAAATAAAAGTGTGATTATGCTTCCATGGATATTCGAGAAATGAGGCCTGCACCAGTGAGGTGTGAAGAGGTGGCTCGGAAATGGCTCCAACACTCACATAGTTATGCTTGATTGAGTTAGACCCGTAGAGCTATTTAAGACTCATCTTTGCTCGAGATCTTCATCTAATATGTTTCACTGTAAGTCTGCATGTGCATATGGGCCTTTACAACGGCAGAGATCAGAACAGCTCCTCCGAACAGGTGAATTAGTTTGATTAATGCCTTTACCATTGTAGGCTTGTAGTCATATTTTGCTTACCAATGACTTGACACAAAGGGAATTGTCAGGACATTCAAACATTTAAATGGTCCTTCACAATGGACTGATGCTTTTCCAACACAGCTACAGACACAGACAGACACACACACACGCACACACACACACACACAGCAGGCAACAGTTTGTCTTTGTTGTTGCACTATAAGCACATGTCTTTGTTCTTCGATATCACCACATAGACAGTACTTAAATACTTTTACATAATGACAGTTTTTGTTTGGCAAGCAGGCTGGACAGAGATAACATAGAAATATAAAACGGCACTTATTAATACTGAGTCTAAGCA
Organism: Sprattus sprattus; assembly: GCF_963457725.1. Lineage (NCBI taxonomy): Eukaryota > Metazoa > Chordata > Actinopteri > Clupeiformes > Clupeidae > Sprattus > Sprattus sprattus. Next base: position 9,226,891 of record NC_137912.1, read on the forward strand.
TGGGCAGAGTGACAAAATGAAATTCAACACATCTACTACTGTTGGAGGTCTATTGAAGCTGGCACATTCATTAAATGCAAGTCACTTGTCTTTTTTCTGCTCCCCCCCCCCTCCCCCCCAGGAGCCCTGTCTTCTCAGGTACATGGAGGACGTTCTCATCCCCCCTGGAAGCTGCCTGTCATCTGGAATCGAGCAAAGGACCAAAGCCTGAACTGTCAGTCAACCACCTCCCTCTTCCTCAGCAATAGCAAAAGCCGCCGCTAATCACACGGCAGCAGACACAGACTGGGAAAGACGACTGCGTGGCAATGTGAAGGGGTTAGCTCATCTTTTTAACATTCTTTTTTTAACCCTCAGGATGTCTGAGTAGTGACGTTATATTCTGCAGCATTGAAATTGACAACAGTGTAAAAAAACACACTTCGTTACTCAAAATCACCCCCAAACCTTAAACTTCACAAACATACCTTCAGACTAAACAAACAGGGCAAAATATACATGCTCACACGCTCATAGTTCTTTTAAAATGTTATATGATAAGCAGGCATGGTATGAAGTGACTGACAATCATAACTGAAGCTTCAGCCCCTTCAACACAAACTGCAACGTTCATTAGGCAACTAGTTAGACTTAACCCACTAGTGACTTAGCTAGCTCACATTATCTCACAGAAATAACATGTCAAGAAAGCAGACAAACTGTTTGTTTACATGCACATACTGTACCTTTAGAACATATGTTCTAGAAGTAGGTAGTTTACACTGTTTTTGGACTGTATTGTCTCCATGCTGTCCACGCATTTTACAGTAGCCTGATTAGTAAGCCCAACCATAGGCTTGTCGTGAGTCAAGTCAGCAACCTACAAAAACATCCTCATCTCTAGGTCCTCATGTCAAGTCGACACTGCGGAGAGACTGTATACTGTACATGGTGGAGGAGCGTTGACATTCTTGTCTTTAAAATCAGTTCAGCAAAGTGGTGGAGATGTAGTTCACTGAACACATTCTCTAAATATCCATCACAAGGATCTTTGTGTGGGCTTTCACGGCAGAGAAGGCGAGCCGTTCCGCTAAGCTAATCCCCAATTGATCAGAGCAAACTTCGCTGACAGGTAGCAGTCATGCATTGAGAGTGCAGCTGTTTCTCCCACAGGTAGCAATCATAGAGCGAGAGAGAGAGAGAGAGAGAGAGAGAGTAAGAGAGAGAGAGAGGGAGAGAGTAAGTGAGAGAGAGAGAGAGAGAGAGGGAGAGAGGCTAGCCCACACACAAAAACCACAGCAAACTATATCAATTACTGAGTGTGCTTACCTCCACCAGCACCGTCACAACAGAAAGCAAGAAGCTGTCAGAACTAAGACGTTGACTGTCTGTAATTAAGGACAACAGACTGAACTAACTGATGGATGAAAATCACAGACTTGAGCTGTTATGGTTTTATAAAGAGGAAATTTGGTAACAAGTGGGAAAAAGACATTGAAACATTCAACTACCACACTTGTATGTCCTCTTAGAGTGAAACATCTGTCAAGAATTCATAAAGTGAGGCTAAAGAACACCTCAAAGAGGAGCACTAAGCTCTTTAAAGCAATGCTCTTAACGTAAACCCCATACGCTGTATTCACAAGGCCGTTGTGGATAAAGAACAAATAAACTGGTTGCTGTGTCTGGATTACGTTTCATGTGTAGCTAGGTGAAGGTGAATGTCAGTCAGCTATCAAAAGACAGGACGCAAATAGGTCGACAAAAAGGAACATAATCACTATGATGAAAGCATACCTCAGCTTTGGTTTGAACAAGTCTCTGATGTGAGTGGAAATCCATGCAACCCACCAAGTTATGTCTAAAAAGGTCAAGTTTGAAACTGATTTCCGAACACTTTAGGTGTGCCACTCAGAGATGATCCCATGCGAGAGAAGTACCCCCCCCCCCCCCCCCCCCCCCCCCCCCCCTCATGCCAAATTATTATTATTATTATTTCAATGGGTTTTCTAATAAAAGACAATCACACAGGAGGATTGTTTTGTAGTTTTTCATTGACTTGCTGTACCGGATTGACATGCAGGGATTTGGCTGCGGAGGATACCCAGGATAATGAGTGGGGAACTGTGTACAGACAGTAAGATTTGAATATTCTTTTGTCAAACAACAACACATACCATGGGTATATTTAAAACTGAACCCCAGGAAAGCCTCCTACTGAACATGAAACATCCGGTCATTCTCATCATGTGCTCTTGACTGTACGATAAAGAAAATGGAAAGAGTAAAGGCTCTCTGACCAAGGCACAGAGCAAGCCTCTCACATTGCTCTGGTGTAAACGTATGTCTCTCTGAACCAAGGCACAGAGCAAGCCTCTCACATTGCTCTGGTGTAAACTTGTGTCTTTCTGACCAGGGCACAGAGCAAGCCTCTCACATTGCTCTGGTGTAAACGTATGTGCCTCTGAACGCTCTACAATTGCCCAATCAGAGTGCGTTATTTAAAGCACATCAAGTGTGGGACGATGGAGGCTGCTCATTTTCACACCATTTGAATCAAATCAAGCTCAATCTCTTTGGCTATTACGATGGAAATAATCTTTTTTTCATGAGACACTGCGCCAAGATGAGGAAGAGATGCAACTGGGTTGTTATTTGTGATTCCAGGCCAAACCGTGTGCTCGCTTCCCAGCGATGTTTTGTCTTAAGGACGTATGAAGTGAATGGATGATGGGAAGATCTTAATCAGTCTTTCTTTTTTTCATGGAGAGAGTGAGGATCAGCCAACACGATGCTTACCTACAGATCTTCCTTACTTAAAAAAACAGTCAAAAGCTTAAACAATCAGAAAACTGTTTTTCTGGTTGTCGTTGTTGGCAGGAAAAAACAGAAAAAGGCATTGGCAGAAACCAGATGTACTGGGAGGCACTTAGAGACTGGAGTTTGTCCAGAGAAATGTCCATAGAAAATGTGAAGACACTTGTAGTTGGTTCTGCCTTCAAAAATAAGCTCTGCCAACTGGACAAAAGGAATGCAGCTGGGATGTCTTGCTGTTAATGGTCTCGATGTGGAATAAAGCAACCATCGACTGATCAAGATGCAAGTAACAAATGCGCAATCTGCTCTGAATGACAGTAAGTTATTTATGCAACCGAGACGCCCGAACATGCCAGATAATAGGTGATTTAGACTGGTTTGCAATGATGCTCCAGTCTATGAAAGGTTGTATCTACTCTGACAAACGAGGAGCTCGAGTAGTAGTCCTCTGTGTTGACAGATGGCATATTAAAAGATGGACATGAAAGAAAAGGAAAAAAAATCCTCTCTTGCCCACCCCTCATTTCAAAGGCTTTGAAGGGCTAACTTTGTGTAAGAGAAATGTTTCAGTCGTTACTAGGCAACACTCGTTAGTGTGTTTCTGCGATACCAAGGGATACGTTTGGCATGTGCTGAGCCAAACCTTAACCAAGTGCTTCCTGGCTAGTGGTATATTCAGCTCCCACTGTCACTCACATGCTCACAGAAGACCACAAACAACAACCTGTGACACCGAATACTCAAACGGTTGCTACGTAGAGTCAATGTATGTTAATTAGATAGACTCGTGTCTGTTGTTCTGTAGTTCAGAATGACAAGTAATATCCCTTAATGTTTAAATCTGTTTGTGTGATCTATGTTATGTGGACAGTATGTTCAAGCTGTAGGGTTTGCCTACTAGAGGTAGGTTTGCATTAAGGCTAGCCATTATTTCCATCATCTGGGGTAGGCTACGGATAGAATCCTAAATGCGCTTTCAAAAAGAAAAACACATAATGGCTGTTTCCTTAAAAAAACGAAAACCTCTCTCTGAATTGACAGTGTTCAGAATACAGACAGCCGCCTCTGTTTGGTGTGTCAGACCATCTTCGAAATGTCATTACAGAGATAAATGCACGGCATAGTCCAGGAGTGATCTTGATCTTGGCTCCATACAAAAAAGGAGATGTGTGAGAGAGAAGGGGTGACAGAGGCCAATAAGGCTAGGAGAAGCAGAGAGAAGAGAGAGGAGGAGCAAAGCACACCACTGCACGCTCCTCTATTGAAATGTGAAAGCGGTCCTCCGGAAATAGGCAAAGCTGCCCTCTCACCCTGACTCCACCACTCAGCCTAAACGTTTCTTTCCTTCAGCAGATAACATATAAGACGGAACTACGTCATAAAACACAGTTGAGTCAAATTGAAATTTGGAGGTTTTGACTGGCCGTTTCCAACAGCGATCAAAAGTACAAATCTAAAATCCCTCCGACTTGTTTGTCGGCATCTGTGTTTTGTTCACATATGTGAAGATGGCTCCTTTTGTGCTAGTTTGTGAGCTGCTGTGTTCGAGTGGCAGTAAGTGAATGTTAAAAAGGTGTTCTGGCTGTGTCTTGTGCTACTGCTGGTCTGGCTGTGCAGATTATGCAAAAGTAGCACAGTGGTGCAGGACTTAATGTTCTGTTTAGAGAACGCTCTCTGGCATATTTTTTTTATTATTGTGGATCAGTCAGGTGTCTTAAATTAGCTGGCAATTTTTATCTCTCTCTGTCCAACTCTCTCCATTTAACCGATCTCTCCTTCTCTCGTCAGTCGTTAATTCGCACTGACACAATGGGTGAAATAAGGTGTGTCCTGTCAACCTAAGATTAAAATAAATCATCACAAACTGTCATCAACTGCCACAAACTAGCAACCAACTCAGAGCATCTTCGAAACAAGATCCCTGCAGCCCCTCCCAAACCTCCCCAGAACACCTACAAAACAAGCATCTCTACTTGACCCAATCAAGACATTTGTTCCCCTGTTTCAAACACAAGGGCATGTAATCAACACTAAAAACCTTGTTGTTAGCGTGAGCATCTATCTTTAGACAGAGATGGTGATTAGATGGATGACCAGGGGTTTATCAGTGAGGCTGGCCCCCAGAGTGGAGAGGCATCTAAGAGCTTGTTTGATTAGGCCTCCTTAATCGGGTTTGTTTGGAACAGGCCCCTTGCAGCCGGCTGAGAGGGGGCTGGAGGAATTAAATTAAACCTGCCACCAGACGAGAAGGGGCTGAGTCCAGAGTGGAACACAAGATTACCTGAAAGGCGCATAGTGTCCATGATGGAAGCTTCAGCCTCGCCGAAGTTGTATCATAGGGAGGGTTTTAAAAATGCAAAGTACATTGAGATGATATTTAAGAAGCAAATATTCACATGCCCATCAATAATAAACCAAGAATCATGGTTATTTCTTAGATGGGTGATTCAAAGTCCTTTTGGTGAAAGGACAAGCTTTGTTTTTTCTGTCATGGAAGGAGGTAGATCGAAGCATACAATTGGACGATGTTTGTCCTAGCAGGTGGGAGTTGGTTTTTGCACAGGTGACCAAGGTGACCAGACCCTTCATTCTGCAGTGCGTGGTGACATTTTTTCTTGCTCTGCCATTTGTCCTGGTTCCCCCGCAGAACTGTCAGCCCCAACTCGTCACCCCGCCACATCTCAGGCCGGCTCCATTTGAAAAAGCCAGCGGGACTCAAATGGCCCCCAGCAAGACTTGGGATGCACACTGAAATTCTCTCTCTCTCTCTCTCTCTCTCTCTCTCTCTCTCACTGTATCTCACTCACTTGCTCTCTCTCTCTCTCTCTCTCTCTCTCTCTCTCTCTGTGGGTGACGGGGCATTCAGGCATCCATGGGGTTGTTCAAAACCTCTGCCATTTCGTTACCAAAATATCAGGAAAGAATTACGAAAAGGTCACCCCCCCCCCCCCCCCCCCACATCATGTCAAAAGTATTATTTCAATGGGTTTTCTGAGGCTGTAATAAAAGACAATCACACACAAGGTGTGTTAGAGCATGTGAAATGTTATAAATGAACTAAATGAACTGTGAGCTGCATCTGGCACTAGCTGTGTTTCCATCCAACTTTTAAAATGTGATTTCTAACCATTGAAATAGGTCATCCTGAGTGAAAACGCTTGAAAGACAGAAAAGAAATTGAATTTCTAGAGGGGGGTTGATTCACTTAGCTACTTGCATAGGGTACAATGCGAGTAAGGTTCATGGAACTGGGTTTATCCGCATGAGTTCGCATTTGCAATTTTATAAGGTGATTCCGTTAAAGTTGCTCTGACAACCTTACATTTTGATCCCACAGCTGTTCATAACTCCTCGATTGATAAGGAGTGTGTCCATTTTTAATTCGCATTACAGACATTTTCCTAAGCCAAATTTTCAGTAATGTGCTTAAAATATGCAAATGAGTTGGATGGAAATACAGTTTAAATCTTCGTCAAGCTTTTACCACCAATTCATATCAGCTTAATGCTCACCCTGACTGTCCAGCAGCCTTCAATGAGGAGTTAGTGGTGAAATAACTCTTAATTATGCACATAATATTTCATTATAATTTTTACGGACAACTCAAGGGCCAAATTAAATAGGGGCACCTGATTGCTGGATCATTTGGCATCTCTTTTACGCATCTGGAAGCTCTGCCCGAGGGAACATCACCATTGGGATTGGCGGGCAGGTATGACGCAATTGAGTTAGCGAAGTGCATGGGGATCGTTTCCACTGTGCATGCATGTGAACTTCCTTACTGTGCTGACTGCCAGGTAAGAAATGTAAGCAGATCTCATCAACTGGGCCATGCTTTTCCACCAAGGCCTTGCCGGTGCCAGATTTTCAGTGCCAGCACCTGTAGAATGTTGGTCGAAAGACAGCAGAACTGCCACCGGCACTAGAACCATGTCGGTGGAAACGAGGTATAAGATTCTCAAGGCTTTGATCCATCCCTGTTACCATAGTCACCGTTATATATTGTCTTCCTACTGTGAAACCACTACAGAGAGAGAGAAGATCAGCGCAATAACAATAGCGATACTGTTCGTCATGTTTCTTTTACTTTTCTTATCCTCTTTCCCCTTCATTCACCAGAGCACCATGTCCTGGAGGGTTCATCAGCAGCCATGATAAGAGCTGGGAGAGTGGGAAATTTTCCTTTAGGTGTGAATTCAAATGGTCAATGTAGTCCTCCAAACTATGTTCTAAATGTGCAAATTTTCATATATAAATATAGAGTTGTAGGCAATACACGTGAAATATATATATATATAATATGTATATATATACTGTATATATATATATATATTCTGCATATATATATATATATATATATATTAATTTGCCCCCTCAATGTCTATACTATGGTTACGCCCTTGGAAATTACCACACGAACACTTCAAAACAGAAGTTCTAGATGTTTCTGAATGCGTTGAATAGGGGCAGGTGTGATCACAATCTGCTTCTGGAGATGTTTTTGCAGTTTACCCAGAACTGTAATGAAACACACCTGGCTGTTATGGTCAGATGCTCCTGAAGGCATTGATTACTACAAACAGGTGTGCTGTAAATAGGGCAGCAACGGAACTTTGCAGGAAAGTTGATACCTTGTCTACGGCTGACTGCATGTGCAGCTCTCTAAGGTCCGTGAGTTGCATATTGTCCCCACATCAACATGTTGCTATTCCACAAGGACCACGGATGTACAGCTGCCTTATATGTGACGAGCCCTTGATGTCACATGAGCAACACTATCTCAATAAAGGTCTGAGTAGATAACATGTACATGGTGCCTAGGTCTGTGGAGATAACATGTACATATTACATAGGCCTGTGGAGATAACGACACACAGTGTCGAGAGCTGATAATCCTTGATTCTTTCTTTCATACAGGTCATGCTTAGGAAATCAGAGTTTTGACTCCAGCTGGGCTTTGCTCAGATCATACCCTATAATGAATTATAGCCTAAAAATATACTTGGCCAATAAAAATATTTCTAAATCTGATGCAAATCCACCCCCCTCTAGTGAAGTGGTTTCTTATTCGACTTTTGGATTAAGATCGTATGCGAATTTTAAGCGTTTCCACTCAGGATTTGCTATTTGAATGCTCAACATTCACATTAAAGAAGTTGCATGGAAACAAAGCTATTGTTTTTCCACCTTCCACATTAGCATTGGCTGGCGTCATACTTGATTACACCATGCAGGCTGCAGCTCCCTAGAGGGGGGTGCCATGATGCTACACACAAACAACAAGTTGTTTTTTTCCATCTCGCCAAGACAATACACCTCCCTTCCCCAACTTTTAGAGACACACTGTCTCTCCTTGACGCACTTGGCGGCACTGTAGCTGAAGCCAACTCTACTCTGCAGTCTCACAACAACCGGATTCCAATGATTGACTGTGTAGCAGCTCAGTAGAATTCATATACTGAGCACCTGCCATGGGTCTACAATGCTAACCACATTTGAGAGCTTTAGAGTTAAAAGAACTTGTTCAATCTGGTTCAAAGACACTGTTTTTTTTTTGCTCTTAATATGCTTTTAACTATCTTTTTTTATTATTATTATTATTATTATTATATAATTACAGTGCATTTTGTATTTCTGCATAAGATTTGGCAGATTTATGGTTAAACATATTAATGTTTATGTCTGTGTGTAGATGTTTAATTAATGGCATTAAAATTCAAGGCACAGTGGAGTTACATGTCAATCTGGGGGTGGATAATAAACATGCTGCAACTGTGGCTCTGCTATTGCGCATGTAATCAATGTCAGAGAATCTTTTCATTTGACAACGCTCAATTTCCACTCTTAATTGGGGTTTAATGTCCATAGGAAATGCCAAAATGAGGAATATAATTTCCCAAGGCTGCATTACGTTCATTATCTTTGCCTGGTAAACAAAGCCACCCAGTCGCGCTGCAGCTATGACTCTGCTGCGCGCGACTTTTTCTAATCTTATCCTATTTGCATCTCCGCCGCCGTTTTAGGCTGACGCAATTAGCGCAGTGAACGACGTAGCCTCTTCAGGAAAATCACATATTGATTGCTCATTAGGGCTTTAATGAAAATGTAATCATCCTTAAACTGACTGCATTAAGATATGTTCATAACTGTTCCCTGGCTCAGGCAAAGAACAGGACAAAGAGGTTATTACAACGTTTAAGGTATAAATGTATCTGTGTGTGTGCGTGTGTGTGTGTGTGTGTCTGTCTGTCTGTCTGGGTGTTTGTAATACATAATTAAACAGTTGAGCATCTCCCTCTTTCCCTCTCTCCCTCACTCTCTCAGGTGGTCCTTGTCTTCAGCTCCCCCTAAATGTGGGTTACATAAGTGGCCTGTTGCATCATGTGAACTAGTCTACTCTAGATGGAACCTGCTGTGGTTCACTGCCTGGTGTGTGTGCATGACAGAGAGAGAGAGACAGAAAGAAAGAAAGAAAGAAAGAAAGAGAGAGAGAGAGAGAGAGAGAGAGAGAGAGAGAGAGAGAGAGAGAGAGAGAGAGAGAGAGTGAGTATAGGAGCCATGCACCACTGTGAGGGGAATATGTAACAGAAGATCCATCACACAAATGTTGTAACATACAAGTCATACTACCGGCGTATATTATAACCCAGGGTTTGAAAACAATCCTGGGATCAAGAGACCAGGCTTCCCCCATGGAAATGCTGCTGTGGGCCCAGGAATCATTTCTGAGTAGCCTTTTTATCTGAAATCAATGCTCCTGGAGGAATTGGCAACTCAAAGGCACCATGCAGGTTAATTACAGCGTTGCAAGAATTGGGGAATAAAAGGCATTTCTTTTCCTCTGATAGAAAATGAACATAATTCACTCCTGGGGAATAATGTAGCAGTGCAATACAAAGCACGTGAAACGGTTCTCTGTGTCTGGATTTGTGCATGAAGCAATAACACATAGACATGGACTATCCGAATACTGCAGAGATCATATATCATGAAAAATAACAAGCCATCCTACTCTGCATGATATAAAAGTTTAGTTCATATCTTGAAAAATACTTCAATGTATTAGATGAACCATTGAAAGGAATATTCAGAGTGGAATCTCCCCCACATTTTAAATAAGTCTCTGGGCTCACACTTCCTGCCTTTGTTTTGAAAAGGTAAGTTGGCCTCTCTCTATATAGTGTCATATGCAAATTTTTACTAAATTAAATTAAATGACTTTATTTGTGCAAAGCTCAAATGAGTGAGTGCGGTGGAGAGTGAGAGCAATCATGCCTCCTTCGCCTCCTTCGCCTCCTCCTCCTCCTCCTCCTCCTCCTCCTCCTCCTCCTCCTCCTCAGTGTTCTTTATTTACTGCAAAGTTAACCCTAGTTCCACTTCAATCTCATGCTAATGCAATTTGAGTTCTCTGGATCACCTCTTCTTTTTGTTGCACACTAGAGCACTTTAGGACCTACATCTGTGAAAAGCACGCTATGCAAATGAATTTGTCTTACTGACTTAGTGCTGCGACCGACCTCCAGCTGCCTGGAACATTTACATCGGATGGTCGCGAGGCAAGACGATCACCACCTCCAGAGCCACGTGGAGGTCAGGCAGAGAGAGGGGGCGAGTTAAGGAGGAGTTGTCAGATAATCTTGTTAGTCTGTGGCTCCTCAGAGTGACGTAACACTCATACAAAAGACATAACCATGCCATAAACCTTGTCTAAGCAAATGCCATATCCAATATATAACCATCACCAACTGACATGACAGTTGATATCAAATTAAATGACAGTATCATGTTACAGTTATCTGTAATTGCCAAGACAATTCTTAGATGATGTAACAGTCTGACACTGACTATCATGACAATTTATGAAAAGGTATTCAATCCATCATGACACATTTATGACATTGTCATGTCAGTCTTAGAATAAAGAGTTCAGGTAAAGTATTACTGTCTTAACTTGTTTTTAGCTTAAACGTTTTTAACTTTCAACATATTCAACATTCAGATTGGTGGGGTATGCCTCTACATCCAACAATGATAGAAGAGGGAAATGTACCCCCCCCCCCCCCCCCCCCCCCCCCTGTCCCCATGTGCTCAATGTTCCTGCGCCAGCCATTACAGGGAAATCCAATTCTGATGCTCTTAGGCTGCTCCCATTTGTCTGTGCATTGACGTCTAAGCCGTGCACCTTTGACGTCTTTGTCTGTGACATCCCCCCCCACCCCCTACTCCACCTCTAACACACACACACAAACACACATGAAAAGTCTCGAATGATGACCTGGATGTTGATGGTCACATTGACCTTTGGCTCCACACACACACACACACACACACACACACACACACACACACACACACACGTCTTCTTCCGCCTTTAAGCCGGAGGACAATGATGAGAGGCTGATTCACCGACACTCTTTGAGTAAATGGCTGGGAGACGGGCCGCGTAGACATCGGGAGTTACGTTCCGCTGTGTCACTGCTGTAGCGTGTTTGTTTGTTTGTTTACAAGGAGCTTCTTCCTGACATTCCCGGAGCAAACAAAGGTCATAAATATTTGTGCCCTTCTTAGGATTATTATGAGGACCAACACCTCCTACCCTCCTTAATATAGTCTGGCACAACACAGCGTTTGTTTACAAGGTATTGCCGGAAGGATTTAGGAGGGACAAATTATTTCTGCTTATTGCTGCACCTTCTGGCATAGTCTGGCAATGGTTTAGCATGTAGCGACTGTCCAGATGCAGTTATGAGAGTGCCGTTGTTGAACTAAAAGCTATCCAAAATTGCAAGCACTCAGCCAGCCACTTGGACTCAAAGCATCTGCTTCTTAAAAAAAAAAAAAAAAAAAAAAAGCCATCTGGGAACGCTCTTAGATGGCTCAGCCATTTTGAGATGGACACTCCAAGCCAGGGGTCAAACAATGCCCCTGATTGGTGTATCAGAAATAGGCAGGGAAGCCTGCTCCCTCCTAGGGGAAGGTCTAGAATGACCTTTGTTGAGAGAGAAAACATCCAATCACTCACTATTACCATCATCATCAGGTTCATGATCGCCGGATAGCTCCTTGGTTGATTTTTCTATCGCGCCCAGGTCATGGCTTTATAACTATCGCCCCTGGAGACTCTGCTCTCCAGACGGTCTCCCTCTGATTGCAGAGGCGACTAAATTGGTGATGATAATAGAAGGTCCAGTTGCTTGCAATTTAAGAGAAAAAAAATCACGACTTCTGTTGCTGAATACGTTTGGCCCAGGACGTGTTTATATGGTTTTGAACACAAGTTGATTTTATTCCTGTTTAGACTGGAGTTCAATTAGCCATTGTGGCAGACAGCCTGGGATCTCCTGCCACCACTTTAAGTAGTCTGTTATTCTCCCTCTTAGCTACAAGGACGAAGCATCAGAAGGGAAAAGCTGCAATAGCTGAAAGGAGAGAAACGGGAAGTGACAGGAAGGATTTTTGTCTTACTTCTCTTGCCGTCCTCTATCCCCTCTGGAGGATTGTACTTAACAAGGGCAAGAAATAACCATGCCGACTGATCTGACAAGCAGGGCAGCAAGGACAAAAGAATCAAATAAAAAATACGGATGGCTACTTTTCTGGCCAAGCCGCCATTTACAGGAGGCTGATAAGAGTCAATTTTCAAGCAAATAGATCCATGTGTTTTGCGCCCAAATGGGTTTTGGTGATGTGGTCCAAAGCCCGTATTCATAAAGGTACTGAGAGGTTTTGATGCAGGAATACCTGTGAACTTGATTCAGACTCCACAGGGAATAAAAGAAAGAGAAAAAGAGAGAGAGATAAAGAGAAAAAGAGAGAGAGATAAAGAGAAAAAAATCTTAAATAAAGATGCAGCGAAGGGTAAAGCAACTGAAAGAAAAATGGCAGTACTGGATTCACATCACTGAGAAGAGCACAATGACACCAGCACAGAGCCACAGATGGAAAGAAATAGAAGAACAGGCTGAAAAAAAGGAGAGAGTGAGACAGTCGGGGACAGAAGGTGGAAACGAAGTTCTCCCACAAACTTTTTTTTTCTCCCTCCCAACTCATCTGAAGCAGCAGGATGGGAGGCGATGTGATTGTGATGGATGGTGCCGATGAAGAAGGGTGGTGAAGGAAGGAACGGGGTGGGGGGTGGGTGGGGAGAGGGCGTTCAAGGTTGAAACAATGACCAATGAGGCATGGGCAGCAGAGGTGGGGATGATTGATACGGGTTGCCCCGGGCGACGGGGAGGATGGTGATCAGGCCAGGCCAGATGAGGCCTTGGCCAGTCTGTACAAGTGTCATTAGTTCATCGCAAAAACATCAGCCACGGGACTACTACTACAGCAAGGCACCATCACACAATGGGAGAGTGTGACTTTGCCATTGACACTATTATGAGCTTGTCAAGGATCCTTAGACAGAGCAGGGGGTATAGGTGTCATGATGTTGATGAGGCATGCCTTCAAAGCACTCTGGTGCTCAATGGGATGCACACAATGGTCTCATCACAAAGGGAGAGTGTTTGCATAGAGATGTCTAGCAACTGGGTTGTATTTGTTTCTGGTAATATGTTCTTCTGTGCTTTTGTGAGAAGCATCCATCATGGATGTTTGCCTATACTGTTTTTCTCTGCATGTGAAACCCAATGAATCATGCAGATTCCCACGGTTCTGTTGTAACATGTTTCATTAAATGTAGTAGTAGTACTACTACTAGTAGTTGTGGTAGTAGTAGTATATTAAACTTTATTAGTAGTAGTAGAAGTAGAAGACTCCTAAAGAGCCTTTCTTTTTACTACCAGTACACAACCAAGGAGAACAGGTTGTTCTTCTGGGACTCATAACCAGCCAACAAACTGGAAGAGCTGAGCAAAAGTAAGGAGTTCATCTGTCAGGTCAGTTCCTATGGGACATGCTTCACATTATTCATAAGCTTCCATTTGCTACTCACACATGTCTGGAATGTACTGAACGTGGCATGAAGAACACCAAAGGCAGAGATGTCAACTTATTTTTTGCAGTTAACTCTGATTAATGCAACTCACTTTTGAGCAAAAATAAAACACCACACACACACACACACGAACACACACACACGAACACACACACACACACAAAAACACAAACTTGTATTTAGTACATCCTGCTGATTCCACAAGGGAGATGTCTGGAGCTGTCAAAACGAAGCCTCTCAGGCTGACGGGTATGGTTAGCACACCCTCCCACCCACCCACCCACAGCGATCCAAATTTACATTCAGACAGGAGTGAAGTGAATCCTACCTCACCTCCTGCGCAGGGGGGCTGGGGAGTGCACTCAGTGAGCTTTTTCAACACCTGACCCAGAAAAACACTGGTGGTGTCAGCCAGGAGTTCCCAGACACCCTCCCACCCTCACCGTCCCCCTCCCCAAATATGAATAACTCGCTCCATGTGCCAGTTACATGCTTAATTACAAGGGGGGGGGAGAGACTCACATTTGGAGACGGGCGGCAGACAGAGCGCTAGGAAGTATTTCTGAGTCACTACACTGGATAATCTGTGTTTGATTCTCACACTGGCATGTTCATTGATCTTCTTAATTGTTGTTGAAAGACCTGTTTGTGTGAGTGTGTAAGTGTGTATGTGTGTGTGTGTGTGTGTGTGTGTGGCCGTTGTTGCCGCTTTTGATTTTACAATGATTATTTGGCTTTGTGTAGATTTCGATGTGATATCTCGGCTTCAGGAAATTGTGGTGTCGTGTTTCATAAGCGGTTGAAAGGGGAACATGCATTGAGGTATTTCCAAGCAGCTAACAAAATATCGGTGTGCGGCGACTAATAATCCAGTAACTATGAAACCTTCTATGTGGTGCATTTTAATTTGTATTACGAGATTAATGGTGTCGCTCAGGGAAGGTAATTACAACCCGAACACTTAAGAAGTGGTAAATGTTTCAACAAAATGAGAGCAGCATGGCAGACGTGTAGTACAACAACAGCGTGGAATTAGATTATTTAGTCTTTGGCAACACTGGTGAAACAACGTTAATGACTAAGAAATGGATTACTAATACATTTTTGTGCAAAGGCAGAAAGGGAGAGGAAGGAAGGAAGGGAGGAAGACAGAGAGAGAGAGACAGAGAGAGAGAGAGAAAGAGAGACAACGAAAAATGAGAAGATTAAAGAAAGCCGGGGCTAAGCGACAGAGAGCAAAATGGGGATGCAGCCCTCGCATGTAATTAAACCATTTTACATATTCTCAACGCTATTCACACCCCCAGCTGGAATTACAGAGCAGATTCATCTTTTAATTTGGTAAAGGATAACATCATAAGCAGGCAGAGCAGGTTAGAAAAAGAGAGAGAATGCTAGAAACAGTGAGACAGAGATAGAGAGAGAGAGAAAGAGAAAGAGGGAGAGAGACACAGAGAGTGAGAGAGAGAGAGAGAGAGAGAGAAAGAGGGAGAGAGAGACAGAGAGAGACAGAGAGAGCCAGAGAGTGAGAGAGAGAGAGTAAGAGAGAGATTTTGCCTGGGTCATCTTTGGGTGTGTCCATAAGGTAGAATGGGAGTGTATGGCCTTTTCTATGGTCATATAAGCAGCCAGACCAGGGTACTGGGGATCAGAAGAGCTGGAAGGGCAGGAGATCCTACCTTTACCTCTACCCAGTCATAACAGAGCAGGTGAAGGTCACATGCCACTAGGATGGGCAGTGGGCACCAGGGACCACCCCAGGGATTTGCAGGCCAATGGGTCCCAGCTGGCATGGCGGGGGTTCGGGTGGTGAAGGGCATGGTCGTCCCCTACGTTGCGTGGGGACCTCTTTGAGCCTTATGTGGACCGACAAGGCAGGTCTAGCTGTCATAAGAATTACCACAGGGGCTGACCTATCGATCCGGCCTTTCCCAGGGGGGCGATGGCTGTCACAGGGCAGCAGGGGGAGGCCAGGCCAGGGGCCCTGGAGAGAGAGATGTTGGGAGAGAGCAGGCAGGCAGCTCTCCTTTCTTTCTTTCTTCCTTTCTTTCTTTCATTTTTCCCCCAGTTCTGTCTCCCCGAAGGCTACTCGGACACCGATATATATATAAAAAAAAGCCAGAGAGTGAAAATTGTTGTACCTGCAATTTGTCTCAATCATCTCTGTAGTCTAGGCTAGACTTGCAGCCCACTAGTAGAAAACCTCAAGTGGGTTTTTTGATTGGCACATCTCATGTCTGAGAGAGCACCAAATACAGCATCTCTTTAGGGGGTCCTTCCTACCTACCGACCCACTCCAGCCAATTATGGCAATGTGTTTGTATCGGAGCCTTTGGCCCCTTTGTATTATTCATGGTTGGATTATGGGTGTAAGTGTCAAAAGTGAATGTGTATTCATGCATTTTTTATGACATTTGCAAGTGTCGAGTCTGCAAGAAGACACCTGTCTAAACGAAAGCAGAGGGGAATTAAGAGAAAGAGCTCAAGCCTAGCCAGTTAATGGTAGTCTAAGGGTCATGATGGATGCCAGTCAAACTCTTGACCTCTTGACCTACTTGACCTCTCCACCACAAGGCTAACAGAAACAAAGACCATGATCAAATGGACATGTCATGGTACAGACCATACATTATAAAGTATTCAATTTGAACCAGCAAATGATATTTACATTTACATTAAGTCATTTAGCAGACGCTTTTGTCCAAAGCAACGTACAAGGGAGCTGTGAGGATATGACAGCTCGCAAATAATCATAACACACACCTGTTATATTATTGCACGTTAGATGTCATGATGAACAATGATAAGATGACACATTTGCCACGATATGGTTATTACCTGCCATATTAATATCCTGTCTGAGTGCTCATGTGTGGCACTCCCTCCATATGGTTGCTTTTAGTAATATGAGTAGATACGCACTCTCAAGCTTTTCTCATTAATATTAAGACCAGTTTATACAATAAATAACAATGTGGAAATAAACTGGTCTTAATATTAATGAGAAAAGCTTGAAAGTGCGGTTTTATTCTACTCATAGTTAACATTCTTTTACTCGCACCCGAAAACGCATTTATATTTTTTTAAAGTAGAGCGCGCCTATCCCTACTAATGCTTTTAGTAATATCCCTGTCAGATTATCTTGATTTGGTATATCTACTTTTAGTTTGCATATCGGAGTTCGCCGAGATGCGCTTTTAATGCAGTCTCCATCAAATGGAATGAGAGAATCACGTTGGAATCGCAGAATTTTCATCAATTAAAGAGAGCAGCTCAGATCCCTGGGGGGAATAAATAAGCCTTCAGTGCATTTCTTATCAGGTTGTGTTCATGAGTGATTACATTTAGATGCATTTAAAGAAGCAGTGCTAAAGGCCAATGTGAATGTAATTACAAGAAAGAAATGCTTAACACTCTTTTTATTTCACGGCACATACCGGAGGTTTTCTGTTCGTTCTCCCGGCTACAAGCACCCTTCAGGTCTCCCGCATTTCTTTACCTTCTCAATTTCTCCATACAATCCATCCTCCCCCTACCTTTCTCTCCTTCCTCCTTTCCCCCCATCCCTTCCTTTGCTCTGTCCTCCACCTCCAACCCCTTTTCTCCCTTCCCCATGCTGAGCTCTCATTTCAAACCAATTTCACCAGAGTCCCCAGCAGCATGGAAATGGAAGTCATGATTGTCACACCAATCTGTCAGTGGTTCAGTTGGGGAAGAGATTACACCTGGGTCGAGGGCTCCTGTGTGTGTTAATGTGTGTCTGAGTGTATGTGTGTGTGAGTGTGTATGTGTGTGTGAGTGTTTGTGTTTGTGTTTGTGTGTGTGTGTGTGTGTGTGTGTGTGTGTGTGTTTGTGTGTTGTGACCTGGTGATTGGTGGGCCTCTGGGCCACTTTGCAGTCGACCCTCCTCTCCACGCTCAGAGTGTCACCCCCTGTTTATTTATTTATGTAGAACAAGGATATAACACGTCCTGACCCCTTTTTGGCCCTCGAGGGCCTCCATGCTCTTTGAAAGGTTGCTAAGCCAAATGCTAAATGGCAGCGCCCCGACCATGCAGATGAAATTTTCCGAGCGGGAGTCAAGAGGAGGACCCCAGACAGACACGTTCACCCACTTACACCCTGTTCACGGAGAGAGAAAAAAAAGGGGGGAACCAAACATGCAAGTGGCACCATTTCACCACAACAATCACAAACATGGAGGCAGGCTAGAAGAGGAGACACACGGCCCCTATTATCATCACCGCTGTGCCAGTGTCAACAGCGAGCCAAGTGGGTATCGCAGAGAGGAACCTCTTTAACGTGCATAGAGTGCCTGACACCTTCTGACTGGCATCATGTTGATACGTTCAGGAGGAGAATTGGACAATTCAATTGGTGTCAATGTCTTCATAATGTGAAGAGGGACTTGGACTGCACAACATGTGCTTCGGGGAGATGGGCAGGCAGAGTTGCCTTATTAAAGGGAGTAAGTCTAGTAAGTGTTTTAGTACACCCAAGCAAACATTTTTGTACTTTATTCAAATTAATTAATGATAAGTCTTTCACTGTAGCAAGAAACTGTTATGACTTATAATTGCACAGCGACTCACCCCAGTGCCCTCGTAATGGCCCCGCTAAAAGAACAAATCATTCAAGAGTGTCTTTATCAGGTTACTCTTGTATGTCCTTCTCTCTATCTCTCTCGCTATCTCTCATGCAGGTGAAATTTGAGACAGTCACCTTGAAACTGCACTCCCCCACCCCCAACCCAACCCAAACACACACACACACACACCCTTTTAGATAAGAGGAACGAACAGGTTCATTTATTATCTAGGGCAGTCTGCTTGTTCCGCGGACGTAGGGGGCGGGAGGGTGTCTACTCCGTCACATCCGCTGCCACTGCCGGGGTGACGGGGTAAGAGCCGACACCCCTCTCCCCCCCCCCCCCACCCCCACCATTCCCTCCATTCCCTCTTTGCTGACCAGTACAACCTCCACTCCCCCCCCCCCCCCCCCCACACTACCTCCTGTCTCACAGGATTCTTCCCAGGAAGTATAAAGCACCTCAGCTCCTCCTAGGACTAGATTAATACACCTCACCGCACAGCTAAGTCAGCATTAGCACCGACATGCCTTTATCAATCCATATCCACTTTGGCACCCCGGCATAAAAGCCTCACTTTCTGCAAGTCTTTAAAAATCCATGTGGGGCGACGGCTGGTGCATTGACTTTCATCAAGGCCTATTAGCCCCCGGGCCTGCAGCGCTGGGGCTGGAGATGGAGGCCTGGCGTCAGAAACACTGGGAGACATTAGCAGCCGTAAATGGCTGCCCTGGTTTGTGTTTAACTAGGGCTGCTGGAGGTCCAGGGTCGGGATATTAGTCCTAAGTGAGGATAATGGATGGAGACAAAGCACACAGACACCCAGAGACACACACACACACACACACACACACAGATAGACAGACACACACACACAGATAGGCACACACACACAGATAGGCAGACACACACACACACACAGATACACAGAGACACACACACACACACACACACACACACACACACACATACACGCAAAGCCACAGCCGTTCGCCCACACACAGACTGCTACACACACAACAAAGTCGCCCAAACCTCCATTCACCCATTTATCTAAAACAGTGCTGTTCCATGTCATTATTTTCCTCATTTCAAAACTTTTCTCGCCCCCTATGTGAGCATTCCACCACAAAGTGGCACACCGTCTCTTGCCTGACCACAACAACAACAACAACAACCACAACAGCATCCTCTCCGATAATGGGCGGATGTGTGTGTGTGAGCAGCGAGAGGAAAATGAAGCCTGTGGAATCCATCAGATAAGAACCCATTGGCTGGGTCGACGTGACTCAGCCCCTCCATCTCCGCCATGCTGCACAGACGCTCACTTTGATCCAGTGTGATTGCGGCAGCACCGGTCACGACGCGGATGGGGGAAAAAGAGCCTATGGGCTTACAGTCTGATCGCTGGGAGAATTTTAGTGGTGAAGAACTGTCAGTCACAGTTGTGATAGTGTAGAAGATGGTGTCATTTTTTTTTATAGTGTGACATTTAGAGATTTTATCATATTTTATTACAAGTTTTTGTTGACTTTGTGATGCTCATTCGACAGTAGTAATGCTAAGTCAAAGATCATTTCTAACATACAGTGACAGTGCACCACTAACTAGATACCACACTCTTACTAACTCTAACTCACAGTCTGTTCTTTTCGACTCTATTTGACAGTAGTAATGCTAAGTCAAAGAGCTTAAACATTTCTAACATACAGTGACAGTGCACCACTAACTAGTAACCACACTCTCACTAACTCTAACTCACAGTCTGTTCTTTTCGACTCTGTTTGTCTTGTCATTGATGGGCCTGACGTTAGAATTTAACAGACAGTCATTACTTGTGTTGCAACTGAACTGTTGCAAACATTAGTGTATTCTAGTGTACAGAAAGACCCCTTTTCCTTTTTCAATTAACCTAAAGCAGACATAAGTCATGTTGCAATTAAACTGTGGCAAACCCGATAGACAGAGGCTAGCAATCTGCCATGTGGATTAATCATCAAGTCATTTCACAGACCACCCCCCTCGTGCAATATGTAATTACAGGGCAAAAGCACTGTATGCTATGTCAATTCAAAAATACATGGGAGACAACACAACAGTTTGGTTGCAATGACATTTTTTTCTTTTTGTATGTGACTGATAAGGCCTTGTGGAGGACGAGGTTAAGACACAGGCTTTCACTCCAAAAGATCTTCCCTTTTTATCTATGAATACAGTGAAGGGAATTCCTACTAACTAAAGTAAAGAAGAATTTAGTCTTTGGAAGAACAGTGATGGATGACTTAAGGACAAGTGTTTTGTTTCAGTGATGCAGCATTTGCAAGTGTGAATATATCATAATAACATAAAGAGCTCTGATAGATGACACAGGGCTGTTCTTTAGTTCTTTAGTTCTTTAGCCAACATGGTTCCCTATGGCAAACCCTGGTATTGATATTGCATAAACGCTGCATATTTCAGCTTGAAAGTCCTTGAAGGTGTCTTCACTGTGTACTCTCATTCAAGGTGACTTTATTTCAAAGGAAATATTTATCTCAACTCGTAGGCCCCCTCTATAAATAACACCTGCAGACCTCTTGGGTAGAATACTGATTTGTGAAAGTCGTGAGACAGGGGCCTGATGAAGACAAAATCCCAAGTTTCAATGAATCAATAAGCACATCAGTGATTCTTAACGCTGGCATATATCCCGGGCTAGGTGGGATCTTCCCTCGGCTTCTGACAGAGGAGTCCTTCACCTCCAAGCCAGGCTTTGGAGAGGCTTAAAGAGCTTTAGACTGTGAGCCATGTCAAATGGACACGTGGACAGGCCATCAAACCCAAGGCTATGAATGCATGTTGCACAAATTACATGTACATGCAGATACTGAAAGCGTTTCTATCTTACATTTGTTGGTGCCGTGTTAGCCATTCTTGTTCACTGCTAGCAGGCTTAGCCACCACAGGTCCCCTCGGTCACATCATTTTAGGGACTGATAACAGGGTCAAGGAGAGTTCCAGGGACATTTTGAGGTATATTTTTGTGATAATTATCTAAATTTCAAGACAGCTCATTTTTTATTTCCCTTCTTAATGACACCTTTGATGTGGAAGACACCCTGCCACACCAAATGATCCGTACTCCAGGAGCAGTTTGTCACTGAGATTCTGTGGGAAGGTCGTAGCCTATTTGAAATGCACATCAGAAATGCACCCTCTGTCAATACATCTCACAAGACAGGGTACAGAGGAGAAGGGGACACAGTTTGGGCTCCTTCTCTCTCTCTCCCTCTCTCTCCCTCTCTCTCTCCCCTCTCTCTCCCTCTCTCTCTCTCTCTCTCTCACTATCTCCCCCCTCTCTCTCCCTCTCTTCTGTCCCTCTCTCTCTCTTTTCTCTTTTTCTCCATCTCTCTCTCCCCATCTCTCTCTCTAACTCTCTCTCCCTCTCTTCTCTTATCTCTCTCTCTCTCTCTCCCTCTCTTTCCCTCTCTCTCTCTCTCTCTCTCTCTCTCTCTCTCTCTCTTCTGTCCCTCTCTCTCTTCTCTTTCTCTTCATCTCTCTCTTCCTCTCTCTCTCTTCTGTCCCTCTCTCTCTCTTCTCTTTCTCTCCATCTCTCTCTTTCTCTCTCTAACTCTCTCTCCCTCTCTTCTCTTATCTCTCTCTCTCTTCCTCCCTCCCTCTCTTAAATCTCTCTCTCCTTCCCTCTCCCTCTCTCTCCTTCCCTCTCTCCCTCTCTCTTTCTCTCTCTCCCTCTCTTATCTCTCTCCATCTCTCCCTCTCCTTCTCTCTTTCTCTCTCTCTCTATCTCTCCTTCCGTAGCTCCATAGCTCATTCCATGCTGGCAGCCGGGCGCAGCTCTGACTGGCCTCATAAACAACAACACTCCGCTCCTCACAACACACACACACACACACACACACACACACACGCACACACGCACACACGCACACACACACACACACACACACACACACACACACACACAGCTCTGACTGGCCTCATAAACAACAACACTCCGCTCCTCACACACACACACACACACACACACACACACACACACACACACACACACACACACACACACACACACACGCAGCTCTGACTGGCCTCATAAACAACAACACTCCGCTCCTCAGCGGCCCCATCGATCTCAGCACCGTCCAGGAGGGGCTGAGAAGATAAAACAGCTAATCAAAGTATTCATGGGACAATTTATCAAAGCTCCATTAGAAAACAATCTAGCCATCTATTTCGAAATCTCTCGCTCTCTTCATCCCTCTCTTTGTATCACTTCGTTTATTCCTCTCTTTCCTTCTGCCTACCAGGGCTTATCTCTCTCTCCCTCTTTCTCTCTCCGCGTGTCACTCTCACACACACACTCCGTCTCTCTCTCACTTTATCTCCTTCGGTGAAGCTCTATTTTGCTGACGACTGGAGCATGAATTTGGAATCTGGAATAAGTCCCGAGACAATGCCTATTAAAACTTCCTAAAGATGCCACAGCTTGATTTCTCATCAGGGGGAAGGCCATGATGTAATTGAATCAGTGAAGCCTATTTGAATTAGTTGATTATATGCACATCGTTTAATTGCCACCTCACTTTTCACTCCCTTGCAGAGTAAAATAAGGAAGTTAACACCACCACCAACGTCACAGAAAGGTTAAGAGGGAACTCGTGATGGAGAACTGAAGTGATGAGTTTTTTGTTTATTTTTAAGCATAGGATGGTCTATGACGCATGCTGAATGTTAATTTTGTTTAAGGGATTTTAATGATGAAATCTTTTATTTATCTGAGATCCCTAATAGCTTGGAAAGTCACTGACTTGGATTGGCAATGATGTGTTTTACAAATTCCCTCACGCACTGGACAGTTTACCCACGGCCCAAGGTTAGTCAGCTTAACTGCTTCCTCCAAGAGACCAGACAGTCCCTCCCCCATACTTTGAATTCAGGGGATGAATCGACATCTCTTTTGATCTGTCGGCGGCAGTCGTAATGAGCCCGAGATGGGATGGCCTATCATTTTTTTTTTAAAGGCACGACCAAGTCAAGTCAAGCAAAGTCATTAAGGAAACTCCCATGACAGCCTAAGATGAAAGCGCCCAGGTTCTAAAGAGTCTATTATATTGTTAGAAGGTTACCATAACGCTTTCACAGTTCCTCTTCTTCAGACCCCACTGAATTATGCATGCTCCTCACGTTGCGACGGAACTGAAAGGTGACGGGTGCCATTAAAGAGCCGTGATAAAGCACTAAACGCTTCATGAACACATCTAGGAACGGTATTGGATGCAGTGACTATGGGGCGCAGAGGCGGGAGCTCATTTTTACAATGTTTGGCAAAGTAGGTGTTGTGACAGCAAAATGGCAAACCCGTTATTATTCGATGGAAAACGATAATGGTTCAGTCATAATGCATACCCAAAATAAATACTAAAAACCACAGCAGAATCCCCTCTGGTGATGAAGTCCATAATTAGTTGATGATTTTATTCCAATGGTCTGATCCTATTTAGGAGTTCCTCTTCGACAGGATCTCTGGCCCTGGTGATTTCCAGCTCTCTCTCTCTGTGGTAATCTTCACATAAATACACCTCTTCATTTCATTTAAGAGAACAAAGAGACACTGTATGGACAGTGCCTGCTTTGGTCTCTGGTCTTTTCAAGCCTTTCAGATTGGAAGGTTTAATTAATTTTCAAAGGGGGGGTCCTGGGGTCCATTACAATGTGTAACTTATTCTCCGAAGCGGGGACAAGCTGGGATAATCGGCTCGGGCTAAGCCCTTCGTATGGCTTGTTAGAAAAAGAAAATGTTTAAACAAAATTGATAAACCAGACCCTATGTGCTCTCTCTCTGTGCAATTGTTCTCTCTGTCTTTCACCGATTCTCGCTCCCTCTCACTTTTTCACACACACGCTATTACTCTCACACACACACACACACACACACACACACAATACACAAACTAATAAAGCCAGGGTGAGGAACTCCACAGGAACTTCCAGCTCTCGGAGCGATCTTTGTGAGGAGGTGAGGAGGAAGATAAAGGTGAAATAGAGGATCTTCCTCATAAAGGCCCAGCAGGTGTCCCTGAGGCCAGATAACACACATCTATGCCCACACACATACACACACACACACACACACACACACACATTTATGCCAGTGCTAGCTGTTCTGAGGCCATTTTTTTTTTACAAGAACAATACATCTCTGGAATTCAAACAAGCTTGTGTGGTGGGAAATTCACTCACCCACCCACACACATACAAACACACACACACACACACACACACACACACACACACACACACACACACACACACACACACACACACACATAGGCAACAACACAAACAGACAGGCACCCTGACACACTTACACACACTAATGTAAATTGTGACCTTTCTGGTATCTTTATAGTCTGCCAATGAATGTCGCTTTTTACCTGGGTCACACTTGAATAGTCAGATTCCTCAAAGAA
>NC_137912.1:9254180-9259180 GCF_963457725.1 Sprattus sprattus
GGAGCCAGCCATCTGCTCTCGCTGAGAAAGAGCAAGGATGTTTACAACAACACAACGCTTTTTTAGCCTGACACACACACACACACACACACACACACAAACATACACACAGACAAGAAAAATAATAATCAACAAATTGACTTAGAGGTAAAACAACACATTTGGGTGAATGCCAGTAAGACCTCATTCAGCCTGTTAGTCAGGAAGCTGGCATTTCCTACCCTGTGTTTGGGATTTTAGTGATTGTAAAGCGATGAAGCGATCAGATCCATATCCCTTTTCTTGGCATTTCACCAAGCCCACTCTGCTGGCAAAGCTGTGTATGGTGTGTGGGGTGGGGGGGGTGGCTTGTTGGGGGGTGGGGGGGGGGGGGGGGGGATCCTGACATTTCTAGACAGGTTGGCTCATGTTTGGAATCTGAAAAGACTGGCTCTGTGCTTGCAGCAGATTAGTGAAGCTGCGGGCCTCCTAAGCCTCTACGTATCAATAAATCCAATGTTAATAATATTGAGACGCAAATGGAGGCCAATATTTGCTACTGAATGAAGATGAATAAGTTGGTAGGATTTATTGTATTCTGTCTCTGTCTCTGTCTCTCTCTCTGTATGTATGTGTCTGTGTATGTGTATATGTGTGTGTGTGTGTGTGTGTGTGTGTGTGTGTGTGTGTGTGTGTGTGTGTGTGTGTGTGTGTGTGTGTGTGTAAGTGTGTGTGTGTGTGTGTTTGTGTGTGTGTGTGTGTGTGTCAAGGGGGGCAATTACACAGTGTTTTGTTTACAGGCCAGTCGGAGGCCCAAACCCCTGGCATAGAGCTTCCAGGTCAGATCCTCCCCTTAAGGACATTTCCTGGCTGTTTCAAATGAACGCTCTGAAAAGCAACAGTCACATAACAACAACAACAACAACAACAACAACAACATCACCACAGGCCCCAGTGAGGCCGATGCTTTTGTGGAAAAAAAGCCTTCCTCAGAAATCCCTCCGGGCTGTCTTCCCTGAGCATCTGGTCTGTCCAAAACTTTGTGAATCCAGTGGAAAAGTGAAGGGATGTTTAAACAAGAGCAGCGCTGACAACAATGTCACAAAGCATTCAGTTGTACCAGGACCATCACGTGAATAAAGAGTTTGCATTCAGTCGTACCAGGACCATCACGTGAATAAAGAGTTTGCATTCAGTCATACCAGGACCGTCACGTGAATAAAGAGTTTGCATTCAGTCATACCAGGACCGTCACGTGAATAAAGAGTTTGCACTCAGTCATACCAGGACCATCACGTGAATAAAGAGTTTGCATTCAGTCATACCAGGACCGTCACGTGAATAAAGAGTTTGCATTCAGTTGTACCAGGACCATCACGTGAATAAAGAGTTTGCATTCAGTCATACCTGGACCATCACGTGAATAAAGAGTTTGCATTCAGTCATACCAGGACCATCACGTGAATAAAGAGTTTGCATTCAGTCATACCAGGACCATCACGTGAATAAAGAGTTTGCATTCAGTCATACCAGGACCATCACGTGAATAAAGAGGCGTCCTCAACCCATCCCTGTGGCCCTCTCTTCACAATACATAGATATTTATTTAGTTTATTCCCTTCAAACTAAGTGAATGGGTGAACGAAGGAGGTTAGAAAGAGAGAGAGATAGAGGAAGAGTGTGTGTGTGTGTGTGTGTGTGTGTGTGTGTGTGTGTGTGTGTGTGTGTGTGTGTGTGTGTGTGTGTGTGTGTGTGTGTGTGTGTGTGTGTGTGTGTGTGTGTGTGTGTGTGGTTGAAGGTGGCAGAGAAAGAGGGAAACAAGACAGAGTAGAGGAAAGAGTGTGAGCAGAAGGTTTTTGGTCGACAATCATGCGCTCATCATCTAACAGACATCATGGCGCAGAGAGCAATCCAAATGGCATATTTAGCCCCTCTCTACCACTAAGGTACAAATCAGAGGTTTTTCAGACAGAAAAACTGTTCAAGATGATGGTTCTTACACTCAGTGTCGTGAGCATGGCGTGAATGCCCACTTTCAAGCTCTTTGGAGAGAATAATGGCGACAGAACAGCACAATTTTAATGCCTCACCCAGGGATCAGTCCGCAGTGGGATATAAAACACAGCTATTTTCCCCCAAATCCAGCATTTCTTTCCCACTGAACACCCTTGTTACAGGCACGAATCAAAGGCATGGACTTTGGAACAGCTGGATATATCCGCTAATGATGCTGCCATGTTTGACCAGTCAATAGGGAGATATTGATCTAAGCTCTTGCCAGTCCTTGCCAGTCTTTCACCCCCCCCCTGACTAAAACGCAACCGTTTTTTTTGCCATTTCACACCAACCAACGTTTAGTCAACCTCTGTATTTTCACATACCAAGCCGACATGAATGTGGTCCGGACGAGCGGACCTTGAGCTGGTCGGACACCATAGAGCTGTGATAATGGTTTACAGTACCTGTTTGCCTCGGTTGAGTTGAGCACACAGGCAGAGATAGAGCAAGCCAAGTGATAAAGTGAGATGTCAACACAAGGTTAGCCCCACCGGCTGCAGCCGCACCTGCAGTGACACCTCCCACAGTATGGACATGCCACCCAACCGGTTTGATTTCAAACTACAAGCACTTAAGCACCATAATGAAGTCATAGCAACTATGATAGCATCTGCATCATGACAAGACCTACTGTAGCCTACCCGCTCTAGAATACCATGCAAAGGCACATCTTGTGCTTATTTAAAGATTATGCAATATGTATAATAATAAATGAATAATACAAAATATAATTAAACTGCAAAATGTGGAATCAACCAGTCTGACCCAGATTTTTGCGTATCTAACAATATTTAAATGCTACTCAACCAATCATTACTCAAATAGGTCGACCATAGCTGCAAATATCCGAGGCCATAGGCTGTACCCCTGTAGCACACACACTACAGATGTGTACACAGCCTCCTTGTTAACGACCAATAACCAGCAGCCATCCTGTTATAGGCCAGGGCTAGAGATACTCCCAGCAGAGCAGCACACTGCATGAATCACCCAGTGCCTGACAGCCTCCGCTGCCTCCGTCTCTCCACAACCACTCCCTTGTTACTGAGCATATTCTGCTGCCTCGCATACAGCTGGAGTCTGCCTCCGTCTCTCCACAACCACTCCCTTGTTACTGAGCATATTCTGCTGCCTCGCATACAGCTGGAGTCTGCTGACGGCCCGGGCATGCTCAATTGCCTCGGCTGGCATACAGTATACGCCAAGGCTGAATCTGAACACACACTCCCCCTTCCCTTCCTACTCTAGGCGCCTGCCTGCCGAGGAGCTCAGTTCTCAGGTTGGAGCAGTATCTAGTGGCAGCAGTCCTTAACTGCAGCAGGAGCGCCACCCTCCCCACCTCAACATGCCCCATCCAATCCTGTCTACTGTCTCTTCCAGTAAGCACCCTATTACAGTGGACAGACTAGACGTACTGCAAGGGTGGGGGTGGGGGGGGGGGGGGTGGGGGCGGGAGAAATAGTCTGACAGGGAAGGTTTTTCACACTTAAGATAGCAGTCAAGCTCCAGTTCCATCACAGACTGGGGATATCTGTAAGCATCGAGGGCAGAACCATCCAGGCAGCCTTTGCTGCTTTGTATACTGATGATGATAAAGATGCTCTATTTACCCCGGTGGCCACTACCATTGGCTCATGAGTGTGGAACATCTAATGATAAAAAATTCATGTGTTTGGCTTGGAGTGCCACCTGGCATGTGATGCAATTTAAATATGAACATTTTGTCCCTCAAAGCAATCTCTGGAAGCACTGCACGGGAGCCAGTCTGAGAGTGGGGCCCAGAGGCCTCGTTCACACATGCTTTGCCCATGCATCACGGGGTGTTGGGCAGGATCCACGACAGCGAACCACTTCTCCCTCCACCTCCTCCTCCTCCTCCTCCAGGCGGCAAGGTCTTGGAGGATTGGGGGGGGTGGGGGTGGGGGTGGGGGAGGATTCAGAGGTTATTGATCTGAGCGTCTGTGAGTGTCCCTGGAGGGCCTGAGGGTATGGGGGCGAGGGGCGAGGGGCGAGGGCGAGGGGCGAGGGGGGGCAAAGCCAGCAGTTTCATAAGAGCAGAACTTTGACATTGAGGCTGTCCTTGATATGCCTGCTAAATGGGAACAGATTGTGGGGGAGCCCCCGTCTGCATTTACAGCCCATAATATGTGACACGGGCAACCACAGGCTGGAGGCGCTTCAAGTGTTGCTGTGGAAACGCTCACATTTGTATTGATGGAACGGCTATAAGGCTCTTGATGTTCCTGTTTCATCTAAACTATCTGTCTGTCTCTACCTGTTCTTACTCAGTGAACAGTATATATGTTCCTGTTTCATCTAAGCTATCTGTCTGTCTCTACCTGTTCTTACTCAGTGAACAGTATATATGTTCCTGTTTCATCTAAGCTATCTGTCTGTCTCTACCTGTTCTTACTCAGTGAACAGTATATATGTTCCTGTTTCATCTAAGCTATCTGTCTGTCTCTACCTCTTCTTACTCAGTGAACGGTTTATATGTTCCTGTTGGACATCATGTTATATTATTGAAGGCGTGTGCCATTTTATCTGAGGTTTAGTTATTCTACAGAACTTATAATCCATTTTCTAAAACCATCGGTCTTTTTCGTCGAAAGCGGTCTCCTGCTTCTGCAACTGAAACTTCATGCATTTCAGTGTGTATCTGGTTTTGTGTAAGAATTCCCTCTGTGCACAGCAGCAGCACAGTGGGTACCTGGGTAATGTAGTGTAGCCAGAGGCTTATGAAAGTCTACAAACAGGTCACGGACTCAGAGAGGGCAATGGACATGAATATTTCATCACAGACCAAAAAACAACTCTACCTCCACCAGCGACTTCACCACGATGATGCGCTACTACGATGGCTTTTATGTCCACTCTAGCAAGGTCCCCTGTGCACAACTGATTGGCTCGACGAATTAAACAGCTTGATGAACTGACCTCATAAGGTGAGAGCTGATGAACCA
>NC_137912.1:9267846-9277846 GCF_963457725.1 Sprattus sprattus
TGACCAGGGAAACACCTTGTTCTGCCATTCCCTCACAGCGAGGCTTTATTGATCAGGTAATCTAGGCCTTATCTGCCGTGGTGGACCGCACAGATCAAGGCACCCACGTCTCCCCAGACCCTGATAAAGTGAACTTGTCAGGACACCAAAACAAATTAAGCAATTGCCGCGTGGAGATGAATGAATTGCCGCGAAACCGGGTCACCGTGGGATGTGGGCTTGCCCTCACCACACAGCAGGCCAGGGGGGTAATCGTCGTACGGCGACAAACCTGGATAAGTTAACTCAGAGTAAGTGGTAAACCTCCTAATAAAATAACCCCCATTGGTTTATTCTCCTAGCAAAACAACGTCAGAGGGCTCTTCTATTAGGAGGTTTACTCTGAGTTGACTCTGAGTCCAGGTTTGTCACTAAACCATGTACGACGAATACCCCCCAGGTGGTGTGATCCCCCAAAACGACAACAATTGAAGTCGGCCATGGTAAACGGATGGACTTTAAGAAAAATGTAACCCTGTGCTACTTAGGAACATGGGAAGAGGTGTGTGTGTGTGTGTGTGTGTGTGTGTGTGTGTGTGTGTGTGTGTGTGTGTGTGTGTGTGTGTGTGTGTGTGTGTGTGTGTGTGTGTGTGTGGTGCCATTTGACTGTGTGTGTTAGTCAAACACAAGAGTTACATCACAGCATATGTTCACGAAATGCTGGGACACATGCCACCGCCATGGCAACACGGACACAGGGAGAGGTCGTCTCCTCCAATGAATGAAAGCTCTCTCTCCTGTGGACTGCAGGTCCCAAGGGATATCTATTAGATCAGGATGGTGTCATGGAGTAACCAGGCAGAATCAATTGCCATTGGTTGCATCTGCCTCATAGCAATGCACGCTACAGGGAAGTGTATGATAACATTGGACTATCCCCTCACCACATAGAGTCTTTTATTTTGGTATCTGGGTGGCAGCTACCCTTCAAGCTGAGACATGCCGTTACTTGTCCATTTATTACCTAATGCTTTTAGTAGACCCAAGACTTTCTCAAGGTCAGAGTGAAAACGAGTTTTAACGGCCAGAGACTGGGGAAACAGGTGGTGCATTGTTTATCTATTTCTCTGTTGTCTCTACCCCCGACCTTTTAAGGAGACAACAATGTCTTATCAAATCAAAGGGTCTGAAAATGCTCATCCATACTGCATACTCTCAGAGAGTGGAATTAGCCATGGCAACTGCCTCTGAAGCTCGCTGACTCAGTAGGGTGCTTAGCTTAAAGAGCGCCCAGCAGTAAAGAGATGCACTGAGGCAAATTAACCTGGAACGCTGTTGATACGGAACTAAAGCACAAGGTAAAGAGACACCTGTAGCGGTTTTATGTTAGACACCAACCCACGTAATTTATTTTCCCTCACTTGCGTGACCTTGTGGTTTTATAGTGTGCCTTGATACAAATGCCTGTTTTCCCCAATCTCCAGTGTGTGGGAGTTTTCGTATTATGCATGTGTGTGCCTGCCTCCATGAATGATACCACCGAGCCCTGCGTCTGTCCAATGGTTTCTCTGCGTTGGTTGTTGTTTATAAAGGTGTTGGTGCTACAGTGATTAGCATCCTCCAAGCGGTCGACCCCAGTTTGTTTCCAGGCCAGGGAAGCAAAACTACGTATGTCGGTTTGGATCAAAGCGTCTGCTAAATACCAGACCTTTAACTTTTAGAAAGACTGCTCTAGAGTCAGTTCTTTACGTGCACGTATAATATCAATAACTAGGAACAAATGCACAAAGGTGAACTCTGAACAAAAAGCGACAAAGACATCAACGGCACTGTTTTGACAGACGCTGTCTATCTTTGTCCAGTGTGAAGCCATTAACGTGTGACACGAAGCCAAGTGAGAGACGAGAGAAGGGAAGGGAAGGGAAGGGGGGGAGGGAGAGTTATTGGGGACATCCATCATCAAGAACCCCAGACGTGGCCTACTTTGCGGGCATGTCAGCGATCGGCGGCAAGCTCGCCTCCCTTCCGAGAGAGAAACATGCCACAAACGCCCGTGCAAGGTCAAAGTGTATCAGAGACTCTATTTTTATCAGAATTGTTCTCCATTATTTATTTTCTCAACAACTTGGTCCAGTGTTACTACCTCTCCAGTGTTACTACCTCTCCACTGTTCAATTAGTTCCAACACAGCCGCACTCTCTCTCCACAATGTAATTTACCTCCACTCTCAAGCTGCCATCACTTTATTAAGAAAGATCATTTGTCAGGTGTAATGAAATGTCCCCACGAATCACACAATATCAATACAAAATCAAGGGCTGAAAAGAAGCTGGGCTGATGGCTTGTCACACTATAGGCACTGGGCTTGTGTTGGTTCATATTAATGAGCATTTAACGAGGATGATGAAGCGCAATGCTACCCTTGGCAACAGCAGGGGGTATGATTTATTTGGAAGGCAACATCTGCCACGCCGCATCAGCCAAACAGGTTCCACCACTGCGGTTGCCACCACCACTTTTGATGTCTTTGAATCAAAGTTGTTTACAAGTCTCTGCCATTTTTTGGCATCGTTTTCAGGCTCATGCTAATTTCTAGATGTTTCCACACGTTGTACAAACAACTCCCAACATGCTTTCTTGCGCATGCTTGATCTGTGTTTCAGCAACCCACCAAATAGCTGCCTTGGACAAAAGCCCTTAAACTTCCATGGCCAAACCACAGTGATGAGAATCTCCACACCACATGTCGGTGTCTGTGGAAGTAAAGATACCACAGCGGGGAACAGCACCTATTTCAGGTATCGAGAGATCCCTTCGCGGTGTCACTTGGCAACCACTTGACTCGGGCATCTCCTTTCTGCTAATGCATTCCAGTCGGGAAGGCCGGCTCGGAATTGAACGAGCCAGGGGCCACAGCTGAGCAATCCCAGCAGCGCTCTCTCCACAGGCTTTACATAGCAACCGCTGATCTGGCCACCTGAGATATGAGGTAATCAGAGTCGGGGAGGGACGAGTGGGGCCAGTGGCTAATGCGCGGCTTTGTTTTTCTTTTCTTTTTTTTTTTGCCCGCGTTGCTAGCGACTACCAGCGAGGGCTAATGGCCGTGTTTGACATGATCGTAACGGGCAAGGCCACCGCAAACAAATGTGTGGCGTATCCCGAAGGTTGATCACATGCACAGGAGAGGGGAGAGATATTTTTCAGGGTGCTGTTGCGATAGTGATTGAGAGCCAGTGGATAAAAATATCAGAAGCAGTCAGCCTCATCTCCTCTCCTCTCCTCTCCTCTCCTCTCCTCTCCTCTCCTCTCATGCATGAATGGCAGACACAAAACATACATCGCATATCCTCCTTTCTTTCCCTACACACACACACGTTTATTTAAAGATGACACGTATCGCTCCTACTCGTTGCCCACACATCGACACAAGTAGCATGAGTACTGTATCACACAAGAGCATTTCAGAGCAAGGCTCTCTCTCTCTCTGAGCCAGCTGGCATTCACCGTCATTCCAGAGTCTGTGCTGCTGCTCCTCTCCTCCTCTCTCCTCTCCTCTACTCTCCTCCTGCTCGGAGCGACTCTTGCCAAAGATAAACCCATCACATCGGAATAATGGAGGGAGGAAGGAGATCCAGACCCGAGACAGAGTGCTTTATCTGATGGTGGACGCTGCAAGCGGATTAGCTTCCTCGGGATGAAAAGCGAATGCTCATCTCTCTCTCTTTCCCCTTTCCCTCTCTCCTCCTTCTTCTATCCGTCCTCCCACACACACCCACACACACACACACACACACACACACCCACACCCACCCTTGGTTGCCCGTCTATAAATCAGAAACGCGCACAGCGCTTACCTTCAGCTCAGCTTTTGCACAGCTCATTCACTAAAGCCTCAGCACAGCGATAACACCACCGCCGCCCTCCTCGTCGTCCTCACAGCACACACACACACACACACACACACACACACACCTAGTCCCCGACCTATTCACACACACTCGTGCAAAAGACCCCAGACACACCTTCCCACACTGGCACCAGATGACACAGAATTGGGCGCCAAATGAGAGGCGGATTTAAAACAACAGCGCCATGCCAGGGGGGGGCGGGCATATCAGGTGGCACTGACACCCCCCCCCTCCCCAACATTCCCACCTGCTCACTGTGTCAATCAGACGCCCTAATAAATAACAACAACCATAACAAACAAACAGCACCACCCACCCACAACTTTTGTAATGCAATAAGGAGAGCAAGTGAGTGTCTGCTTACCTGAAGACCCTCGTGCCTTTGCCTTGAGTTTGCGATTCCCCTGCACGGCTCGACAGCCCAGATCATCTGGAGGAGTGAGTGAGAGAGAGAGAGAGCGGGAGAGAGTCTTGAACAGGGAGAGGTGGAGTCGTGCTGAGGAGAACGAGAGAGAGAGCGAGAGAGAGATTGCATGAGGGAGAGAGAGAGCGAAGGAGGGGGGGGGCGGGGGGGGAAGTGACTGTTGATGCTGTTGCCTGGTGCTCCACGCCCTCTTACTCTCTCTGCTCAGCCTAGAGGGAGACGCAAGCGTGGCGATGTATGATCCCCCATTTAAAAGAGACAGTGGATGTGTCTAGCGCTGTGTGGGTGAGAGAGAGAGAGAGAGAGAGAGAGAGAGAGAGAGAGAGGGAGAGAGGGAAGGGGAGACTTGGAGGAGACGGAGGGGGGGCTGTGACGGAGATGGCGCGGGGGGGGGGGGGGGGGGTTATTCGTGAGGAGAGGAGAGACACTCTTGGTTGATCAGCAGAGCGTCATCAGGCGGCAGTTCCTCTGGAATCCCTCCATTGAGAGGGGGTCTGCATCACAGAGTCCTTGACTGTGATTGGCTGCGAGGGAAGCGGATCGTGGTGCCTGAGGGTGATGGAGGGACTGAGGGATGCTGGAGGTGGAGGTGGGGGTGGCGGGCGCTAGACTAAGATGAACCTCTTCACACAAATTAACCCCCCGCCTCCCCCTACACCCACACCCCCTTCTGACTTTAAACCCTATAGGGAGGAGGTCTGGCCAATGACAAGCAAGGACATTCAAAACATGCCCCTCAATGCATGTGAGCGGATGTATGTATGTGTATGTGTAAGAGAGAGAGAGAGAGAGAGAGAGAAAGAGAGAGAAAGGGAAAAGGAATGAGGGAGGGAAATAGTCAGTGAGTAGAGAGAGAGTCTACTGTGTGTGTGTGTGTGTGTGTGTGTGTGTGTGTGTGTGTGTGTGTGTGTGTGCTTGAGGGCATGGTAGGTATGGGAAAGGGCAAGGGCAGGTGTGTATGGCAGGTCCCTAGTGTGCCTTAATACACACTTAACACACACACACACACACACACACACAGACACACACACACACACAGAAATGAACATAGTGGGCCTTCACACACACAGTCAGTCATACACACAACCAGGTGCACAAAAAGATGTCCCAGCAGACCCAGGCGTGTAAAGGGGACATGATTTCCCAGGCGACTCCCCATCAATAGCTGTGCACTCCACACCCTGACAAGGGCAATCCGTAATTAAAGGGGAGTGATTCCGTGGCAGTGGTGACCTCTGATGTGAAAAAGAGAGGCAGTAATGTTTATAGACTTAACCATAGGCCCATCTCGTCTTCATTAGAGTCATGCCGAAGAATCCTGGAATGGCACCAAGAATGTTAATATTATTATTAGTCACCCTCGAAGACTCTTAAGCTTCACGTATGGGTTCATCTTAATCATGGCCTCAAAGGTTATGTTTAGCACTTCCAAATGCACTGCAGTCATTTATAATGAACGAACAGAACAAATTCCCGCGAAAAAAAACGCAAATTGTACCAACACTAAATGCTTAGATAAATGGGGCGACAGTGGTACAGGAGGTAGAGAAGTCGTTTAGTAATCAGAAGGTTGCTGGTTTGATTCCCTGTCGAAGCGTCCTTGAGCAAGACACTTAAGACCCCTAATTGCTCCTATTGTGCAGTGTGCCATCAGTGCAAAATGTTATACATTGTAATATAAGTCACTTTTGATAAAAGTGTCTGCGAAATTTAAATGAAATGTAAATGGAGGCAAACATATGAATTGTCCAATCTGAATATTCTCTTCATGTGAAAGCAACTCTTTTCTATTCATCACTGTCTATTTTAGCTGTAGTTTAGTGTGTAGTTTTAGTTTAGTTTGCAATCAAAAAAACATAAATTCACCGTTTTCAGTCCCTTAAATGATTGAGCAGCCAATGGCAATGCATAAATAAGCCTGATTCCTATTAAAACACTCATCTAAAACAGTGCAACAGTCATATGAACCAACGTGCTCTGGCTCTGCATGATTTAGGCCCGCACACCAGTCAGGTAATCATAATGCGCTTCACTGGGTCTCTCGGTTGTGTTGAGCTAATGAGGAGCAGGTAGAAGCCCATAGAGACTCGGTCAGGCGGGAACCTTGTCTTGTGCAGCTGAATGTATATATTAACATATACAGTATACCTGCGTATGTACATATACAGTACCAGTCAAAAGTTTGGACACAACGCTATACACGGTAAGGGGTGGGTCTTAAATGAGATGCCAATGCATGAAGCCTTGTTGCCGTCCATTTTCAACATACTTCTCGGCCACAGTTCGAAAGTCATCTCTCACTGTATCACGTCACATCACTGAAGTGACATCTACCTCCACAAGACTAGCAGGCACCCAGGAGCTTACAAAGTAACATTCTTAGAAAGTCACTCAAAAACACTAAGTATTCTTCAACATCCATTGTCCCCTTAGCCCTCTCCTGATAAGGACCATGATGCAAATGTATTATCATTGAGAAATATAAGTAAAATAATCATATTTATCTTATAATAATTTAAGATAAATATAAAAAGATAAAAGAATCTGCTCAAAAGCAGCATTCAGCAATCACACAAAAAATGATGTCATAACATGTCGCCATCACACAATTATGGTCATATGAGTCTATCCATCAGACCAGGGATTTGCACTCATTCTATTTTTACAGTAATGCCTCTTCAAGGTCAAAATGAGGGGGAGGGGGGGTAATCTTCAAGCTGCCAGGACTTGTCACATTACACAGAGATGTCTCCAGAGTGTTCAAGCAAGCGCGCGCATGTGTGTGTAAAGGCACACTCGGGGCATGCCATACACACCTGCCCTTACCCTTTCCTTAACATACCACACCCACACCCACACACACACACACACACACACACACACACACACCCACACCCACACCCACACCCACACCCACACACACAGACAAGACACTCTCTGTGTGTGTGTAAAAAAAATTGTTGGAACGAAATGATAACGTCACCTAGGCATTTCAGTTTGTTGTGAGAAATGTTTTTCCATCAACCTCAAATTCCATCAACACGCAAAACCAAATGACCAAGAAGAAATGACCACATAGTAAAAAGATTGCTGATACATGCCAAAAATTCCTTTTGAAAAGGTCAGATTTGTTGCCAGTGAAACAATAAAAAAAAGTCACTTACACACAATTGGGTGGACTCAGTAATGTCCCCCACATTGATTTGTCACGCTCTGATTTATTAAGGCTTAGCCTTGACATCTGAAACCATCAAACAAAACCAGTACAGAATGTCTAAATAGAAAGAAGCACACACAACCTTGGCAGAGACACCCTTTCTGTGAGAATCAATAAGACAGAGAGTCCGTATGTATAATTGATGCACTTTCAGTGTAATTGAATCCATGGAAGAGTGTTCCCGGAAAACCTTGATAAGAAAAGTTTCCGCAGCTTCATTTTAAACAGCATGCAGTTTGTGACTGACTTAGGCTCCACCCATTATGTTTGAATCATCAGCATCGTTCTGGCCTGTGTGCTATCGAAATATCCACAGCGCTGTCCAATCAGGAAGAGGCGCAGCAGAAGCAGCAGTTTATGACACCTTCTCTGTGTAATTTGTGATGACACTTTGATCAAATTCCCTACTTGTGGAGCCAAAAAGGCCAGTTGCCTGGAATATTATTGCAGTCCTCATGTGTGTGTGTGTGTGTGTGTGTGTGTGTGTGTGTGGGTGTATCTGTGTGTGTTTGTGTGTGTGTGTGTGTGTGTGTGTAAATGTCTGACCTTGACAGTGACATCCCACGGGAAATAAGCCTCTGACAATCCAAATATGGGCACAACTTCCCCCTGCGGGGAGTTGCCTGAAGCCTTTAAAGACAGCCTCCTAAATCAGCGGTGTGGAAAAGCATACAGTCCCTCAGTCTTACATATTGCTTTAGAAAAGGCACCAGAGAGGCTGGGAATACTGCCTCCATGCAGAGAACCCTACCCCTGACCTTATGGCAAATGCCACCTGTATAATCTTATGCACACAGTACATGGCAGTGCACACAGCATCTATGCGATGGGGTCACCTCTCCCATTGGCCTTCACATTTAAAAGGTCATTCTCTACACCCTGGAGCCCCTGATGGGGAGAGTTCTGGCACTAGGTGAGGGTGAAAGAAGACAGAGCAGTCATCCATGGAGACTAAAGGAGGAGGGGTGGTGGGGGGGGGGATGCTGCTTCCTCTTGCGACCATACGGCATCCCAGCAGCCTCTGCCTGCCCGCCATCCAGCGGGGGCCTCGGCGCAGCGTGCTGCCCAGCAGCAGGGGGGACCAGCTGCACCCTCCCCAGTGCCCTTCACAAAATAGCCCCGGCCCCAGCGGCCGCCTGGCCCACGCCCAGGCCACCCTCCGCACTCTCACTCGCGTGTGTGTGTGTGTGTGTGTGTGTGTGTGTGTGTGTGTGTGTGTGTGTGTGTGTGTGTGTGTGTGTGTGTGTGTGTGTGTGTGTGCGTGTGTGATTCATCAAACACAGTGCCCCTGGCCACCCTCCGCACTCGCACTCGCGGTGCAGTACAGCCCCGCTGCTTCCTCCAGGCTCTGAGGCTCAGTCATGCAAGGCTGCAGAATGTGCAGTACATAGGCAGTGTACAGGATTTGAGCTGCAGGATATGAGTACAAGAACAGTGTACAAGATATGGAGACAGATAAACAGACAGATAGATGAATAAATAAGTGGATGGATTGATTGATAGATAGATAGATAGATAGATATATAGATAGAGACAGATGGATGGATCGATAGACAGACAGATAGATGCAAAGAGAGAGTGAGAGAGAGAGAGTGCAAGAGAGATATGGAGAGAGCCACAAAGCCTAAAGAAACGGTAGAAAGAGACACAGGGCAAAACTCAGTGACACTTCTGATGACCCCTGTCACCGAACGCTGTCACACAGGCGTGCCGGCTACTGAGTGGCGCCACTAGGAAATCAAAGTGACAATATTAATCACGCTGAGGAAAAAAATAATTACCGACTAACGAAAACGAAAAATTAATCCCCTCCGCCATCTGCGGGACTAGATTACGGCGCAGTCAGCTGGCTAATGAAAGCACGCGGGCCTGCTTTCTAGTGTACGCTAATCAACACCCAATCATGCCGGAGACATCTGAGGCCATTTTGGGTGCCACGCTATAAACACACACCATTTTGCCGTAAATCTGCTTGTTCAAAATTATGTGAGTGTGTGTGAGTGTGAGGAACGCTGTGGCCTTATGGCGGGGAGCAGATTGTGACCATTAGAAATATTAAATAATAAAAGAAATAAAGGATAATAAAAACAAATGCAATTACCAGTCTGAGACAAAAATTCAGATCGGTCCCTTACGGGCAATGTGCAGTGCACTGCAAAACTACGGTGTGACATAAGGCCCACAAAGCCCCACCAGCTGATAAAGTTGAGAAATATCTCAATAGGATCTACAATACCAAATCTACAGGATCAACAGATCTACACTGTAGATTCTACAGGACCAAAGGTATATATAATCACGTAGAACAGCTTCATCATGAATAAGGAAAGAAATCTTTAACATAGACATATTTTATATATATTTTACACATATATGTGTTACATTTATATTGTACTGCATCCATAGGTCCTCAAGTTATACTGGGTGGGGCTATGGATCACACTCTGGGGGAGTATGTGTGTAAATGTGCGT
>NC_137912.1:9280346-9332846 GCF_963457725.1 Sprattus sprattus
ATGACGGATGTTTTTTTAACATGGCATTTTTCTGCTCCCAGTTTTGGGCTTGAAATACGACACCATTCATTCTGTGGTGTGTGAAATTAATTGAATGTCACCGGGTCCAACATTGAGGTGTCTGTCAAGCCAACCGCCGGTGAAGAATTCCATTTGCAACAGCGTTAAAGTCGTTACCCTGATCATGGCGTCATGTAATGCACTGCAAGGGTATGTAATAAGTATGCGGAATATTACTTTGAAGGATAAAATGATTGAACAAGACCTCAACCAAATAAAACTGGCAACAGCTGACAACAGCACACACACAGGCATTTCAAACTGTGTTATTGAATTTACATACAAGGAAAGCCACTTTCTAAAGTGTTTTATGTCAAATGTGACCTTTAGCATGCAGTTCCACCAAAAGTTACATGTGCTGCACATAATTAGCCATCACGGTCCTCAGCACTCTCAAAATTACAAAGGCCACCTCTGCAAGTATGATTTAAAAATTCTTGTTTCCTCTTTGGAGTTCAGGTAATGACTGGCTTTCAGATAAATGTTAGAATGCATAGCGTGTCTGGTAGTGGCTTACTGTGCAAATGTATTATCCTCAATAACAAACACACCAATTAACACCACTCAATGGAGAATCCCTGCTGCAGAGTTAATTGTTTTAAATGAAACAAGTTTGTTTGTTTTCAGATGATTGGAGTTATGTCCTGTTTCAAACAAGGTAGAACTTTGTAAACAGAGAATACATTCTTTTGGAATAAGGATTATGGATAAAGTGAATTAAGTAAAGTAAATCCCGATGATGAGGAACAAAAATAATTACTTTACCCCAGGTAATAAGAACTATCTGAGAAAACCAGTACGAGTTTATTTTCAAGATTAAAAAATGTAAAAAACCCTCACTGGTTTCAAGACTGTTATTTATTTATAATTTTAATACATTATAAGTATTTATATTATTAAGTTATAAGTCAGCACTACATTTAAACCATCTTAAGGTGCACCAGGCATGCCATGCTGAAAGGTATTCCACTGGAAACCTCACCTTTGATGTAGAGTGCATCCCTAGTTATCGCTCCATCCCAGGCCCCAGCTCTGCTTATCGCCTCAGCTCGCCTGGGGATGACCGAGGGCTCCTGGCCCAACCACCACCACCCTTTCCCCCCAGACATGTGATAAGTACATGGATCATACGACACATACAATCCCCCTCTCAGCTCATCCCGCCTGGAGAGCACCTCGCATGTCTGCCTGACAAGCCTGTCTTGGTTCCACCAGGGCCACTGGCCAAAGCGTGCACACCCGCCTTGAGCCTCTCAAACGCTTTAAACGGAGCCCCCCACCACCCCCACCCACCAAGCCCTGCCCCAGGGACCTGAGCAGTTGATAAGTCTACCTGCAGCTGAGCAGGGGTCATTTGCAAGCCGGAGATATGGGGGTCATGGTTACAACAAAGAAAGCTGAACATCTAATAACAGGATCAGCAACTAAGAGCCCTCGAGCCCAATGTGTTTCCCCCAGTGATCCCTATGGCAACTGTATATGCAAGGACCTCAGAGAGGACTAGTATTATGAACAGGTGTGTTTATTGGTATGGCTACACACTAACATCACAATGTAAATGTCAAATAAAGGTCATTTCTATGGAAAGTGGCGTATTAATAAATCATCTACACTGAACATTATGCAGCAGACAGAGAGGTAGAGAGAGTAATAGGAGTACAGGGAGAGAGAGGCAAAGAGAGAGGGGATGTATAGTGAGAGAGGGAGAGAGAAAGAGAGTGCAAAAGGAAGGGAGGGAGGGAGAGAGAAAGAGAGAAATACAGAAAGCGAGGGAACTACAGAGTGGTTATAATTTTAGTGTCTGTTTACTCGGCCTCATGCCAAACACACTTCGTTACCGTGGCGAACACT
Organism: Sprattus sprattus; assembly: GCF_963457725.1. NCBI lineage: Eukaryota > Metazoa > Chordata > Actinopteri > Clupeiformes > Clupeidae > Sprattus > Sprattus sprattus. Next base: position 9,282,258 of record NC_137912.1, read on the forward strand.
CATGCAATGTTAATGAGGACTTTGGAGGTGGGAAAGGGGGAGCAGCCAACACTGCTTTTCTATGAATTTGATTATCGCTGAAGAGCTTTAGCTGACTCTCCCGCGCCATATCAGTGAAAGAAACGTTCCTCTCTCCATAAACATGGGTCGAGGAGACAAACCCACTCAGTGAACCCCTGTAGACTGATGCATGTTTCACTGTCATTTTAGTCATTCTAAAACATGGAAATAAAACATGGCTACACCGTGTAGAAAAACAGCGAGAATGGAATTAGACTTGAACTTGGAATCTAGACTTAAATACCACTGGTGCTTCGTAACAAGGTGTCTGTTTGCAACAGTCTCATTTAGAATGAATGCATGGATTTCAAGGTGGCCTTATCTACTGGTACATAACAATGAACTGCAATTATTGTACAATGCATTGTATCATTGCCATAATGAGCGAGTCGAGATGACAATTGAGAAGCCAGTGAAACTGAGGGAAAAGATCAGATTGACAGGGTCTCTGTTATTATTAGCTAAACAGGTCTTGGATCAGGGTTGGCCGTGTTTGGCCTGCTTCAAGATGTCCCCAGCCAAGCAGGCTGTCACCACACTGTACTGAGACTCAAGGGTGAAAATTTCTCCTTTTCTCTCAGCAGCTACTGCTAACCGGTGATTTAATGCCACACTCCCCTGGAGGCTGGGGTATTTTTAGAGCTGAGTATTAGCTGCTGTCGTATGTTAGCAAGGAAGGTATTTTTAGACTAGCAGGCACATGGTTTCACAGCAAGTGTAGCCGCACAGCTGTAACATACTATATGTAGATCAGCTGTGAATACACCACATTTTTTAACATCCTCTTCACACAGCAAGGTAAGGAATGGTTAAGGCTGATAAAGAGGAGGGATGTAGGAAACATATAAATGAAAGGAAACAGAGTGAATTCATTAGGTTTGGTGAAGGTTAATAAGCACATCTTGGAATGGTTGGGCCTGTCACTCACAATGTCTATACAAATACTGCTAAAGTACACTGGTGTTGAGTCAGGGATAATGATGAAAGGGGTAGTACATGGAAAGAGACATAAATGGACAAATGGGCCCCCTTTCAGGCTGAAGCATTAGAACATGGCCTCTAAGAGCTCAGGTAGGGAGAACTGCAGCCTTGGTAGCTGTGGTCATAGTGACGCAGCGAGGAGGAGGGAAGGACAAGTAATCACAGAAGTAGCAGGACGATGAAAGAAAGAATCATAGGCTACTTCACCCAAGTATCTGCTCACTGTGTGATGAAAGACTTCAGAGCATCAGGACAGAAATAAAAGAGGACATTGAAAGAATTTCGCTAGGGAGGTAGAAACAGAAAGCTCTTGACTGAATAAGAGAGCAAGACAAAAAGCGATTTACTATTGGTTTATAAAACCAATGATAAGCTAGATTTTGTCGTAAAGTGTACCTTGTTATGTCTCTTTGATCTGATGGTGTGTATCCAAGCCTGTTCTCCTGATCTATCTAGGGCTTGTGTCTCTAGGGGGTTATCTCTGGTCCCCATGGCTGCTAACTCTGGATTTGTGTTCATTCCATTTGACCTTCCTCCTCCTGAGCCATCTTCAGATCTAGGTGTATGCAGGTTCATGTTTTGTCACATATATAGTGTTATTCAGTACTTTATGAACATGAGTAGCCTAGTGTAGCCCAGTGAAAAACAGGACATGTGTTACATGTATTTAATTGAATTGTATTATTATAGTTAGTTTCTACTATGTTGGCACTCTGAGATTCTTCTGAATGAAGAGTGCGTTACAAATAAAATGAATTATTATTATTATTACAATTATATTTATTTATCAAGTTTGTCCAATGTCATCCATTAAACACACTGCTTTCAAATAAATGAAGATACATTTGCAACCAGAAACAGAGATCATTTGCAGCAATTATAATAATAACGGACTAATTTACAATGATTATATCGCTAATGTTATTAATCTCTTAGAGAAGACATTATTATAAGGCACAACATGCAGTGCACCAATGCCACAGTGGCTGAGGAACAATTGATATTCACAAGGGAATCAAGGCCAGAAAAAGGGGTTGGGGGGGGGACGATGCCCATGGCTGTTGTGTTGCTGGTGAAATTCCTGCCCCGATTAACACTTATGTTTTTTATTCCTGATCATCTGTTCTCAAAATGTTGTCAGTCGTAAAGGATAAAATATTAATATAAGCGCATCATGTTCTCTTCTGGGTCTTTGGCTTACATTACCCAGTCATCAGTGCCACTCGTGCGGAATGCTCCCGCAGTGCAGTGTGAGACAGTAAAGCATTAGAAAGTCATTAAAACATCAGACTAACCGCCAAAACTGTGAAGGACTCTCCACAGAGGGTCTATTAGTACAACCAACAGCACAACAGGACATCGCTGTCAAAACATTTACATTTAAAAGTTACAAGAAGTGATAAAACTATGTAATGAACGAGATTCCGATACTGCAACTGGTCTCTTCCAGCGATTGCTGTCAATCACTTAAGTGAAGTAAAGTTTTCAAAACCAATCTCTAGGGGAAAATGAAAAATATGCAGATAACTGTTCGAATAAGACAATGTATATGGGAAGACATGGAAGACATGGCCAAGTGACATGGAAAAAAGGATACTTTGGGGATGGGTGGCATTACACATTGTACTGCAGACCACCCTCAGGAGCGCTAGACCTGTGGTTGCTTCACTTTTTGGAGATGACACACCACCCACATTTTAAGTCATTGGATGGACATTGGTATGGGCTGGTTAAATGGGAGAGCTGTGTCCTGTGTTGTTACACATTTTTTTGTACTGATATTAAGTGTAGTTTATGGAACTTAAATTATACTTCCCTACACCGGAGTGCTTAAAGTTTTCATAGTCCTGACAATCAAGTTGCCTGTGTCCACTAGTAGCTGCTAGTCAGTGAAGTATGGTTTTGTTTCTGTCCACGGGCCAAAGCTGTGTAAACCAGTGCCCGTCACGCCAGAGATGCTGAGGTCATTAGGAGTCGCTCTGCTGCTATACCACGAAAGAATACGCAGACTTTCTCTTGCTATGCGTGAGTTTGAAATCAATCATAATCCACCAACTTGAACTTGAATGGCAAGTTGTCACCTGATCCCTTCTCTCCTGAATGACTGACTCAGTGAGTAAGTCATCCCCTTTTTTTTACCTGAATCAAGGGAAGTGGATTTGTTGCCAACTTGACCAGTGGGTTCACAATAGCTTTATAGTGTTACAAAAAAAAGAAAATCAACTTGTTCAACTATGGTTTGTGTAGGGAAAGAATCTAAAGACTTAGATTTTATCATTGGAAAGGCATTCATCTTTCTTTTCCTGCAAGGGAGGCTATGTTGTGAAACATATGTGCACTTCACTTAACTCTAACTGTGTGTATGAGTGGGAGTAAAAGGCTGAAGTTTCTATCTGAGTTGATTCATTTTGGAGTGATTCATTTACATGGTAATGATCTGCAGTAATGCATGATGAGTGCTGGCTTATTCTGTCCTTAATAGCCGAAAGCGTGTGTGTGTGTGTGTGTGTGTGTGTGTGTGTGTGTGTGTGTGTGTGTGTGTGTGTGTGTGTGTGTGTGTGTGTGTGTGTGTGTGTGTGTGTGTGTGTGTGTGTGTGTGTGTGTGTGAGTCAGCCCACTGGGGGCAGAGCTGGTGGTCCACTGGCCTTGTACTCATCACGTTTTGGGCAGTCCGCTGGTGAACTTAGCTCCAGACAACTGGCTCCGCACTGCCACTCGCTTTCAAAAAAATATATTCTTTATTAATTTATTCTTCAGTAATTTTCACAATCCCATAAAATGTGTATGTTCCACTTGCTGGTCCCGGATAGAAACGCTGCACACAATAAATGACTTGGCAGATTCCCCTGCGTGGCACTCCTTATCTTGTTTTTCCTTGTTTACCACTCTGAGTGTGTGCCTACACAGAGTTCATTGGATGTGCATACACAAAACCACTCATATGAACGGGAACGTTTTTACTCCGCTGGAGATAATAACAAAAATATGTTTGTTGCTAATTTCCAGTTTACAAAGACCTTATTGTATGCACTGAAAGTTCAGGAGGGTGATCTGAGGGTTCCTAAAATGTTTTTCGGAAGGCATAAATCTGGATATGAAGAAATGAGCACCTGTTTCTTTTAAAGGTCTTTCAGGTGGCACCTGTTGGGTAGAGATCACCATCATGCCCAAGGACATCCAGCTCCTGTGGGGAGCATGCTTAGATTCTCAAGAATATCCCATAACCTAATGAACGTCCTTCTCACACATGGGCACTGTACACCATTACACTTTGTATTTAAATAAGCATACTCTTAACTGCATTAATGTACTACCTAACTAAATAACCGTTTTCATTTTGAATACCCATGGAACTCTGTAAGCTTTGTTGCTTACTGTATGTTTTATTGATCTTTTAGGTGACGAGTGTCATGAAATTATTAATATTACTATTAATATTATTACAATTATTGGCATGTTCATCAGCATGGAAAAGTCCAGTTGCAATTCACACATTGAGGGACGTAGGATACCACTGCTGTTACCCAGTAGGTTCCCTTGATATAAAAGGGGAAGACAAAAAGGACGTTTCACTGCAATGCCCCCCTCCCCTGAAATGATTGAATGATTGCAATTTCATAGTCTTTAGCATTATTAGATTACTATTCCAAGCACTATGTATAGCTACGCTATGTAAACGTCAAATACATTTGAAAAACACGTTTCTATGTCCAGTTTTGCTGGACTAAACGGAAGTCAGGGTTTCACACCTGTAGTCTCCGCATGCTTAATTAGTGTTCAGTGCCATGAAAAGGGGTGTTTAAGGGAACTTTGCAACGACAGGTGACACCATGTAATTTCCCCCTGCAGTGTCAACTATAATTTGTGTCATTTTTCTTCACAAAGGGATTTATAATTGCTGCAATACACTCAATTAAATACTCAGACAATGTACAGTTATTTAAAAAGAAGAGGACTTGTCATTATCCTCACATTTGACAGACTCACTGGATAGCACTCTATAATTTCAATTTAAAACCACATGAAGCGGTTACCATAGATATGGATGACTGTGAGTAATTATTCGTTTGAAACTCCCCCACAAGGAAAACAATAAGTGACATGACCTTGTGTTCTGGCCTAATCTATTTGATTGTGTCAAAGACAATGGGTGATGTGACTACAAAAAAACAAAAAGACTTGTTTTAGCTTTTCTCTAAACTTTCCAACTACTACTCCATTTTTCAGTCACAGTGAACAAATCTGCTATAGCACAAGTTCTGTATTGTTCAAAGAAATGACAAAGAACACTTATTTGCAACAACAAGAGCCACTTTGCCTCGTATGAAAATAAATGAATGTCAATTCATTAATACAAATGTATAATTAATATAAATGTCAGTGGGGAAGCGTGGTAATGGCTTTTTTTATAATGGCTAAATCAATACTCCTGAAGCCACTGCTCTACAGAGAGTTAGGCTAACAGTACAGCGATGCAGACGTTATGGAAGGGTCTTGAATCATGCAAAGTGTCAAAGTCACATCTGGTTTGCCAAGATCTAGGGCTGTTCTGTACCTTCTTTCCCCCATACCATGTGTCTTTCAGTATTTCAGTAACATTCTACCAGCTCAGATTTAATGTGTGTTTACAGGAATTATTCAGTGATTAGCTTTTTCATTGATGTCTTGATTCAGAACCGAGAGTTAAGAGAACTGTCTTACTAGAGGGAGCCATGTTTTTACGCTGTGATAGACCATGATGTAGAGCTAGACTTGCATGGTGAAATCAAGGGGGGACTAAAGTCATCTCTCAGTGAGAGGCCTTGAGGAAAAACATGGCAAAGTGCCAGTGTAATAGGTCTATTACCTGAACAGAAATAGACAAGATCTCAGGATGTGACAGGTATACCCCCCACCCCCACACACACACACACACACAAACACACAGAAAGACACACACACACAGCTATATACACTGTTCTCTTGCCCACTGTCTTACATGTGGAAACATTTCAGTGTCATTCTTAGAGTGTGACTGCATACGACTACCTTACCTTAATTAAATTATTTTAAAACAGAAACAAGAAACATAGGGGCCATATCAGTAATAGCTGTGTAACACCATCATAAACTCTTTACTGCATCGTAAGTAGATTAGAGCTCCGTAAAATGTGAGATGACCAGCAATTTTTCCCCATCATAGTTTTCTATAACGAATTTCAATTTCACAGTATGAATCCTGAGGCAATGAGGTTGTAATACATTGTCATCAAGACAAATGTGCAATGGCTGACAGTAGTCTATGTGAATGTGAGACAGTAGTCTATGTGAATGCCAAGCAGAATTCCTTTATCCCTCCACTCCTGACTCCACCAGATAGCACCAAGGCAGCCTATCAGGTCGAAAGGGAGAACACTCGTCATACCATCAGGGTTGGGAAGGTTACTTTTGATATGTAATAGGTTACAGATTACTAGTTACACTGTTCAAAATGTAATTGTAAATGTAAGTCATGTAACATGTAAATGTGTTAATTTACTTCATTGAAGTAACGTTACATACATTTGATTACTTTTTAATTGCCAGAGTAGTGGCAAATTCAGTGAACTTTTTCTCTAAAAAACATAATTAATGTTAAATTCTAGAAGTACCTGCAATATAATTACATAATGTTTCTCAGTTACTGTAACCGAGTACAATTACATTTATTTTGTAGTTTAATTACATGACTCCTTGACATGTAACTAAATACTCCCCAACCATATTAGCTAACTGAAGGCATTCAAGAGCCATTGCCTTATAGTTAGTGCAATCAAATCCACATTCAATATATCTAAAAAAGCAGATAATTGCACAGTAGGCACAGGGATTGGTCCAAACAACGCCTGCTGGGCCAATGGGTTAATAGCACAAACATGGCGGACGATAAGCTCCAGAAGCCCGGTAGGAAACACACATGGCCAGTTCATGTGACTGCCCAGGCTCCCTCCAGCTGTGTGGTGCTACACAAAGGGCCGAGTGGAAGAAATCTCCTCAGGCTTTCAGGCCTGGCATGATCTCAAAGCGTCTGAAAAGGGAAAGGCTGGCAATCCGATTTCCTCCCCTTTCAGCCTGCCTGAGCTTCTCAAACGCCCGTCAGAATGCTTGTGTATGGGAATCAAAGAGGCCCCTACAGATGGCTGTGCTGTGGCTTGAGATCCATAGAGCTCAATCTACCTACCAAAATCAATACCATGACTGCTTGGAGTGTGTAAGAGACACCCTTTGGTGTTTTAAGAGTAGAAGAGTTACAATAGAGCAGACTTGTTACAATTCTTTTGTCTGCTTTTCTGTGTTTTAATTCATTTGACTGGAGGTGGCATTCCATGAGTGCCGACATTTGATGTAACAGCACTGAAATCCTTGGCTGCTTGTGCAATTCCATACAGAGCTAACCTGTTATTTTATATGTTGCTTGGCAACAGGGTATACCTTCGTGAGAATCAGAGTAAATCTGAGTTTAGTTTGTGGAGGCAAATAAAACAGTTGTCTAACAGTGATTTTAGCAATAACCTTAACAATAAAAAGTAACAGAAACATCATCAAGATTCACGTTCAAGATTGTGCCTTTATGAGCGCACAGCTGTGATTTTTCTTCACAGCCTGGCTTATATTCAGCATATCACCACTTCTTCCTGTGCAAAAGTGCCTGTTTATCTTTTCCATTGTTATTTTATGGAATCCTGAGCAGAGCTATATAGGGAAACTTTAACCATTTTTTTTGGGCAAACTTTTTAGGGATAAAAACAATCTCAATCGGCCTAGTGTTGAGTTTGAATGCTATAACCACCAACTGCAAAAGGCTATACAATGTTTTTCCGCCACTGTCAGGCTCATTAAGTGTCTGACTTCATGGAAAGGACCCCTATGGAGATAAACTTGTGTCTACCACAATAACTAGTAAGAAAATGCAGTAAATTAAAACAATGTTTCAAGAGTCATTTCCTACAGAAATTGAAACTACAGAAACTTTAGAAAGTTATTTACAGTTATTGAGGTAAACAGACACTTGTCTATCTCTGTAGGAGTCCTTTCCATGTTGTCAGACACATAAAATAAACATCAATGGTGAAAACAAGTGGTTTACTTTGAGGCAGATGCTTGCCCCGTTGGATTACAGGGTATAGCCGTTTTTCAGTTTCATTCTCAATTCAATACTGACAGCTGATTTAAATAGATAAATATTTGGACCCAAAAAGATATAAAATTGGGGCCCAGATTGAAAAGTTTCCCTAGTACAGAGGCTGCGTTGACGCTGAAAGATGGCGTTCGGTAGTCAAGTCCTATTGTAAATCAATCACATCCCACGGGAAACCTGTCATGAAAGTGTTTACTTCCCACAAAGTAGGCCACTTCACCACCTGGGACCCTGACCAACCAAACAGACCGTTGGCGGCAAACCACAATTTGCCATCCTTGATATTAACCCAGTGTACCGCTACGCTGCGTGACAGCCGGCATCATTCTCTGTTGCAAATGACTGAAAAATCTCCCTTTTGTGCTCCATGTTCCCTGGATGTGTTAATTAGAGCAAGAATATTGTCTTTTCACACCTCAGTTCCTCCTCCCAGAATAGAGGGACTGTGTTAACCACAGCAATTAGATTGCGTTATGTTCCCCCCCCCCCCCCTCCATTATTTGCTTTTTAATTAGAGAAGATAAAAAGTTTACCTTTTACAATGCCTCGATGCACAATTTTGGAATAAAATAGTTTCTGGAATTAAATTAGCAAGAGAGAGGGGAAAAACTGGCAAAAATAGAAAAGGTCTACTTGTTGCAATAACCTTAACACAGCAGAAAGAAGCTTTGGTCGAAACTAGCAAGCTAACTACTGAAAAACCGAAGACCAACTGCTATAACCTAACCTAACCTGAGACCTATAGCTGTCATTGATAAAATACCTGCTAGCATGCTTACTCTATTATATATAGATATAGTTAGCAAGGTCTTGCTGTGAAAGCCTTTTTTTCCTTTCTTTACATTTTCGAGCAGTGGTTTGACCACAGAGATGCCTAGTGCATAGCCTATTCCAGATGAGTTGATACTACAGGTGTGTATGTCCTTCCTAACCATATACCATACAAATTAATTTGAGGATGAGTTCTAGTTGCCTATAAAAACATGCTTCAAAAGGGGACATTGTAGCATACTATTTCTTTAAAACTCACTACAGGTGTTAGTTAGAGGAGTTTTCTCTTTCTTTCCCCTATCTGATCTACTCCTGGATAATGTGCAGTGAAGGCAACAGTGGATGGTAATTTTGCTGAAAGCTATCCCAGACACCAAGTTCTCACATGATGCACATCCTACAATGCACACCCATTTCAGTATGCAGCACAGTTTGCCACATGTGGGGGTAAGAGACACTCTCTGATCAAAGCGGGTAATAGGGGTTAGTTATAAGAATGAGCGCACGGCTCATCGGCGAGAGTAAGAGAATGCTCTCTCAAAGGACCGGAGCACTTACTGGTGCTTTCATCTTTATGATGGCCCTGAAACAGGCACAATTCCCGACTCCTCTCATCTCCGTAATGCTCCCCTCGGAAAGTGCATCAAAAACCACGAACAATGCAAACCTTGGAGGGGGGAAAAAAAAAACCCACATCAAACCTACCATTTTTCTGAAAATTATACTGGTAGCTCCGTGGGTTTGCAGTGCTTTGCGCAGCTGAGCTTTCTGATGAAAGTGTCATTGTGAAATTAAAGGTCTGCTGTCGTGAAGGTTGTCTTGTTTTGTTCTTTTCTCAGAAAATAGCATGTGAGCTGAGACAGCCAGAAGTTTGTTTTAATCCTATTTGACCCGCATTAAAAAAAAAAAAAACACAGATAGACATCACAAGGCCATCCACCTTCCTCATAAGTACTTGCACAAAAGACTGTTTGTGATGGCCAATAAGGGGAAATGGATGATGAAGAAGCTAAGAGAAATGTTGGTAGAGCTGCGATCGCAATGGTGTTCTGCACTAGGCCGGCACTTCGTTGCTGTCATTTCCTGGTGCACATGGGAAAGATGTCATTGTATGTTGCATTGCATGCACTTTCAGGATTCTTTCGTTTTAAGTCCAACATACATGCACATCTTCTGTGGGTCTCTGGTCTTCCACCCAGATGGGAGTTTTTAAGTCTTTCACATGTTTTAGTGTGTTGTCAGAGAGTGTCTGTAAAGATCATGAAGCAGCATGCCCCAACTTCCTAAGCATGCAAAAACCTCCGTCCTCGTCGCGTTTTACACTTTAGTTTGTTACTTGTTTACCCCTAGACATATTGCATGACACTTTCATGTTAATAGATTATACTGATTGTTTGTACTCTTGTAAATAAACCCTTTTAAATAATCACTACGTTGTGGTCGACCCATTTTATGTCAGGGCTGCCTTGAGCCAGGCAGGTGACCATGACCTGTTTTTCAAAGAAGGCCAATGAGGATCTTTTTAAACCTGACGAAGATGCACTCAAATACCTTTTTCCTTCCACAATTGATTAAAGTATGCTTACTAAATGGAAACATGCTGAAGAATGCATGCTCATTAAATGTGTTTGATTCATAAGATACCGTTATTGATACATTTCACTGTGGCTACATTTCACAAAACAACAGAACATCTATTTTCCTTCTTTACATGGTCAGAAAGCTCCCTTTTTTGAAGAGCAAAGTCTTCATTTTTGCCCGTCTTTCTTTATGTGTGAGTAATCGGCCCACGCAGGCTGTGAGCCACAGGCAGGAGCATGGGAGCGCAACCTGCCCAGGAACGTGTCACCTGCCTGGGCTGTGCACCGAGCGAGGAGGCCCTGCGATGGTCTCTGAGTGCCCAAATGCTAGCAACATTGCTGTGCTGCTCCACTGAAGCCTTCAAAGCCCCTTGCTACTCTGCCCACACGTTCAGGGAGAAAAAAAAGGGAATTGCTATTCCAAAAACGAGCCAACTGAAGACATTCATTTCTCCTGAATCATTTTGGTATAGCAGTTGGTCATATTTTATTCATCAGGGAGCAGTTGTTTTGGAGGCTTTCTACAGCCTTCCCCGGACTTATCGTACCCTCGGTGTGACGGGTGGATGTTGTTTGTTGGGCTCTAAAGCCTATTTCCTCATACTAAGTGGGTTTTTAGTTACGCACATGCTGATCCACCTGCACTAAATATATACAGTTTCTCACGTCTCAAGTACGTCCTCTGCACTTTGGGTACCAGTCTTCAAGGAACCTTATTATTATCAAACCTCTCATTATGGTTCCATATTGACTTCATACATTGACCATTCAGCCTATTTTAGTAGATTGAATGCACTCCATTTTCAGTTGTGGTTTATAGTAAAGTTTGTCAAGCCTGGGCCCTCACCTTGGTGATGTTGTAGTTCGTTCATCATTTATTAACCAAATAACTGTAAGCATATTGAATGAGACTTATCAGACAAACACAGTGACTTTGAGTCAAAGCACAAGTATTATCTTCATTTCAACATATGCCTGGCTCCATGCATCTGTGGCTGTGAGAAAGTGGACAAATGCGCACCCATTGCCATAGGACGGGTCCATCTTTTATAGAAACAAGGTAAAATAATCTGTACCACCACTAATTCAGCCATTTTCCCCTTTGGACTGAGGGCGTAGACTGCATGGTATCTGCATTCTTAAAATCTAATTCTAAGGGCTTAAATATAACGTCTGCGTTCGCGCAAGAGTACAAAAGCTATATGTGCGCATGTGTGTTTCAAAGTCTACTAGTTGTTCTGTTGCAGACAGGTCTCAGCAAGGGAGGTACAGGGAGCAAACATACTAATGAAGATATAACAGTATAAAAATATGAATATATAGTAATACAATATGACAATATCTGTACTGTAAGTTGCACACAACATTTTGGAACTGCGTCGAGTCTCCGCGTTGACCATCCTTGTGACGAAATGTGTGAATACTTTTCCTCTTACAGTAAAGTTTGGACTGTCAGGAACGAAGTACACAAATACATAAAGGTGTTTCTTTAAATAAATACCTGCAAGCTAAAAAGCGAGAACTTTAAGCTGCGCCAACTGCACAGGTAGAGCCTCCTGTGGGTGTTCTGCCAGGGATGGAAGCGATGCTGATGTTTGTGTGCGTCCCTTGGGGAGCGTGCATCTACTCCGACTCTGCGCTGAGCCGAACATGCACCTCTGCCGCCTCCCTGCTGTCGGATGAGAGGAGAGAGGGGATGGGAAGGCAGGCGGGAGGGGAGGCAACGGCAGGGAGCGGAGAACAGCGGGGCCGACTGCTTATGTTAGCCCTGAGGTGGACGACTCCACAGCACCCCCCTACACACACACACACACACACGCACGCACACACGCACGCACGCACACAACTCACACACCACGGCTAAAATGGTGCCCAATCGAGAGGATACCACAGGAAAATGTATGGGCTGTCAAAGGCCGCCGCGATATTGGTCGATTTGGGAAAATAATGTGCTGTAGTTGCAGTCCCCTGTTACATGTAGTTGTAGTCTCCTGTTACTTGTAGTTCCATGTCAACACTACACATGTTTTGAGCGCACTACACAATCAACAATAACCCAAGAGTATTTTCGCCATCAGGAAGAGTACATCTGAAATCAGACGCGTGCGATTACGCACAAACTTGGTGCTGCTCCTTTGGGCATATACACTGTCTCTTTCAAATGTATGGACAGCCAAAATATTAATTCACATTGATATTACTGTGGTGGTTAAAAAGGATTCATAATTAGTTATTTTTTCTTTGACAAAGATTCACGACTCCGCCATGCGAGACTGAGCCCGGCTCTCAAAAGAAAGCTCAGTCACGACTCTGAGATTTCCATTGACAGGGACGTTTTTGGGGATAAAGAGGCTGTTCCTCCGCTCAGGAACTCGACAAATAATTCTGCGCGTGTGTCAGCGAGGGGAAGCACGTGATCACAATTTGCATGACAATATTTAATTAGCCTGATTCTGTCGTTTGAAATAACACCATTTCAGATCAAAAGTAACCTTTGATTAGGGCGGTGAACAGAAGTTTCCTTTCACAAGCCTTGTGAATCCATTTAAGAACGCTTAACATTAGTGCCGGAGTATTATGAGTTTTACATCATTAAAAAATTACAGGAATATCGTGACTCCAAGTGGATCTACAGCGTTGGGATGATGATGTAAGCAGCAATAGTGCCATCCTCTGGTAGAAAAATTTAGTGGAGGCAGAGGCCATGCGAAAGCTCCTGTAAACGGTAGAAACCAAACCAAAATGTCCTTGTCCTGTCTTCACTGGAATTGTATGTACAAAATATAACTGTATGTGATCTTTGACACCATAATGTAATATATAGGCTAGGACAGAACTATAGAAAACACGCTCACTTAACTACGGCAGTGGATAGACAGCGAGAAACATATGTGACTCCAAATTACATAAATATGCCAACTAGCCAGTCAGGAATGCTTTTAGCAATTTACAACTAAAGGAAGAAAGGGTATGAGGCCTTGGCTCAATGATAAAATGGTTGATTTTCAGAAGTCATTCAAGCCATGATCAGAAAATAGCATCAGAAACTATTTTGTGGCCTCATACAGCTACAAACCAATTATTGACAGTGTCTGACTGGAAATATTTGTTGATTGCTGGCAACAAGAAATGTCTACAAAATACCGAAACGATCCAGTTTATTACACCTAACTGAAGAAGGGCATATGTGACAAACCATTTATTTTAAATGTGAAGATAAAATAATCCGTATGCCAGTTTCCAGTGGGCATACACTGCAAAGACCATCCTCTGTGTATATGTTCAGGTGATTATCAGCCGTGCTTTGCATTGTGGGATGGGACCAGACACGCACGGACACAAATCCATTTCCACACGTGCTTGTGTCACATTATGACCCTCATCTCCACATCAAAGACTTCTCATCACTGGAGATCAGAAACTGCAGGCTACCTCAGGTGCATATGCATAAAATCACCCACATGCCATTCCATTTCTGTCTGCCCCTCCTGTCATTGGCTGACCTATATGGACAAGGGCATCAGCTAATGAGTAATAATAATGACATAATTAGAGTCTGGTATGACTTTCCCACAGTGAATAAACCTGGTTCATCATTAGAGTCAAATTTATTTTGGTGATACTAGATTTGAGTTTAGCAATAGATGCACACTTGAGGCAAACCAGATAAGAATGTTTTGATTAAAAACGCAAGTAAAGTAAGACTAGTACAATTGAGGCATGCTCTAAAAATATGCTTAGAACATGTTGTTACTTGTTTGGATCAAATAGCTCATGGACATGTCCGGCTAAGGTGTCATGTCCTGCTGGGACAACAGATGAAAACTAGCTAACCTAGCTAATTCCGGTGCAATAACATTTGTTTGGAAATGTTTATCAATGTACACTGTCCCTTTTTAAATAAACGCAAAAATGAATAAATAAATAAGCTATAACTTCACTCACCATTGTTTTCTGTTTAACTGGATAAATGTGTCTGTCATCCAGCAGGCGATCACATTTCCCTATTTAATATGTCTCATTATTTTTCTCGACTACCCCGTGTAAAATAGTATGTTTTAAGTAGACCTACACTGTGCATCATTAAATAAAGAACCTCTATATATACCTAAACTTCTGTTAAGATTTCCAGGGAACATTTAAGTGTACTTTAGCTTGTATTGTAATCTCCATGGTAAACGCTTAAAGGCACCCAGTGCAACTTTCGAGGCTTGAGACTCGAAAAATAAACATTCAATTTCTAGTCTTTTTTACGCGTAGTAAGTTTCAATAACTCCATACCATTACATATCGACATTCAAGGAGCAAAGAAGAGACGTCGTTGTGTGGTGAGAACTGATAGAAAATTGTAAACAACAACAATCGCCGGTGGGGAGAGGCGATTTTTCCATTGACTGGAATCCTGCTTTATTTATTGGTGGCACCAATAAATAAAGAAAATGGTGGCGATTGTTGTTGTTTACGATTTTCTATCAGTTCTCACCACACAACAACGTCTCATCTTTGCTCCTTGAATGTCGATATGTAATGGTATGGAGTTATTGAAACTTACTACGTGTAAAAAAGTGAATGTTTATTTTTAAGCTTCGAAAGTTGCACTGGGTGCCTTTAACCCTCACTCTAAAGGGCTCCTCAGGCTAACTCTCCTTTAAACACCAAAGCACAGCAGCACCTTCCCACTGAAATTTACTTTCATTTTCTTATATCATGCATGTGTAAGAAATGTTCATATTAGCAAATAAAATAAAATACAACAGTAATCTTTTAAGGTGACACCAAATACCATTTATTAGGGCTTTACAAAGACTACAAAATCCTCCAGATGATTTAAATTGTGGTCTCTTTATATTTACATGATATGTTACTTACAAATGTACAAAATATAAAACATTAAAGGACAAATGTTCCACCAAATAATAAAATCAAAGGAAAAAAAAAATATTTTCAAAGTAGTAAATGCTATGTTCTCACCGAGATGTACTTGCAATAAAAAAGGAAGTCAATAGAATAGAATGTTTAGTACCCACAGATATCATCACAGGTTTAGGTGTGAAACTTCTTCTTTTTTTGGACGGTTGGGCAGTCAAGACTGAGGTACGTGTACGAGTTTGACATTGTGTAGAACAATTATAAAAGTCTTGTTATTTTTTTTTTAAGAGGATCGCACATTTGGCAAACTGTTTAAGCAGACAGACTTGTGGAGCACAGCAAATATCGACCCCAATTCCAAATAACAAAAACCATCTGTACACACTGAGTCTGTGCCTTTGGGACAAACATGGGACATGGAGAGTTTGCTAGCGTAGCGTAGCGTAGCCTACCCGTTAAGCACCAAGAGAAGGATCGTCCTGAGGTTGTGTAACCAGCACGGAATGCTCTGAGGTTGGTTTTGATGGTCAATAGCACCCGATGTTTGTCGAGAATCCCTCTTTCGGTGATGAACGGTGGTAGGTTCAAAAGGTGAACTCTCCAAACGTTTTTTTTTTTTTTTTTTTTTTTACAACATGGCAACGAAACCCCAGAACGGGGCACACGTGTGACAGTCCCACGTGTCATTTAAAGGGTTAAAAAAAAGAAACAATGTCACTGATCTGTGTATGTCTGAGATTGTACCATAGGGACCTTTAAAGATAAACTAGTAGAAATGCATGAGATTTCTCGATTTTCTTTTTGTGTGTCTTGGCAAACTAATTTAGTTCTTAAACAGTAAGTCAATTAGCTGTTGAGCTCCCTCAGGTTAATTATACGTTTATGAGACACTACAAACACTTGTCTCTGTACACTTTGCAGCTTTGTAAAGGCAAAACAACCAGTCATCACAAGACATACACCAGTTTTTGACAATGTGTTGGTTTGCATTTTCTAATCATTTCTTTTTTTCTCAGTTTGCAAAATACAATAATTCTCAGTAAGCGGAGTAGAACATCAACCGGATCGCGGATGTTTCTTGGATTAACTGTGCAAGACTTTTTATATTTACAAATCCCCTTCCCCGATAAACTGTGCAAAAACTATAATCCCACATACTTTTTTTTTGAAAAATAAAAAGGATAAATTAAATTAAAATGCATTTATTTTTTTAATTATTTTGATCCACATGCTTACGTAGCATGTAGAAGTATAGGTCGATTTCTTACGTACACATATAGCAAACTGAAAACAACATGCTCGTCAAGCTATCTCAATCACGAGGTTGGATTGTGCTCATGTTGGTTCAAGTGTGGCCCAGGTCAACTGGGTGACAAAATAATAAAATATCACATCTCTTCATCGCAACTCTCAAAGTGGTCTAACTCTACCTGTGTGTCCAACATGCACACATTCACTGAAAGGTTTTTCGCCTTTCCGATATGAAAAATAAAACTCAACGTGGCCTTTCACAGAATCAGAGACGGCATTGTGACTCCACCCTGAACTCAAGATAAAAAACACTTATTAAAAAAGCATTAACAACTACATACAAGGTGTCATCAGATCCTCTTTGGATGGCATCAAGAGATTCAAGGTCGATGTAACGCTTTGAATTTCATTCCGAACTTAGCACATTTAAGGCAGCGAGAAAGCACCAGGTTCAGGCTTGTTCCCTTCTCGTTCTGGCCCTTGGGGTGAAAGTACGGATTTCTTACTGTCTTTTCTTCTATGTCTTGACCCTCCCTAGCAGCAAAGGGGTTGGAACGTAGCTGCTTGTTCAGAAGGTTAAGAATGATGTTCAACGAAAAAACTAACGAACGATGTGATTTGTGCGCATACATGACAGATTTAACATACACATTGAAGCCAATGCTATTTGTCGCGCACAGGAGAATCCAACTGTGTGTCACTGCTTAGTCAGTATCGGGAGAGCATGTCCCCTCCGATACCGATTGTGGAGGTTGAAGACTGAAGATTGAAGAAGTGACACACGACTACGTCATAAAATGAATTTGCATTACAGTGTTTTCTCAGCTCATGACTTCTAACCCCTTACCCCACCCTGTGCCATTGCTTGGCAGTGAATTGGTTTGTTTTTGTTTACTGTTTGTGTTTTCAAAAGTCCTCTGTTTCACAGTAGCAGTTATATAACAGAATGCACCCTCTTGTGCTTCATTTGGCAATGGCACTTGCGAGGACCAAGGCTGTGCCTTTTGCCAGTAAACCACCAGTTTAAGCACCAAGCCAGTTTCACGTGGCTCATCTGAAATCTGGTTTTCAGAGGGCTTTTTAGTTTTTTTTTTGTTTTTGGCGGCAAACGTGCGTTAAAGTTGGAATTCGTGAAGATCTGAGCGAGTAGCAAGAGGGAGAAAAAGAAAGACTCTGCCCACTGTAAACATCAGTGTGAGAACAGTTCACAGCCGACTACACCACCAGTCAAAATCAGAGCGCCGGAGAAAAACTCTTCCAGTTCCAACATGTGACTAGTGGGACACAAACATCTACGCCGTCACCATCTGAGCAGCTGACATCGCAAAGGTTCTGTTCGGCTGAGGATGTGTGTGTGTGTGTGTGTGTGTGTGTGTGTGTGTGTATGTGTGTCAGCCCCAGCCCACCAGAGGAAGGAAAGAAACTCCGTTGGTGATCCTTAGACTCTGTTGATCAACACTTCTGCCATACACACCATCTGACAACAGGCAGACAACATGTCACTAGTAGACACTCAACAATCCCTCCTCTCCAGACACACACACACACACACACACACACACACACACACACATACACACATACACACACAGGCACACAGACACACAGACACACGCACACACGCACACACACACACACACACACACACACACACACACACACACACACACACACACACACACACACACACACACACACACACACACACACACAGACAAACAGAGCTTTCCTCCCTGGGGTCGGGGAGAGCTAACAGAAATGTCAGGTCTGGGGTGTTTTGGGCCAGACTGCAGCTCAGTCCAACTCAGCTCTGAGGGCCCCTGGAGCAGCTGCTCATCCCCCCCCCCACCCCTCTCTCTCTCCCTCTGACTGGACGCCTCCTCGTCTCCTGCGGGCCCTCTCGTCTACAGTGCCGACTCGAGCGACGAGTCCAAGAGGTCGTCATGGTGACTGGCGCTGTCGCTGTCGCAGCTCTGTGCACTCGAGTAGTTGGCGGCCTCCTGCAGTCTCATGAGCATGTTCATCTGAAGACAGGATGACGGAGAAAACACACACACACACACACACACACACACAGTTATTGACACTCAGCTTTAACTGGTCTCCTAAAGGAATGGAAACTGACAGTATGACAACATATTCCAGAAATAAAACCAACACCTAGAGTTATCTGACAGCTCAGTGTAAATTTGTGTGCAAAAGTACACAGTAAAAAAGAGATGCACAAAAATAAAATAATATCTTCCTCAACATGGCTCTAAAAGCCCAGAAACAGACCTCTAATCTTAGAGAAGAGTAGAGAGAAACCCACCATTGTCATTGCCGGTGGATCTAGGCTGGGTAAGAGTGCAATTATATCGCTTGAAACCTTATGACTTTGTTTCCCCTCCTCATTTAGCGTAGCTTGCTGCAATCAAGCTGCGTCTGTAGTTGATTTCCCTTTTGTTATTTACCATCTGGCTAGGCTTTGTGAAGTCGTGCTGATATTGCTTCAAATGCCGGCTACAGCGTTTAGCATTCCCCTCTCTGCCGTCGGTGGTTGCTTTGAGATAACCCCTCAGCATGGCTGACTGATGTGGCCAAGTCTCCCCGTGGCTGGGATGAAGTCAAGGCACGGAACAGCCCGCTGACTAAAAAAGTCCGTCCCTTTTCACCTCCTGCCACTGCTACTTCGCCCACCGACCGCAATTAGAGTGAAGCCATCCGAATAACGAGCAGCCCAGGATACAAAGTCAAGTGAGAGATTCTGTTTTGTTATTTTAGTTAGTTCATTTTTTTTCTCCTCTCTCCTCTTGTTTATTTATGTTTTCCCATCTCTCCACTCCCTTGCCTCTTTGTGTCAACAGCGGGAGACTCCCCGCTGTCAGGCGATCCATTACGGCCCATTAGAGCTCGACGGATCAGCCCGAGCCATCGCTTTGGGATGAAACAAATAAGGAAAGGCCGTGGATGAAATGAAATGAAAGCCAGCGGGACGGCAAAGATCAGAAAACTCACTCTGTGGTGATGTTTATACTGGTTTAGAGTTGTTTATTCCTGTGGTTATTAGTTTCTTATGAGGAGGGAAAAATATATAATTTGTTTAATTATAAATATATAATTTGACCTATTTGGTATCTGTACTGAGATGAAAATACACTGGTATTTGCACTGATGAAAACACCAGGTTCTGAAAGTGAAAAACAACTCGTAATCATTTTGTGCTATGAAATTTGGAAATAGTTATATGTCCTGGGTTAACACTCGGTCCAAATCAAATAACTCACTCCAATGGTGGCACGCAAATATATGGACGTAATGTCACTTCCTGAACTCTGTCCTCTCCCCAATCCCTGAAGATCTGCAGTAAAAAAAAGTGGGTGCTTCTCCTGGCCTCTTACCAGTGGGTCCCCCTCCGTGTCGCTCTGGGAGACTTGCTTGGAGGACGCCCCCTCTTTGGAGGAGGTGTATCCGTCGTAGCCCACGTCCTCTGGGCGCAGCTGCAGGAGAGCCTGGCAGTCTTGCTGCAGGGACGCAGAGCTCCAGGGGTACGTGTCGTTCACCCACTTGGAGGGGTCCTCCCACGCCGCACGCTTCCCGTACAGCTGCCGGGACACAAAATGAGCCATCTCTGTCAGGCGCTATACGCTAACATGCTAGTCAAGCCAAGTCAAGGCGGGGGCAGCTTTCATGTTCATCTACTATATGCACAACATACAGCCACGGAAAAAATTAAGAGACCACTTCAAAATGATCAGTTTCTCTGGTTTGACTATTTATTGGTATGAGTTAAAATAAGCTAACATTTTAGTTTTATTATATAAACTACTGAGATCATTTCTACCAAATTTCCAATAAAAATATTGTCATTTGGAGCATTTATTTGCAGAAAAATGACAATTGGTCAATATATCACCCCACCTGGAGTCCCTCCCTCCTTATTATTATTATTATTATTATTATTATTATTATTATATATCACCAACCTGGAGTCCCTCCCTCACTGCCTCCAGCAGGTATGGCACCAGGGAGTAGTTCCAGAGGTCGGTGAACCACACCCGAGACCCGTCCACATCCATGGGACAGGACAGGAGCAGCCGTGGGCCTAACACATGAATTAAACACAGAGGAATTAATTAGAGTAAAGTTACGTGCAGAGTGAAGAGTAGTAAAGAGTAGAGTACAAATGGAATTCAAGAAGAAGAATCAAGAAGAATTTAAAATCTATGTTCCTCTGAGACAGTGTCTTCAGACAGAGATTGACAAAATGCTTGTCGTTTTTTAATCATTTGACAAAGAAATATTACCAGTAATAACAGAAAATGAGCAAGGTGACAAATACACCCCTGAGATGGATAGAATTTAAAACTTTAGACAAATAACAAACATATTGTGTGTGTGTGTGTGTGTGTGTGTGTGTGTGTGTGTGTGTGTGTGTGTGTGTGTGTGTGTGTGTGTGTGTGTGTGATCCCACCGATGGTGACGTCGGAGGAGCTGTGCGCCTCCAGGAAGGAGTTGAGGTGCTGCCAGGTCTTGGGGATCCAGTCGATGATCTTGATGAGGTCGTTGCTGCGCATGTTCCTGCCGATCTCCGTCTCGATGAGCTTCCTCCTCAGGTAGCGCCCCAGGAAGCCCTTCACCGGCTCAGTGTGGTTAGCGCACAGCACCCACCTGCAAGTGGGCACGCCATTAAAGTGGGCATGACGATTTGAAAACAAACTAGACAGATGTGTTTGTCTTTATGGACAACAAAAGTCGGCTGTTTTAGAGGGGAAGCTGTCCAGTTAGCATTCTATCTCTATCAAGCGGACACGCCATTAAAGTGGGCATGACGATTTGAATACAAACTAGTCAGATTTGTTTATCTCGTCTTTATGGACAACAGAAGTCTGCTGTTTTAGAGGGGAAGCTGTCCATTTAGCATTCTATCCCTATCTCTTAAACGGCACGGGACCTGAGGGTTCACAGGTAGCCAACCTGATGGCATTTGGTTTTCCATTCATGAGCCACTCCAGGTCTCTGGGTTTATTTTCTGTCGACCCTGTGGGCAAGCTGGACGGCTGCTCGGTATGATACATTAACTATGCTTTTATTTGCTACTGTGAAATATATTATTTATTTATACA
This sequence comes from Sprattus sprattus, assembly GCF_963457725.1. Taxonomy (NCBI): domain Eukaryota; kingdom Metazoa; phylum Chordata; class Actinopteri; order Clupeiformes; family Clupeidae; genus Sprattus; species Sprattus sprattus. The sequence goes on from NC_137912.1 coordinate 9,304,031, forward strand.
ATAATGCATTTGGTTTCTTAGTTACTCCAGTCATTTACTTGCCAAAGGGCAGATGGCACACGTCATGTGTAGACTTTGTTTTTCACTCAATCAGGTTGTGCAAAACTGTTCCCTGGCTATTTACCATAAAAAACTCCACCTTGTGGTGGAATAGTGTCATAGCAGACTCTTAATACTGTGTAGTGTATGTATATTTTCTCTTTCAGCAATTTTTACATTTTATTTATACATTATCTACGGTTGGTTTAAACTATCTTACTGAGACAACTCGTCTTACTATCACAAAAATATTAGTTAGAATCCTGTACCTGAAGTTGTGATGAAGCTCCAGATTGGGAGATGAAGACACACCCTGGTTCATGGTTCCAATAACATAAGGACTACAACAGACACGCGAGACAGAGAGAGAGAGAGAGAGAGGGAGGGAGAGAGAGAGAGAGAGAGAAAGAGAGAGAGAGAGAGAGTCCATTAGATACGAGGCCATGTGTAGTATTGATAACACTCATCAAATAGTACATTCCCTTTAGATTTCTGTGTAATGAGATTTTAACACATCTCATCAAACACATCATCATAGCCATCATCATTATCGTCATGACGAGCACTACCAGTCTAATCAGCTCGTCTCTGCATGGCCAGCGGAGCTTGACAGGAGCACTGCTCTCACCATTTGTGGTACTTGCAGTTGAGGAAGCCGTTGAAGATGTCGCTGAGGGAGCCGATGTGGTGGAGGTTGTCCAGGATGACCACGGTGGGCAGCTCCATGTCCGTCTCCTCCGAGTTGCACTGCTCCGCCAGCGAGCACAGGTACTGCCTCAAGTCCTGTGAACCGAGTACACACACACACACACACACACAGACACACATACACACACACACACTCTTATAAACAATCCATTCCAGTATCGTCTTCACAACATAATTAAAAGCCGGAACAAAATAAAAATAAAAAATAAACTAGCAGAAACACATGAAATGACACAATTAAAAACCCGATTCACACAACACCATACAAAATGCTTATCATCTCCATTTCCCCCCCCTGTACCTTGCTGGACTTCTGGTCCACGTTGAAACTGGCCACGGTGGTATCGGACACCTCCATGCCCGACTGGGTGACGATGTACTCCGCCAGCTTGCTGGCCAGGTGCGACTTGCCCGTGCCGCTGGGTCCGGACAGGATGATGCGGCGGTGCTCCATCAGCAGGTTCAGGTAGCGCTGGATGATGGGCTTGGGGATGAGCGTGTCGAACACCAGCCCGTCGATGCTGTTCTCCTTCACGCCTGCAGGGGGCAGACAATCAAAGAAGAGATGAGAGAGGGGATAAAAGAGGAGAAGAAACTAGAGGGGAAATGAGGAAGTGGCAATAAGAGGAGGAGGAGGAAGGAGAGTTTATGATCTCAGTAGAAAAAACCTTGTACTTCTACAGGCTAGTGCTTTATAAAACATTACATAACATGTCACAACCCACCCATGACAGAAAAACAACAGCAGCTCTGTTAATTGTATAGAAAAACCTGTAGTGAGCCATCAACATAACTCAAAAACACAAACATGGTTGTCAGTCAGCAGGTGATGGTTAACCCTTCCTCACCTTTGAGGTTGACGGTGATGACGTTGTTGTCGCCCACCAGGTATCCACATGGGAGCAGCTCTGGCACCTCCATGGCCTGACCGCGCACCACCTCCTTCATGCGATAGCACATGATGCTGTCTGAGGTTAGGCCAAGGCTTGTGGCGGGGTCCACGCGGAACACATACTCCTGCAAGAGTGACGGCAGCCTAGTTTAGTATTCACTAACCTCACACTAATATTTCCTTAACTAATATGAACTGTTGAATGAATTGACAGCAACTCAACAAGCAACCTCATTATTCTAAAACCATATCTAGTGTTAAAAGCTAAAACGTTTGCACTTCACCATTACCTAATGAGTTATTGTACACTTTACTTCTACGACCTTTACTTCTTTAACATATGCCATTCAATTCAGTTCATATAAACTTAATATAAACAGTGACTCACCTTGAACAGGCGCCGTATCACGCCATCAAGCACGTCCCATTTGGTCTTCCCACTCACGCCGATGGAACCAATGAGGTACTCCTGACTCTGGGAGCCCTACCAATGTAAAGGGTGAAAAAGTAGTTTAAAAAGTAGTATGTATGCGTCATGCAGTAGTACTATGAAGTATGAGTATGTAAGACCAGACACTAAAACTTGAGGGTCAAATCTGTATTTCGAGGTCACCTTCGTCTTGTTGGAGCCGCTGTGGATCGTCACCACGATTCGGACACTTCGGCCTTCCTTGCGAAGGTTCCCTTCGTAGCCGTCATCCAGGAGAATGTCTGCAAAAAAACATTAAAATAAAACCCTCAGACACAATTTTTGGCTCACAAAGGGAAACTTCAAAGGCAGCCTGAAGGCTAATGAGTCATATGGTCCCTCCGTACCTCCGCGCTCAGCCATTGTAAACGCCTTCGGAAGTAATGTACAAGGGCAAACACTTCTGAAGGCATAATGGCATGACTCAACTTGATACGAGCGGTGTACAAGTTAAGTCTCATTGTTTATCTGCCGGTGCAAGGCAATGCTTTGAGGCCCTGTTATGCTCTTTGAATCGCTCTCATAACTGAAAGCTTGCTGCTTTGATGCTGCTTTTTTTTGCACACCGAGCTGACTTCGAAAATAGTGAAGGATGAAGGATGAAGGAGAGGAGAGATGGATGAAGAAAGAAATGAAAAGAAGTCGAGAAAAGGATCAAGGATGAGGGGGTGGTGGAGATCGGGGGGACCTTGGGACTCCGAGAGAGAGAGAGAGAAAAGAGAATGAAATGAACGAGTGATGCGAGTGTGTGAGGAGGACGAGTGGGTAAGGTGCTTTGTATTCGGGTTGGCCTCTGTGGCGGGGCGATAACGTCCCTCCGCCCCTCGTCTTCCCACGCACCACTGCTCACCACTCATCCCTCCATCAATTAAACAGCCCTGACGTCCGCACAGGGACAGAGTTAGAGTGAGAGACAGAGAGAGAGAGAGAGAGAGAGAGAGAGGGAGATAGAGAGAGAGACAGAGAGAGAGAAAGAGAAAGAGAGAAAGAGAGAGAGAGAGAGAAAGAGAGAGAGAGCGCAAGAGAGAGAGAGAGCGAGAGAGAGAGAGAGGGAGATAGAGAGAGAGACAGAGAGAAAGACGGCCCCGCTCTCTCCTCTTTAATTAACAGGCAGGATGAGGCGGGCGGGTGTGTGCTCAGCGACTCGGTGAGAGAGACAGGGCCGTTAGGAGAGCCACGTGCGGCAGAGAGGATTTTTTCGGCAATGGCCACAGTGTGGTACGGCTCGCTGCCCACAAAATCCCCATTTCACTCTTCACTGCCTCCATTCTGCCCCGACTGTGCTGCGGTCAAATGGCCTCTTATGCCTCAGAAAGTTTAGAATAACTGGAATACGTAATCAATACGGTCACACTTTTTTATTTGGATGGTCCCCTATGGACTAGCTATATATGCTCAGAATATAAACAATCTGCTGAACCTCTGTTAACTACAATTTATGGTTAAGGATAGGGTTAGGGGTTTGGTTTGGTCAAGGTGATGTTCAGTGAACAATCAGAAAGACTGAACTTTCATTTCAACAAACCAACTGTAAAGTTTCCGTAGGTGGATTGTCCAAATAAAGTTTTTTCCATCAATACTCATACTGGAGGAAAATAGACACGCTCTGGAGAGAGGATTGTAACTTTTGGGCTTTTCATTTGTCCGGTTGAGGGCTGAAGGAGAAAGCCTGAACTACTGTCGACAATTCTGACTATGTTACATCAGCAGAGCAACTGCCAATTTAGTTCTAGTTATTGTTATCGTTAAGGTATTTAGCAAATGCTTTTATCCAAAGTGTCTTTCAAAACATTAGATAAAAAGCAGTAAAAATACAATGAGTTATAAGTATTAAGTAATTTAGTATAATTAAATGAATAAAACATTTTAAAATAATATATATCATAAATTATTACAATAATAATAATACGAAATCTATGATTATATTACTGTTAAGTGTACATAAAGTGTGCCTCCAACAAATGAACTAATTAGACAAGTGCTGTTTAAAAAGTTTTTAAGCAATGTTTGAATGCACCATGGAACAGACAGCACTAAGCAGGAGAGTTTGTGATTTATATTTAATATATGTAATTTAATATAGCAGCTACAGGACGCCAGTTAAGGGTGACTAGCAGAGGAGTTCCAAGTGTCCTCGTTGGCTGATCAGATAATGGTGAAGAGTTAAATGTCCTCTTCTCAATAAAAAAGTATGATGTAATCACAGGATAATGAACACGGCAGTTGTCTTAAGGCAGCTTAGGCCAATTAAGTCCTTTCCTAAACGAATTAAATTTTGAGGTGTAATTACAGGAACTTTGAGTCCCTCAGACCCCCCCCCTTCTCCCACCAAGGCTCTTGTCTAGCGCCTGTGGTAACTCTCTGAGGAGCCCGTCTTGATGTCTTTGTGAAGAAGCTGCCAACCACACCAGACTTGTCCGTGTACTCACCAGACATGATGGTGTCTGTGATGTTGAGGTTGTTGAGGGAGAGGCCCAGGGACTGACGCGAGGATGACGACGAGGTGCTGGAAGTCTCGGAGGGGGGTCGGGCCGTCTTGGCCGGGGTGGCCTGGGGGGTGGAGTTCCCGCTGGACTTCAGGCGGTCGTTCTCAGCCTTGAGAAGCTCTATCTCGTTCTGGAGGGGGGGGGGGGGGGGGGGACGACAGGAAAAACATCAGTGATTTATGTCTCTAGGTTGAACAAGTGTAGACAGATCAAGCCGAACTGAACCAGGCAGATGACAAGACTTATTTGATGTCTAAGAATCTGCAAAAATACATTTCTGTGTTTAAATGACGTAAAACAGTGTATAACTTAGTTCTGTGCCCTAAAGCTAGCAGAAGAACCACGGACAGTACAGCTGCTGCAGTATTCTTTTGGATGCTCTTGATGTGGCACAGCCTGTCCAATAAGTAATTGTTAGCCTAGAGTAGTATTGAATAACAGCCATAGCCACTATATGTAGTTGGTCTGTACTTTGATCTAATAACAAAAGCTCATTTGGAGAAATCTGACAAACACTCAGCATCTCCCTCTGTTCACCAAATATTCCCATTCATGTAAGCCTCTGTGGACATAATGAGATTACAGGAAAAAGATCCAAAGAAACTCGGTCTGAAGCCCTGACAGGAAAAAAAGAACTCATTCCACAGTGAGGTAAGCAGATTTGGGAGCCCTTGGGGGAGAAAGCAAAGTTCATTTTCACTCCGCCAAAGCCGTTTTCTTTTTGCCTGGGCATTGTTGTCTGAAGGAGCACTGTTACTCCAGCTCTGAGAGCCTGTTTTCCCCTTTAATCTTGGTCTGTAATCTCTGCGCTCGAAGAAGAAGAAAAGCGGGCCAAGTCAGATTACACAAAAAAGATCTGAGAGTAAGGGATCAGTCAGCTCCCAAGTTGTTGTTCTATCGGACTGCTTAGTGCCTGTCACAGCGGGTCAATGCTCCGCTGACTTAAATTAGATTTTTGCCACTGTGACAACAAAGCAAATGCCGCTTTCTGGCAACTTTCTGTGCAACTTTTCCCCTTCTGTCTTCCTCACTTTGCTTTGTTCTTCCACTTTATTTGTGTTTTTCTTTGTCTGTCTTTGTTATAATTTCTTTCCTTTTTCCATGTCTTCCTCTCCTTGGCTCCACTCCTCTATGTATCACTCTCTCCCCCTCCCTCTCCCTCCCTCCCTCCATCTCTCTCTCCCCCTCCCTCTCCCTCCCTCCCTCCATCTCTCTCTCCCCCTCCCTCTCCCTCCCTCCCTCCATCTCTCTCTCCCCCTCCCCCTCCCTCCCTCCCTCCCTCCATCTCTCTCTCCCCCTCCCTCCCTCCCTCCCTCCATCTCTCTTTCCCCCTCCCTCTCCCTCCCTCCCTCCATCTCTCTTTCCCCCTCCCTCTCCCTCCCTCCCTCCATCTCTCTCTGTCCCTCCCCCTCCCTCCCTCCCTCCATCTCTCTTTCCCCCTCCCTCTCCCTCCCTCCCTCCATCTCTCTCTGTCCCTCCCCCTCCCTCTCCCTCCCTCCCTCCATCTCTCTCTGTCCCTCTCCCTCTCACTTTTTCCATGTTCTGTTCCGACCGGTTTGACAGTTCAGCTGACACCTTAAGTGCGAGAGGCATCTCAGGACAAGCTCCCTGGTCACGGGGCTGTGGTGTTAGTCTCGCCCCGTGGGGCTCTACTGGGAGATCGCTCGCTGCCGGCAACCATCTGACCCTCCGGTCACCTTGACAACACACTGCAAATCCGCTCCTGTCCCCCTGCATATTGCATTAGCTCCATATGCTGACGATGTCACGGCTGACTGCCCTGAGGGCCGCTCACCTAGCCGTGGTCACACACACAACAGCCAGTCAGCCCAAACAGCCCAGGCTACTGGAACAGTCTAATGCAACTGACAGGCTGGTCCAGTGGTCTACTCTCTGGATCATTGGGTTTCCATGCAGTCTCAACACTCTGTTATTCTGACCAATCAGTGGATTTAAAATAGGAGCTTTTGGTCGGGAGGTAATGAGGACAATGTAGAAACATTGTTTAGAAACCATGGACAATGTCCTCATTACCTCCCGACCAAAAGCTCCTATTGTTAATACAATTATTGGTCAGAATAAAACATTTCATGATTGAGCAATGTGAATCACAGTGGTGGGCATATCCTTTACCAACCACACAAACACGAGTGTCATATTATATTTTATACAACAACAGACTAATTGAGTTTGATGACACCAGATTTAGATTTAATTTTGTTTATTTCTTTTCTATTTTTCGTTCTCTGCTCCGAAACATAATTCCAACCAGAGTGTTCAGCGTCAATCGTCACTTCGCTGTGTAACTCCCACAATCTTTGAGGGAGAAAAACAATCCATATTACTAATGCACAACCACCATGCCTAAAGTTAGAAACGCTAGTTGTTTGTGTGGTTGCTGTGGTATTTATTCTCCAGTGATTTGATGAAGCTTATTAAACTCAGGGAAAGCCTGTGACTATGGGAACCACCATATTCGATTAGAATGCCTGCTTTATGAGTCTTGGGATCTAGATGAGACAGACACATCTGATTGAAGCCGAGATGTCGTTCCCTGCAGTGTACGGATCCTGTTATTGAAGCCACAAATAGTCTCCGCAGGGTTTTGGTGAAAATACAGTGCCTTTCACCCTGACTTTATTGTTCTGTCTGACTTCATTTCCATTGTGCAAAAAAATATTTGTATGTGTATGAGTTGTTGTGTAAATGTGATTTCTCACCATATCTGTGTGTATATGTGCATGAGTACCATATATACCATATGTACCAACATGCCATACAGTATGAAAAACAGAATATGTTTGTTAATGGTATAATTGCACTTGTGTTCAGTGCCTTCCTCATCCACATTTACATACAGCTGATGGATATGCGAATCTGGTCAGACACTGCAGTTCTGTGTGTCATTAATGTGTGTATGTTAGTGTGTGTGTGTGTATATGCGTGTGTTTGTGTATGCGTGTTTTTGTGTTTGCGTGTGTGTGTGTGTGTGTGTGTGTGTGTGTGTGTGTGTGTGGGCGCGTGTGTGTGTGAGTGTGTGTGTGTGAGTGCGCGCCCGTGCTCACCTGCATGCGGTTCATGGCCTCCCTGATCTGGTCCAGGTGGTGAGCGGAGCTGAGTGCCTCCAGGCGGATGTCGGTCAGCTTGAGCTCCTTCTCCCTCAGCTCGTTCTTCAGCTGCAGGATGATCTCGGCCTCGGCCTCCGTGCACTCTAACAGCCTGCAGGGCACACGCCAGAGAGGGAGAGATAGGGAGAGAGAGAGAGAGAGAGAGAGAGAGAGAGAGAGAGAGAGAGAGAGAGATAGAGAGGTCACACACAGGGGATGGGGTCACGCAGGTGACAGGAATGACCCACAATGCAATGGGAGAGGCACCGCCTTGTGCACAAACACACACACACACCGGGAGAGGAGCCTCAGATGAATATTGGGATCATTTTGAGAAATCAGGCATAGGAAACACAAGGCACACACATATGTATAGGAAGCAAACAAAAAAATACTGGACCAACACAGGGCATAGCATTTCTCATTTCCCAACTAAGACACGAGCCACACACACAAACGCCGAGCACGGCTCCAAACCAATAAGGTCGACTGTGACTTGCGTAAAATCCTCCACAATGTCTCAATCCCAGGCGCTGACACACACACACACTCACACACACATTCTAGCCTCGAAATGCCTAAAAATTGACTCTGAGACCCTGAGCACACAGCATCATCTCCACTACGCAGGCAGCCACGGGGTATTGCTGTGAAATCCTGTCAGGGTTTCTCTTTTTCCTAAGACATGTCAAGACGGACCGAAAGCTCTTGCTGACCCACGCGGCACGCCTCTTAAAACTCAGCATGCCTGTCACTGCCGGGTAAAAGAAGACCTCTCTTCTCCTCCGAGCTGAGGGGAGGGAAAATGCTCAGCACTTTTTGGACTTATCCGTGTTAAGGGGGGATAAATACAAAAACTGAACGTTCCACAGAAAAGCTAAACAGGATCCTTTTAGCTAAGGTTATGACCGATCTCTGTGGGAAAGCTTGGGGTAATAAGGTTGAATAATAATGTACATTTAGCCATTTAGGAGATGTTTTCATCCACAGTGGCTTTGAAGTGGAGTGTTAAGACAAGGGGCCATGCTTTTTTTCTAAGAAAAACATCTAAACTGAACTTATAAGCCTAACATTGTTAACAGCTGTCAACTGAGCTAAGTCAGAACCAGCTGACTTAAAATAGAAAAAACGACTTTATGACTTTACTCCCTTGTCCTTCAGCTTGTTTCCATGTTTGACAGAAGTACCCTAATGAGTATGTCTGTTGTGGTGATTTGTTTTGTGCTTTGATGGTATTAGGAGATGCAGATGAAAACACGCCAACCGCACGTGCAAACTCTCCCAACATGCCACACGCCCTGTTACCGAGATCGGTGCTTGTAGACCACGTGGCCGTTTTGCCTTTTCTTTGGGCTCCAAAGTGGGGACGACTTGCCATCACAAAAATATAACTTGCTATAGACACACACACACATACACAAAGGAATGCAAGGGACAGGAATGAAATGACAGAGGCATGTTTTACAAGAAGGTAAACAAATTAAAAAAAGCATTAAAAAAAGAGACATACAGGGTTGAAATGAACAGAAGTGCAGAGAAAGTCCAGCCCAATTAAGAAACCTTTAAATAAATTAATTCAATGTCCTCAAAGCTGCTATGGACGCCATGTGTGTACAGTATAGCCATTGTGAATATTTCAGCGTATTCATGAAAGATTTTAATGGAAGTGACTGTCTGTGTGACAGATATGCAAACAGACACACACATCCAGTGTGAGTGTTTATATGTAGGTATTGAGAATGTATGAATTGCATGAGAATGTGCCTTTGTCCCACAGTGAGAGTGTGTATATGAGTGTATATTTTATGTATGTGTGTGTGTGTGTGTGTGTGTGTGTGTGTGTGTGTGTGTGTGTGTGTGTGTATGTGTGTGACTAAGTTCTCTGCATGTAATTATACACTCACTCTGTGGTGGATGGGGACAAGCGAAGTGTTGGGACACTGCCCTGCCTGTTGGCGTGCTGCAGCTGAGGAGAGGATGGCAGTGAGGAGTCGGTCATCTCCTCGATGTCGTCCTGCGACGACTGGAGCTTGCTGCTGCTCTTCTTCTTGCTGAAAGCCTGCTTGAAGGAGCTCCGCAACTGCAGAAACATAAAAACAAACAAACATACAACCCAGATGTCAAACTTCCAACTTCCCTCTTTTTATTGTTTAACTCACATCTCTTATCTGGGTTACTGTCTACCAGGGGCAGGTCCAAAACATCAACCTCAGGTCAGTATGAGGGGAAGGAATCAATTGCCAGAGCAGGAAAGGAGGATAGGGCCAGCTGATCCAAGGCCAGCCCATGTAGAAAAGAAAGCTTTGGGGAGGAAATGCTCCAAGAGGGAGTTCCCTTTGGATTATATTTAGCACTTTGCCAAGGAGTGTGTTTTTAAAGTCTAAACATAGCAGATGATAATTAAAGAAGCTGTGAGTTTGGGCCACCAGTAAGTTTGTATTTGTTTTCTGCTTTTCTGGGCCTGTGGTTCTGTTTGTTTGCTGTTCTAGGGGAAAAACACAGTGGGTATCAGCTGTCAATCACAGGAGGAGACAGGAAGAAAGAGAGGAGACTGTTGCCATGCAGATGCCTCGAGGGGGATGATGCCTCAGAGCAGGAGGCAGAGAAAAAGAGAGAGGGAGGAGGAGGAGGAGGAGGAGAAAAGGGGGCGAACTGTAGATGTGGAATGAGAGAAAAAGGGGTTGAAGAGGGGGCGCGTCCAGAATAGGGACGCTGGTGTGTAACCGGTAACACTGACCTGGGCAGGGATGGAATCAGCCACCTGAAGACAAAACACACCGACCGTTACGAACAAGCCAACGCTCAAAAACTCACCCACCAGAGGCGTGGTGACCGCATGCCTGATCACCCGCCCTATACATCACCACCAACCCACCTGCCTCTCACCCGGCTGCACTCTCTCTAGCTTTCAGACAGTGTCAAATACATTTTATTACAATGCCAAGCACGTATAGACGGTTTGGTAATAAGATTCAAACTTTACATGTGCTCTTTTTTTTTGAGCAGACTCTTTTATCTACACAGACTTGCAGTACAAGTCAAGGTGAACTGTGTATATGTATGTGTTCTGTGTGCTCTTTCAGAATTACGCCCACAGTGTGCTTTTTTACCCCCAGGTCTTTTTTTTTCAAAGAACAGAGATCTGCTCCCTTTCAAGGATACAGTCTGACTTCAGGGTAGGAACAGTTGGCCAAGTGCTTTGGATGTAAGTGTGATCTAGTGTGTGTGTGTGTGTGTGTTTTTGTGTGTGTCGCTGTGCAGGTGTTAGCATGCTGCTCCGCTCTCGCGGGCGAAATTAGCTGCACTCGCGGCGGGGGGTCTGTGCACTTGGCTAACCTTTGAGCGACAGGTTTGAGGTGCTTCACGCAGCGGGAGAGAGCAGGCAGGAATTACACAGCTGAATAATTTAGCGCTACATAAATAAAGATCTTATTTGTATTAATGGGGGCAGGTTTAACTTTGCTCTCATTAAACTGGCTCAGTGAGGGTGGGAAGCCGCGGTGTTAGCGCTAACAGGGTCTCGCTAACAGGCTCTTGCTCGCTCCTTCTCCATACACAGCCACAGGCTCTACTTTAGTACTCTAAAACTAAACAAAGATGTCTGAACAGTTGTTGTGAAAACCTGTGGCAAAAAGTAAATCCTGGTATATTTTTTCCATCCCTATTTTATTTTAATTTCCCATAGGCATGATCATCACAAACTAGCAAAGCATATCATAGTTATCAGACATCATAACACATGCACGGCTCTCAATCGTCTAACACCAAACATCATTTATTTTTAATGCAAGGAGTGGAGGAATGGAATGTGTTGAGATGCCATGGGGAGAAGTAGAGGAACACTTGAAAGGGCACTCTCCACAAAAGAAAAACAAAAAGACTCCTTAAAATCTCTACAGGGAGCAAGACACATTGCAATACAAAACAGGAAAGGACTCTTGGACTCCCAAGGGGGGGCATCAGGCACTCAGCCAGGGACAACATGAGGAGAGGCAAAGGGGAAACTACACAGGGGGGGGGGACGGGGGGTGACTGGATCATTCCTTCACCATTACCCCATCTTCTATATACCACCCGCACAAGAGCATGCTGGGAGCTATGATGAAGGCTGTTTATATTCACCTTTGGTCGTCTACCATTCCCTTGCTGGAGTCAAAAGTGAGGGGGTGGGCCAGAGAAGAGGTGGAACCACAAAGCAGGAAGTTATGAGAGACTGAGTGACTGACTGTTTCTTAAGATGGCTAGGTAAGTCTCAGCGCATCTACTACTTGTGTAGCTCGTTGTGAACCGGAAACTTGAAACAGATATTGGCGCTCTCTAAAAATATATGACAGTGAGTGGTGATACTGAATTGTTAATGTTTACCCTAAAAATGACTGTGAGAGAAATCATGAACCACATATTCCATTTTTATCCACCCAATTCTTCATGCTTAAAAACAAAGACGGAACTTGAATAGTACCCTTCTTGGTATTTTTTAAATGTGCCATGCGCCAACCCTAGGGATATGCTGTGAAGCCATTATTCTCTTTCTCTATAGGTAAGGCCAGTGGCAGTCTTGCCAGCGAATCTGAGAGACTTCATCAACTACCCTTCAGGCTCTGTTGGCCCGCCATGTGACTTGTCCATGTCAGCACATAGCCCACAAAGAGAACTAGCATGGGCATAGCATTAGAGGCAGATGCGGGAATGCCTTTAGCGAAGGGAAGTTGAAAGTTGTTCCTCATCTCTTTCTTGACCCCCGACCCTGCTGACCCCTGACCCCTGACCCCCTGTACTCACCCAGTTCTTCTTCTTCTTCTTCTTGTCCTCGGCGTCCTTGGCGCTGCCCATGCTGGAGTGGCTGGCCGCACTGTTGATGCTGGACATGCTGTCGGACGAGTGCTGCCGCCTGATTCGCTGATCTGTTGCCGGAAACAGGATGTGTATTATACATTTGCATGAACTCATTTAGCAGATTCTTTCATCCCAAGAGACTTACAGGTGAGGAACAACACTCCATACAATACAGAACAACACAGTACACACACACACACACACACACACACACACACACACACACACACACACACACACACACACACACACACACACACACTTCACACACACACACTTACAGGTGAGGAACAACACTCCATACAATACGGAACAACACAGTACACACACACACACACACACACACACACACTTACAGGTGAGGAACAACACTCCATACAATACAGAACAACACAGTACACACACACACACACACACACACACACACACACACACACACACACACACACACACACACTTACAGGTGAGGAACAACACTCCGTACAATACAGAACAACACAGTACACACACACACACACACACACACACACACACACACACACACACACACACACACACACTTACAGGTGAGGAACAACACTCCGTACAATACAGAACAACACAGTACACACACACACACACACACACACACACACACACACACACACACACACACACACACTTACAGGTGAGGAACAACACTCCGTACAATACAGAACAACACAGTAGCTTCTGTACAGTAGGAAACTATGGAGCATGGACCAACACAGTGGCTTACACACACAACTTATGGAGACACACACACACACACACACACACACACACACACACACACACACAAACACACACACACACACACACACACACACACACACACACACAAACCTTTACACACACACACATCTTATCAGCTCCTTCATAATTACACCCTCCTGGTGAAGATTTAGATGTTCATACATTGAACCCAATTACCCAAGTGAAAAGGCTTACAGTTGGAGAAGACTAATAACTAACTCCTAAATCTCTTCAAATAGACACTTTGTCAAGGAGATCAGGTAAAGGAGTTCACAGCAAGGCCGAGCTAGGGTGTTAGAGGTGTTACGAGAAAAGGTGTCCTCAGAGTCTTTGAGAGATTCTTAAAGATAGAGACGGACGCTCTTGCTCTGATAGCATTTGGTAACTCATTCCACCATTGTGGAACTGCAAATGAGAAAAGTCTGGACTGAGATTGCCTAGTCTGTAGGCATGTCTGGAGGAAAGCAGTGGCCAGGGCGGAGCATAAGCCTGTGTGACTGAGTTCAAGTAGATGGATGCAGACCCAGAAGACCCAGAAGACCCAGAAGTCACTCTCTTTTCAAGACACTGACTTCACAATAGCACTTCTGAGTAACCTTATGTTTCTACAATAAATTGAATATATATTTGATCAGTGATAGTGTCTCTTCTATGACCTTGTCATGTTTAACTTTTACATTTACATGTATTCATTTAGCAGACGCTTTTATCCAAAGCGACTTACAAGGATGTATACACATTTTTTTTTACATTTACACTGATGGCACACTTGTCTGGGAATTCCCTGCCCCTTCACTGCATTCCATTTGTTCAGTTGGTCTGGCCAACTCTCAACGGCGCTCCACTTCAGCCACCTGATTGGACAGTCCTTTAACCAATCAGACCAACGATACTATACAACGATACAACGATCGGTAATAAAGCAAACACATATTTTTTCTGTATGAATTGTTCCAGGGCAAGTTTCTGTTCTGTTTTCAAAGAAAAGTTGCCTTATCGAAGTTTTGCGGTGCTTCGGCGGCCACCATGTCCAATGTTTAAAAACTCTCCGTGCAGTAGATTTTGTAACGTAGCCGTGGTAAGTTTAAATCCGCCAATGGCGCGCCAGGTAGCCAAAAGACAGTTTGTGATTGGCTCCAAGGATTCTGGAAATCTTGAAATGAATGGGTATGCAAACTTGGCCAGACCCCGTTCTGAGGCAAAATCAATTTGGCCGGAAGAAGTGGGGCGGGACTTCCCAGACTAATGGCACACTGCACATGAGGAGCAATTAGGGTTTGAGTGTCTTGTCCAAGGACGCTTCGACAGGGATTTGAACTAGCAACCTTCTGATTACTAAACGACTTCTCTACCTCCTGTACCACTGTCGCCCAACTAACTGACTGCCATGATTGGTTGTAAGCCTCAGTGGTAAGGGTACTGACAGCTGGTACCTCTGAGGGGGTCAGGGCCGTTGAGGGCCACCTGGATAGCCGTCTGTGCGTCTGTGTTCTGGGCCTTCAGGGCCTCGATGGTCTCCCTCAGCTCAGCCAGCTCCGACTCCTGTGGAGGTCAATGGCATTTTACAACACTGTGGCTATCTGTGGCTAACACACTCATGGAGACACACAAACACACACACACACACACACACACACACACACACTCATGGAGATACACACACACACACACACACTCATGGATATACACACACAGACACACACACACACACACACACACACACACACACACACAAACCTCTACACATACACACATCTCATCATCTCCTTCATAACGAAGATTTAGATTTACATACATTGAAACCCAATTCCCCCAAGTGAAAAGACTTACAGTTGGAGAAGACTAATAAGCATCGACTTCATAAATGTTTCAGTGCAATGTGAGGGGAGGGGGGGGACACAGAATCGGCAGTTGCTATTCCCGAGCAGTACACACACATAGTGACAGCTGTCAGCTTTCCCCATCAGATATTTCTCCCTCCGCATCTCACAGTGAGATAAGCCCGGGCAGCAGATTGCAGAGGCATATGGTTTGGCAATATGCTTTTGGAGTTTTTCATCCTTCTTACCACCTACTTAGTATAACCTACATCACACTGCCTTCCATTGATGCCACAATCATTAGATGAAAGAACAGTCTTTGCAATTCATCCAAAGTACTCAGGGCTGCTGGTGATAGGGTTTCGGGGTTTTAATTAAAAATTGGTGTCTACTTAACAAAGACGTCCCTGGAAAGAGACGGAATTTAATTCAGGGAGGATTAGGGGGGTTTGGGGGGGGGGGGGGGGGGGGGGAGGTGTAAGGGCTGATCGACTCTGGGGCTGCTGACTGTTGTGTGCACAGGATGGGGGGGGGGGGGGGGGGGGGCTGCCTCATGTTACATCTGGAGGTATCTCTGACACACACACACACACAGACATGTATGTTTTTGTAGACATGTATGCACTTAGTTAATCCCTCTCAGTCTCCGGCACACACGCACTGCTCATTTCAATACCTTTCTTACTACGCCATTGCCTGGGGAGTTAAGGTTAAACGCTTTTGACAATGGCATAAAACTCTGCAAGAATAACAAACAAAAGCATCTGACACCTTTATGTGTTTCAAATGCAGTGAGGCATGACTGTGTATTTTTCTTTCATCTGACGCAAAGCACCAACGTGACTAAAATAAATTGTCAGAGGGGGTATTTTATCTCTCACCGCGAATGTGGCAGCATAACTACCGTGGTTAGATCCCCTGACACAAAATCTGTATCGTACTTTAAAGAAAGATTCGGTGAGAATAGAAGTTGCCTGAGATTAAATCTTAACAAAACCTGTGCAACATTCTAAAAATGACTCCCTGCTTCAGCCCGAATCCAAGTTTCCAACCTTTCCGACAAATCAAACCTTTAACAAATGCTTTTATTTTTTTATTTCTGAGGAGATGTGGCATCGAGGCCGACAGAGGGAATTCGAGGTCTGTCCGCTCTCGGAGTACGAGCCCTAAGTGCGCTAGCGGAGTGCTACTGGGTCAGACGGAAAGAGACTCTTGGGTACAGTACCTTCTGTTCCGCCGTCATGGTCAGGCTCTGCAGCCGACAGGTCATGTTCGCCAGGCTCCCTTCGAAGGCAGCCACCAGGTGAGCCTGTCAAAAGGGTACAGACCAACAAAAACAGACAAACAAACAGACAAACAAAACAACAAAAGAAAAGGAGAAGAAAAAGCTGTTAGCTTGGCAGAGGTGCTTGACATGACCCTGCAAAACTCTGGACGCATTGAGATGGAACTGAACAGTCATCTCAGGGTGAAGAGCTTCTTCTCTATTTCCCATTCACACTCTAGTATGTGACATGTCTGATGAAGAAAGAAAAAGAAAGAACACAAATCTTTTGTATCGCCTTCTGATATGACAGAGGGATGAAGATACATTTTTAAACCTGTGGAAAGCTGTGGAACCTGTAGTTCACAAAACTAAAGTCTATCAGAAACAACACAGCAATACCAACAAAACAGTAATACCACATTTGATTTGGTATTAAGCCTCAATATATACACACAACAGTGTGCTACAATTCTGCGCTACATCGCTAACCACTTCCCTGTTGGCCTGGTAGGATGGCACTGAAGTGGGTTGGGATGCTAATGTAACACCAGTCAGTTCAAAGGAGACCTCGTGTTTGAGCCTTGTTCTAACATGAGCCTAGAGGGCTTGCTCTCACCGCGGTGGGGCTTAGTACAGAAACAGAGGCGTAAGCATACACACTGAGCACTGCGATATCCATTTTGTGGAGGAATTGAATTTTCAGACACACAAACACACACACACACACAGAATTTTAGATTAGCATAGATATTTCCTACTTTGATAGATGAAACATCACCACCTACTTCTATTAGCAAAGCAAATGAAAAAACAGTGTGCGAACAACATGCAGGCCAATAAATAAAATTCATGCCAACAAACAAAACAGACTGCATGAGCATCACAACTCTCAGCCGAGGAGCTCCAATGACACCAAAATAAACCTCATTCGGCTACCTGCTGTCAGCTACCCAACTTTACCACCGATGACCCCCAAGTCCTTACTACCCACCCCAGATTAGTGCACCAAATCCAGGCACTTTGCTCGCTGCCATGCCCCTCTCAGAGAGACTAGAGCAGAGGGGCGTAGAAACATAAGCATTTCCAGAGCTCAAGCTCCAGAGCTAAATACATCTTATACACCTGCACTGTCTTAGCCTGCCAGATAAGATAAAATCACCTTCCTGCTGTTTTCACACACAGATTCAGTGCTAATTAACAGAAGCTCTTCTTGGAGTCATTTCAAGATAACATCCAATGTTCGGTGACCTGCCACTACTAAGCCACATCATGCGGTCATGATACGACGAGCAACCATGAACCTATGGAGAAAAGATGTCCAAAAAAACAACCCCCCCCCTGCTCTTCCTCCTCCTCCTTCCCCCCCCCAAAACCTCCCTTCTGTCCCACAGGGAGTAACCTTTGTAAATGTCACATGTCCACATCCATCCCAGGTCCCAGCGTGACGTCCAACCTGCTACCCCCGGGCCACCCACGCGCCCACCTGTCCACTTGGCAGCCGCGTCTCCGCACAAGCCCGGCGGTCCTTGATCCGCGTCCGCGCCTGCGTCTGCGCTCGCTTGGTCCTGAGGTCGCGGCTGCCTTTGACAACGTGACTCCTGACCCCTGACCTCTGACTGCTGTTGCCAGGGTAACGATTCAGGGGAGGCCAGATCAGAGAGCTTGCCAGAGTGCTGCTGCCTCTCGTCTCGGCCATGCTTACTGAAACACACACACACGCTCGCGAACTAGAGCTAGCGACCTAGAGCTATAATAGCAGCCAGGACTGGTCACTCGCCCGCTACTCCGCACATGGGGGAGAGTTTTGGAGAGGGATCAAAAGGGGTGGAAATGAGTGAGAGAGAAAAAACAACTGCAGCCACAAGGGGGGGGGGGGGGGGGGCAGGAGATGAAAGGTGGCAAAGGACCCACAGAATGTCGAGGGGAGATGGAGAGGTGATGAACTCTTAAACCCTCTCCTTTAATACGAGATAGAGTGAGGAATGTAATCCAGTCCTGGGCTGGGTGGCGGAGATGAGGGGGTGGGGGGGTGGGGGTGGGGGTTCAGCTTCAAGTGACTCTGACCAAACTGCTTTCCCAACTAATCCTTCACGGGGCAGTCACCCCCTTTTCCCCCTTACTGTGATTGGGTTACAGACAGAGAGAGAGCAGCAGTGTGGACAAACAGCAGTACCAATCAAGATCTACCACTTGCCCTCATACCAAAACAACATGGACCCCTCATACCAAAACAACATGGAGACTTGATGATTCCTGTCAGGCTTATCTGAAACTGACACAGGTCTGAAACACACAGGACTGTAAACAAAGAGACGTGTTGAAAGGAAAGTTCTCGTTCTAGTGTTCCATTAATGATCTTCAGAGAGAACCGCAAAACACACACTCACTCACTGGCACTGCGATGGACTTCTCATTAGGCTAATCCGACCGGCCAAGTGTGAAGTTAAATGCCTGACACTGACCTTTGGCAGTTAGCAAACAGTTTCCAATCCGATGCAACATCTGCTGTTCAGACGAGAATGACCAACCAGGCGAATTGTAAACAAACAAATGTTTGTCCGACCTTAATATCGCCTTAAGGTCATAATGACAAATAGAGTAACGGGGGATTCGAGCTTAATGCTTTTCACTTTCTGTTTGGCTTTTTCAAACCAATGTTGTCCTGACAAGACCTCAAATCAAGACCTCAAGGTTTAGGGTCAAGTGAATGAGATCCTCTTTATTTATTGCCACAGAGTGGGTTACAGTATGTACTTCATAGAAAGAGGCATGCACTAGAAAGTACCACCATCCCTCATCCACATTTCACAGAGAAAGTTCTTCTTTTTGTAAACCCCCTTGAGAAATGTCTCAAAAGTGCCTGTCATGACTTACTCTTCCTCCCCTTTGAAAAGTTTCTCCACAGCAACAGCACCATCACAGTTCATCCTCATGCCTCCTCTCCTCCCCTCCCCTCCCCTCCCCTCTCCGCTCCTCTCAGCTCCTCTCTTCTCCTCTCCTCCCCTCCCCTCTCCTCTCTTCCCCTCTCCACTGTCACTCCATCATCAGAGGTGGGAGGCATGCTCCGTGTGTCTCACGCTTGATCACACACTTCACACACACCCATATCAAACTGAGAGACAAGAGCGCTCACTATACCCCAGACAAAAAAAATAAAGGGAACGAGAGAAGAAATCCAAAAAAAAGATGGCTTCATCGTTTTCTAAAATAGGTATCCCATCTTCCCCTCTTCCCATTCCTACCAACGCATCCACCCAAACCCGTGACTCGATTCACAAAGGCTTGCCAGGCTAACTCTTGCCTCTCCACCACGAGTTTCTCCACAGCTTGTGAATTAGGCTGCCTGAGTGTGTGTGTGTGTGTGTGTGTGTGTGTGTGTGTGTGTGTGTGTGTGTGTGTGTGTGTAAAGAGAACACCCCTGCTGGGAGAGCCATTCTCCCAGAGGACAAGTTCTGATAAACAAGCTCCCTTTTCTGACGCCCCCGCCTTCATATAACGAGTGAGTAAGACTTCAGAAATGTGCTTTTTTATCTCTGGGTGGACACACAGGGGGGACGGCTTAGAGGAGCAGTCGGGAGTGAAGCGGAATTACGGAGCGCCTTGCCGAGTTTAAGGATGCTGATGACGAAGAAATGCCTTAGGTTTGTTTATTTATTTATTTGTGCTAGGAGATACCAGCATGAAACGAATCAGTTGTCAAAAGCCATCCTCCAGATCAGATCAATGACTACATGATTCAATAATGACATTTTTGTTAATTGACAAGATCACTTACATTGGCAGAAAGCTGGGAAGTCAGAGCTGCAACCTTTTCTTGAGAAGCATCCAGTTCCCGCCTCAATTTCCTAATTTGCTGTTTAAAAACACACAAATGAATTGTGATTATGAACATGTTTCATCCGAAGCCAACAGCACAGCCAAGCAATACCCTGTTTAACAACTGCATTACCCTACCTGTAAAAATAAACACAGCCCTTTACAGCAAGTGAAAAGCACTAAGAGCCTTTTTAAACCAAAACAAGTAAAGGAAATGGTCTAAGGATGACAGTGTACTGCAATAGGGGCATTATGAAAGTAAATAAATGCTACCTACCCCGGTATTTTGGACAGTTTGGCCCTTAATTGAAAAGAGAAGGGAACAATTAACTCTAGGCTTCCTGCCCCATAGGGGCGACATGATGGACAAACGATTGTTATTATAAGCACAGATACAGAACAGCCCATCATTTATTTGCACTTTGTTAGTAAAATCTACCAGACTGCTAGTATGAAGACATAATATGTAGATAAGGATTAAGTCAAAAAGCATAAAGAGGTGCCGATGTGTAGTATTTTTGGCAAAGCATGACGTTAAAAGCACAGGCATCAAATAAAAGACAGTGACAGGAGGATCATTAAAAGTCCATACCAAAACCAGATCGTTTTTAAATGATGACTGTTTGTCAGTACAATGCGATAGTTTCCCAAATGTTACGCTAAGTGATAACCATGGTACGCGTTATTTTACCATGTTGATTTTAAGAAGCCTTGAAACGGAATGAGTTGTAAAAGATAATGAACGTTAGGCTTAAAAAGCTTTTCAAACGGGCAAACTCTAAAAAAGAAGTTATGTTATTGGAGCCTTTATATATATAAAAAACAAAACATATATGCCTATTGGGGAACATGATGTAATACACAGCCAAGAAAACGGGCTGATTTTGGACGTGGAGTGGTAATATCACCGCTTCACTTTTGATAGGCTCAATATCCTCGAGCATAAAAATCATGAGTGTGCATTAGGAGCTCTCATAAACAAGACGAGCGTCTCACCTCGGAATGGGCCTTCTCCTCCGTCTGTGGAACGGGAAAACAGGCAGGGACCGTTAAACAGACGGCAAAACGACCGTGGATATGGACATCATCACATTCTCACGTGCATTTTATGCTCTCCACATATCTCAACTTTATGACCATTTGGACTGGAGTCTAACACTGAGCATCATGCCTATTCATTCTCAGTACTTTCATCATTAATGTTAAACACCTCATCAGCCCAGATCTCAGTAAGTGACAGAAGAAAAATACTGGGGTTGATAACACAGTCTGGAGCATCCTGCAAGGCCATAGATGTCGACAGTGAATTAACATTAGGGAATGCAGACGACTGGATTTGACTGACTGGTGTGTATATTCTTGAACTCGTTACATAATGAGGATACTGAGGGGTGCAAAATGCTGATTGGATGGAGGATGATGTGGTCACAGGAGGGAGGAGATCAAACTGATGTATACTATAGTTACTCAGTGGCACAACATGGGTAAATGCGTATCTACAGGTCTGTCTGTGAATATCTGTGTGTATCCTTCATGGTCTCAGCTGGAAGGTTACGGGAATTTTGCTGTGTGTGTATATAGGGATTAGTAAAAATAATCGTAATTCAAATCAACCATGAGATTTTCAAAAGTAAATAAAATAATCAATGCATTGTACAGTTTCATAGTAACACAATGACATTACCCCACCAAACAAACAGGTGGCTAGATGATTAACATTTCATGTCAATCGATCAATTACTGCTAGCATGTTCTGCCTGTATATTGGCTTTCAGTGTGTAGAGGGGCAATACAAACACTGATCTGTGCGGAGAGCTCAATGTTGACAGCACAGGCTTTACCTTGTCCAGAAAAGAAAGAACCTGGAAGCAAGAAAATGGATGTTCAAGCAGTGGCAAAGTTACATACAGCAATGCCACAAGGGGAGGGTCACTCCACTCTAGGTAAAGTCCAACAGAATAAAAAACAATGTCAAGGTTTTTGTTTTGTAAAGCCAATCATTTTTCATTGTCCATCATCTATGGCCTTTGGTCAAAAAGTGAATGAGCTAAGTCGTATAATGGCTGTGATGTTTCGTGATGTTTCTTTGAGGTAGGGATAATATGAGACACTGATCGATCTCAATCCGTGATCAGGAAAGCGTTGTGTGGGAAATACAATATGGTGAAATAAATAGTGATGTTTTTGAAACGTTTAAATGATACGGTATGAAAATGAAGTGTGTGGTACTGGTTGATTATGCCAAAGATGAGATGAAATGATTAAATGGCAGAAACAGAAAAGGACAAGAGGACAAAAAAAAAAAAAAAAAAACATTTAAAAAGTATGTCAAACTTAAAACATCACACACACAAAAAATCATACGGAAAGCAATTAGGAATGACATTTGTGGTGGCAACAGGATTATTATACACAGTACTCTATAGCTAAGGGAACATAATACCAAATGATTACTAATATTGAATATATACTGAATTGAACATCTCTAATCTTCCCAGACCTTTTTGAGAACTTCCTGAGCTGGTGCAAAACAAACTCCTGCCATTGATTGTACCCTCTTTCCCCATCAGACCCCTCTAACCAATAAACCTGACCTGTCGACTCATTTAGACTGTTTTCTAGAGTGCTTGCTTTACCATATTGGCCTCTCATATATAAGAATATAAGATGAGGAAAAGCTGCTGTCAGACTTCAGCCCTCTGCAAATCTTTCTCAGGCCTTAGAACAGTGACACCTGTCAGTCAAAAGTTGTATTTCTCTCCCTGTTAATACAGCCAATTAGAGTTGAGTGTGCATCTGACATGTTTGCTGATTGGTTGCTGTGTGCAGATTGAGAGTGAGGTGGAGCGCTGCTTACCGCTGAGTAGAGGGATGAAGTGCTGGAGACCAGGGACAATGAGGAGCCATGGACTACGGAGAGAGAGAAGGGGCAACAGGGGGAAACAAATTGTCACAAACAATCTGTCAACTAAGGGTTAGGCAGGGTTTCTGAACTGGCCCATTAAGGGTTTGGTAGTTGGGTAAGGTGGGGTTGATTATGAAGCTTTTATTTCAATTTTGATTTGCCGTCAAGTGTGTCAAGACACCTTTCACCTGTAGAAAATGGTTTATTGTGATTGGGTACAAATCCATACTCAGCACCAATATAAAGGAATAAATATGAAATGTAGTAGACAAGAAAAAAGTGTGTCAGTGTGAGAAGAACAGAATCACCTTCGTCAGTGCTGTCACGGAAGGATCCGGAGCGACTAATGCCCCTGGGTCTGTCCTCCAGAGAGGTGGCGCTGCCGCCCAGCGTGTGGCCTTCTCCGTACAGATCAAACGAGTCCTGGGTGGGGATGCTGTTGGACCGGCTCATGCTGGGGCCAGGGAGGTTGTACTGAGACATACCGGTTGGGCTCACTGAAATAAACAGAGAGAGAGGGAGAGAGAGAGAGAGAGAGAGAGAGAGAGAGAGAGAGAGGGGGGGGGGGGGCATTAAGTATTTAATGAGAAACATACTAATAATGTATATACATCTAATAGTAGAGGTATTTACTTATATGTTTTCCAAAGTTGTAGTATACGTAGAGCCTATATTATGGTGGTGTCTTGAATACATTTTTAA
Organism: Sprattus sprattus; assembly: GCF_963457725.1. Classification (NCBI taxonomy): domain Eukaryota; kingdom Metazoa; phylum Chordata; class Actinopteri; order Clupeiformes; family Clupeidae; genus Sprattus; species Sprattus sprattus. Next base: position 9,327,852 of record NC_137912.1, read on the forward strand.
CTAAGGGTTTCGATTTCAAACTGAGCTGGGTTCACGTATAAAGCCGGTTTTATAGTAGCCTATGCTAGTTTATGTGATACTGTGTGATAAGCATCCACTCACGCAGGTTTGAGTAGTGGTATTTGCCAACATTGTGGCAGGAGGTATCCGGTGGAGAAAGAGGTGATTGGCTGCCTGTGTCCTGCAGCCCTCCAGTGGAATGGGAGCGCAGCCACTCCTTCCCTTCCTCATTGGACGTCTGCCTGGAGGAGGGCGGATACCTGCGCCAAACAGGATGGTAATGGAGGAATCGATTAGACAGGCATCGCTTACACAAACTCATTACAAACTTTGGCTTTTTGTGACTAAGTCTTTAAAGTATGTCCACAAAAATGTCCTTACAACTGAAGGCTGTATTCAAGATGAAGAATGTTTAAAATGTGTGAATGGTTTGGAATGGATTAGTGCCAATAATACATATTTTTTTCAGAATGTTCCTCCAGCAATGCCTCTAGATCTGTGCTACTGTGGTACCAGTAACTTACTATGACTACAGACTCGGGTTCAAGGGAAGGTTGGGTGGGCGCAGTCTCCCTTTTCAAAGGGTTGCAGAGAGAAAGGGGCCTTTGAGCTACTCAAAGTTCACTCATTTAGGTCTAGCCATTCAGTCGTAATGCACCACTAACACCACAAGAGGACACGCCAAGGAGACGGAGTCTGCTAAAACACAGACAGTTTTCCTTTGACTCAGTAATGACTTCGGCAGGGGGGCCAGTCTTATCACGGGATATAAAAAAAAAATGCTCTCTTTAATCCCCTGACGACGATAATTGAGTTCGTGCTCATTCGTTTTTTTCTTTTCTCCCTCCCTACAGACTTCTGAGGCACGGGAGAACGAGGGAACATCACTGCCTGTCAGAACAGACCCCAGTTCAGTTTCCCTTTGCTTTCAAACATCAGATCCTATCAAAAACCTGCCTTCCACATCCTTTAACAAAAAAAAAAAAAAAAAGCGCCATAAGGAGACCAGCAGCCCCTTTAGTCTTGCAGGTGGTGCTACTCTGTTGACTACAAATGTCTTTTGTATATAAGAAAACAACATGATTGGTCATTGATTATTCTTTGTTGGGGTGCCATAGAGCAGGAAGCACTATTATGGGGACGTATCGAGCCCTGATTTCTGGGCACACAAAGGGACACATCAGCAGTGGAGGCGCTGAAAGCGTCCGCCTCCGCCTCGCTGTTTGAAAAAGAAAAATTGGATGTTGTGAACGGCCGGCAGCTCCCAATACACACTCACGTAAGGGTGCCATTTTGCAAAAATTAGTGAGCAGCAATGGCCTCACAAAGAAGTGGGTAAACCCATTTCTAACACATGACTCTAGTTCCTTTCTTCCATCTTTTCTTGCTTACTCATTAACTCACTACGTATTTGCGACAGGTATAAGTTGCTGAATATAAGAACTTAAATCTAAACAGCCTTTGAGTTCCCTCTCTAAATTCTTCTGCCATCCTATCATCCTTCTAGCTAACAGACTGACACTCTCACTAAACTTCCAGCCTCACGGCGACCTGGGCATGTCTTGTTGTCACTGTGAGAAGGTCTTTGTATTTCTTCAATGTCACAATCTGCCCTGTGGCAAAATACGACAATCCACTGTTCTAGCAGCACATTCAAAGCCGAATAAGACAGTTTATTTTACTTTGAGTGGGAAGAGACAGTTTTTTTGTATAAAAAAATAACCTAATTTCCTTCTTTTAGCTATAGTGCTCCCCTCTCCAATTTGAGGTATTTTGACCTTTAGGGGGACCTCTGTAACTGGACAGGAAGGCTATTTGGACAGCAAAGATGACAACACATTATTCATGCCAACAGCAAAGACTCTCCTTCGTCTAGTTTCAATTATGAACTCCTGTGTGACCTTTTTGGGGTGACATAGTCTGGACATAGAGCTAGCTATTAGAGAATGAAAAGGGGGGAGGTTTGAGTGGAGGATGAAAAGGACACTATTTTAAGGTGTGTGTGTGTGTGTATGTGTGTGTGTGTGTGTGTGTGTGTGTGTGTGTGTGTGTGTGTGTGTGGGTGTGTGTGGAGAAAGAGCATCTCTGTACTGACTGATGAGAGAATGCCTTGCACTCTCACTGGGTTACTCTGGAAGACAGAGGGGCTTTTAGAAGGTAGCGGGTTTTCATCAGAGCCACGAGCTACTGGAGTAGATTTTCTCATTATCTGGATAATGGAAGCTGCCTTGGGCTGGTTATCTATATGCTATTCATCATAGAAGGGATTTGGCCTTTGACAGCGCACGTGAAAACGCAAACGCACCCACATACAGGCATTGTGAAACATAACCGAAAGACCCTTAGACGACTAGATTTAAACAAACCGAAAGAAACCCTGAAAAAACAGACAGGGAATCTGCAAGTGTGTCTCTGTGGGCATTCAGCGAGGCTATGCTTCATGAATATTTCCAATTTATGGTCTGTCATTTTTTTTTTGAATGTCAAACGACTACTAGGTCATTAGCTTAAAAATAAATATCCAGAAATGGCTAATGTGATTTCGGAGCTTCTGCCTAACTGCGTGAAGGGTGCTTCGATGAGGAGGAGTCTGGGGAAGTGTGGCACTGTCATTATAGGAGACGTGATGAATGTGAGAAGGTATTGTAATGGTGTATTAGTACCTCAGTCCCTTTTTGGGAAGAGTGTTTCTGTCAAGGGGCATGCTGTTAAAACAGAAAAAAGACAAATTATTAGACTATACAATAATACTAAAGTAAAACCAGAAACTGTAGTAGAGATTATATCTAATATTAAACTCCTAGCTTTATATTTGGTTAGCTTGTTGTTAAGTCATTAATGAACTACATAAACAATTTGACAGCAAAACAACATTTAAAACACATAGCTTTAAAGGTTAAGAAACAACTCATTAAACTGTTAAATAGGACAAGAACAATATACAAAGACATATAGGAGAGTGGACTTACAAGAAATGAAAATAAGCCAAACAACAAAACAAATATTTCTCCACACAACTCATTGGCTAGCTCACTCATAGAGTGTAAATATATAATCCTAAATTCCTGGCCACAAACTCCCTTGCTGTCTCACTCCAGACACACATACACACAGACACAGACAGAGACACAGACAGGGACACAGACAGAGAAACAGACATACACAAACACACACACACACAGACAGAGAGTCACACACACACACACACACACACACACACACACACACAGAGACACACACACACACACACTCACCCCTCTGACAGGGTGGACTTGACGCTGCCCGTGCGCGTGACCTTGGGGCCGTGGTGGCCCAGCGGCAGGTCGATGGACTCAGAGCTGGTGTGCAGGCTGGTCATGCTCTGGCAGCTGAGCGTGTCCCTGCTGCCCGCCGACGAGGTGCTGAGGGTGGAGGGCCACGGCCGGGCGTTGGAGGGCAGCGAGAGACCCGACGCCGGGCTGGAGGCCGCCGAGTCCGTGCCCAGCTCGGGCACCTTGCCGTACAGCGGGCTGCTTCCGCCGCTCTGACCGCCGGCACTGCCCAGGCTGCCCGTGCCCGAAGAGGGTGAGTCCAGACTCGTCTGCCGCGCCATCGTGCCGTGGGGGCTGCCAAGTGCCGACGGGCACTTGCCCGAGTCAGGTGTGCCAGGGGAGCTGGGCTTGCTGCTAGCTTTGGCACCAAACAGTCTGGTTGTGGATGAAGAGAGACACGCTGGTTTATATACAGCACCAGGCCCCTTGGCATAGCAATGCTCCTTAACTTAAACTTAAAAGATGAATTAACCGTTGTGCATTTCCCCCAGAATATATTTATACAGTATAAATTATGCATGGATGCATTCATAAATGTTTTTCATTTTTTCATATAAGTGAAATGGAAGACCGAAGTGCGATAACTGCCCACAGAGATTACGATTATATTTACATATGGATAGCTGTTTAATAAATGCATTAAAATTCAGGTTTTTACAAGAAATACCCTCCCGAAATCACATCCCTTGTGGGTGGATGATTTGCTCATCTCTTTAAACTTCTCTAGAAGCTTGTCTCCACTCCATTAAGCCCTCTCTGGTGTTAGGCATATTGCATCTCCAATCCAGCCCCATCATCTGAACATATGTGTAAGACCTTCACCTGTTCCTACTCGAGGTAAATCTGCCATATGCGGCTGCCACTGCATCAGAGTTCAAATGAGGTAAGTGACTGATATCTACGGGGTGCATCTACAAGGTGCCCACACCTACACCCCTGTCCTCCCCTCTGCATGGTCTGACTAATGTTAGTGTGCAAGCTTGTACCGTAAACACACACATGCCCACACACACACACACACACACACACACGCACAAACACACACACATACACACACACACACAATGACACACAGATTTGTGCATTGAATGGCCTAACACCCCCACCCCCGCCATCAGCGGCAATCAGCACACAGTAGTTGGCAGCTAACCACCTAACCTGAATGGCAAATGCTTCCTGCCCAGCATGTGCTGCTGCGGTGCCCTTCTCCTACACCTAGAACACTGACTGCCTGCCATTACACCTGATGGTCACTAGATGGCGATCTCATCTTTGACTGTGAGGGAGAGCCACCCGTGATGGATCGCCCCGATGCTAAAGCATGATGAAGTGAGTATCTTACGATCACTTTATACATTCTTTTATCCAGGAGTTGCTGATGAGATGGTGGGAGTTGCATGGAGAGTTATGGAGATTTGTGGAGGGAGATGAAGACCTTAAAAAAGCTGCCTGTGATGGATGAGAGGATCAATCTGCTCTACTCTCCGATCTATCTGGGCTCTCCCGGCTGCATGAAGGGAAACAATAGTCTGCGGCAAACAGGCATATTTCATCTCCCCCCCTCCCCCCACCCCCCATCCTTCAAGAGGCTCAAACTCTCTCACTGATAAGGTCCCCTCTATCTTTATGCTACAGTGATGAAACACAGTGAATAATGGCTTTTGGGTGTGTGCACACACAGTGC